>NC_139946.1:57287576-57325076 GCF_963454915.1 Gymnoscopelus microlampas | reverse complement strand
GAGAGAGAGAGAGAGAGAGAGAGAGAGAGAGAGAGAGAGAGAGAGAGAGACACACACAGACAGACAGACAGACAGACAGACAGACAGACAGACAGACAGACAGACAGACAGACAGACAGACAGACAGACAGACAGGTTATCATGAATTAGTTGTTGTCTACATTTATCCTAACAGTCATTCATATCAGGCTGATGTAAAGAGAACAACGATGATTCCTGGGTGGTAATTTGTTCATCACATATTCATATTTATATTCATATTCATATTATTTAGTTTAACAAAGCCTTATATATTCATCAAGAGGAGTCTCTTTATGAATACATAAGGCTTTGTTAGCCCTGGGCTGGGGAGAGGACATGTGTGAATGTAAATTAAACTGAAATTAAATCTGAAGAGAACAATGACAATGTAAGCATTTAGCATCCCTGACTGTAATAACCTGCTGTGAATCACACTTCATCTGTAAATCTAAATATGATGCTACTGGCTACACAATCCATGGGCAATAGGAGTGGTTGCAGTGATCGTGTTATAATGAGCATTAATGACCTCACCGTGCCAATTATACAGCAGCTGACCAATCAGCACAGCCTCTCAGTCCTCATATAAAGTGTGTGTTTGTACCTCTCACATCCATCCTGCTCTCTGGTGACTCTCCACGGTCAGAGATGAGACACTTGTACATTCCTTCATCAGACTTAGAGACAGTGTGGATGGTCATCTGTCCTGTAGACTCAGTGCTGAGGAGAGAGCCATCTTTATAGAAACCAGCTGGGAGGAGCTTAGAGGATGGTTTACCAGTTGGCTTGTCTTTGGACAGGCAGTGCAGAGTGACATCACTTCCTGTCGTCACAGGAAGTACAGTCATCCCCAGGATCACATCTCCACCTGAACAATGATAAATGACATCATAATAAAAACATTTATTACATCAGTCTGAACTGTATCATCCACACATGATGATAGTTTAACACAAAGGTCAGACAACTGTATTGATGATGTATTGAACGTACCAGTTACAGTGAGTTGAACAGAGTCACTCTTTCCCTCTGGAGACTCACACCAGTAAACTCCTGTGTCTACTGAAGGATTCATGTATTTGATGAGACATCCTGTGTTCTTCATCTTCCCCCAGTGAACACCAGCATCTCCACACTGTGAGGTGATGGAGTTGATGTTGGTTCTCTTCAGTCTCCAGACAGTAGAGTCAGACAGTCTGTCCTCACAGCTCAGAATGACAAACTCATCTCTAAAGAAGTGAGTTCTGTCTGGACTGAATGCGAGAGAGACTGTGGAGCAGAGAGAGAAGAAACATGATTTAATGTAGTCTACTGTGTGTTCAAATCAACTCTGTATGTGTTGTTACAGTTCTGTAATGTGTGTGTACCATTTGATCATCTGATGGACAGACAGGCAGTCTTACCTCTCTGAACATCATCACTGTTCTGAACTCCTGCTGAGACTATCACCATGGAAACCACTGGGGGGGGGAGAGAGAGAGAGAGAGAGAGAGAGAGAGAGAGAGAGAGAGAGAGAGAGAGAGAGAGAGAGAAACATATACATATATTCAAATATATGCAACAGTTTGGGAACCAGAAATGTTCATCATGCGTCTCGCTAGCCAATCACAGTGCTGAATAGAGTCAGCCAAAACTGAACCCCTAACTGCTCCTGATGAGCAGGTTGGTGCATTTCATGGTTTCCTCTGTCGTCAGTGTGTGTGTGTGTGTGTGTGTGTGTGTGTGTGTGTGTGTGTGTGTGTGTGTGTGTGTGTGTGTGTGTGTGTGTGTGTGTGTGTGTGTGTGTGTGTGTGTGTGTGTGTGTGTGTGTGTGTGTGTGTGTGTGTGATGGTCACTCCTTACATGGGCTTTATTCTATAACTGACTCGCACAGAGTCGATATGTTTAAAATAGGTTTGCATGAGTCGACTGTTTCTAAAGGAGTTTTGTCAGGGAGAAGAGTTTGACAAGAAAGAACAAGTGATGATTGGTGCATCTACCAATACATTCAATTTATCAATACCACAATGACTGTTATGTGAATTTTTGCCACCACAACACTGTCTCTGTATTCTATGATCCTATAGTTTACTGAGACACTACACTGTCTCTCTGTATTCTATGATCCTATAGTTTACTGAGACACTACACTGTCTCTCTGTATTCTATGATCCTATAGTTTACTGAGACACTACACTGTCTGTCTGTATTCTATGATCCTATAGTTTACTGAGACACTACACTGTCTCTGTATTCTATGATCCTATAGTTTACTGAGACACTACACTGTCTCTGTATTCTATGATCCTATAGTTTACTGAGACACTACACTGTCTCTGTATTCTATGATCCTATAGTTTACTGAGACACTACACTGTCTCTGTATTCTATGATCCTATAGTTTACTGAGACACTACACTGTCTCTCTGTATTCTATGATCCTATAGTTTACTGAGACACTACTGTCTCTGTATTCTATGTATGTGTTTACCTTGTTTACTGTAAGTCACTCTGGATAAAGAGTGTCTGATAAATGAATACATTGTAAATTGTAATTGTAAAAACAGGCTACCTCTCTAGTCCCATGATCTGTAGAAAGTGTTCCATGCTCTCATTTCATCCCAATTAGATTAATATATCTCACTGATACTCAGGAGTTGTTAGTTTCCTTTCTTACAGCAGGTTCAAAATGCTGCTGCTAGACTCCTGACTGACACCTGTAAGCGGCATCAACTGGGAGTCAATTAAGGGAAGCCAATATGGCCCTAACCCTAACCGCCATATTGGCTATATAACATCAAACAATAGAAGAATTTGTTTTGGACTGACACCATCCTATATATCTGAGTTACTCCATCAACACCACCAGGTCACTGAGAACTGCTGACCTTAATGCTCCTGACTGAAGCTAAAAGGAGACGTGGCTTTTTAGGTTGCTGCTCCAAAACTACGGAACCATAGTCGATTTTTAGGGGCGGCATGGGGGGCACTTGCCCCCCCCCCCCCTGGTGGCCGGACAATTGTATTTTATTTATTTTGAAACATATATATTTTTATTATATATATATATATTATATTTATAAGTATATGCAGAATATATGCTGCATATTCACGTTCATATATGTGCATATATGTGGATATGTAGGAAATAAGGCAAAAATCGCCTATGTGCGGAACTGTTTGGAACTGGAACTGTCTACCTTTACCTGACATTTTTTAAATCCAGATATACAACACCCTGTTCTCCCTGGCATATAAAACATTCTTCTTGCCTGCACAGAGAAATCATTCAATATTTTTTTACATATTGCTACTGTTCTTGTTTTAATATTTTTGTTCTTTTATATTCGTACAATTTACAATGTAGGCATTCATCAGATGCTCTTAATCCAGAGCGATTTACAGTAAGCAAGGAAAACACAAGGTAATACATAGAAATAGTAATCAAGGATCATACGATGTGAAACTAAAGGCCAGACCGCACCAATGCAACTAGTCACAACTCCTTATGGACACATGCAAGTGAGTTTAATAATAATAGTACAATATAATACAGGGTGTTTGTACTCACAGACTAGAAGGCAGAGAGATGTTCTCTCCATGCTGTCTTGTTGCACTCTGACTGACTGACAGTGATGACACACTGGTGACTGACTGGTGACTCCTCCTACTGGGAGGAGCTACACTGGAGGTGGTCCACTGATGAGGTGGGGGGGGGGACCTTGCAGGAAGACATACGCTGTAATGACACCAGAAATACGAAATACCGTATGGTGCTGTCAGAAAGACTACATTTACCACACATGTTACAAATAATACACATACTGAAACATATAACATCATATTCATGTAATAAAATGCTTCTTACTGTGAGGTGAGCAGAGTGAAGAGTGAAGAGCTTCTTTACAGAACTCTGCCTCAGCCAGAGGAGAGTAGATCTACTCTATGTAATATCTGACTGGATGAAATGGACCTCTGGGACCCCTAGTGGGCCCTCAGAGTTACTACAGGAGGTAGTACATGTTTCTGTGATGGGAAAATGTTTTGTTTCTTGCCAAAATGTAAATGTCTGAAAACATACAACAACATGAATCCGACATATTAGCAAAGATAATGTGCCAATAAAATAATTGTAAAAATAATAATAAAACTATAGCTGCAAGCAGCAATAAGCGGGTTCGAGGGATAAGGCAAAAGGAGATATGCAACAATAGCACAATAAGACGTAGAAACAGAATAGATTGAACTTGAGACAAAGCAGCCCATGAAATTAACAAATGAGCATTCTCAACAGCTGAGAAGAGGGATTGTGGATAGTACGGAGTGGAGCAATTGGGGTTGAGAACCTCACTCATGGACACTTCAAACCATGGCCATTGACAGGAATCGAACCCTTGACCTTTGGGACTCATAGGCTGGTATATTACCAGCACTTTAACAACTGAGCTATTCGATCCACAGACAGACAGCAGTGAGAAAGGAGCACACAAAGATGATTTTTCTTCCTTTTTAGATGAAGCCATGCCCTTTACAATGTTATTTGGCTAATGAAGGCTTATTTTTTTTACGTACAAACTTCTCTTCGACTGAGATTTTCAGAGATAGAGAGAGAGAGAGAGAGAGACGTTGCTATCTGAAAAGTTGTGAGATTGTAGATCGGCTATTTTCAGAATGAAGTATGTCATACATTGGAAATAACTACTCTCAAATAAGCATTTCACGTTATCTTTAACAATTGCACATGTATTCAATGATACAGTCCAAAATCCAATGTCCAAAAGAACATAAGGATTATAGACCCATAGCTCTCACTTCAGTGATCATGAAATCACTGGAAAGAATACTGTTGCAACATCTTGTAAGTATAACTAAAGACAAATTTGACCCCTGTCAGTTTGCTTATAAGAAAGGTTGCGGTACAGAGGATGCGGTTGTCACACTGGTCCACTTCATTACAAAACACCTAGATAAGTCTAATAAGAATTATGCAAGGGTGCTGTTCTTAGACTTCTCTTCAGCTTTCAATACAATACAGTCTGATATTCTGGTGTCAAAGATGGTGCAGTTGCAACTGAATCCATACTTAATTCACTGGTATGCTTCCTTCCTTACTAACAGAGTACAGAGGGTGAAAGTGAACAAAACCCTCTCCGCAGCATTAACTACTAATGTTGGTGCTCCCCAGGGTTGCGTAAGCTCAGCTGTACTTTTCACCCTTTATACTGACAGCTGTCGTACTGAGGAATGTCTGTCTGAATGTCGCACTGACAAAACAGACCAATACATTCTAAAGTACTCTGACGATACAGTTTTGATTTCCCTTTTGGATAGTTCCAGTGATCCTGGACTGCACCAACACAGAGTAAATAAGGTGGTGGAGTGGAGCGATAACAACGCTCTTATCATTAACACAAAAAAGACAGAGGAGATTGTTTTTGGTGCCCCACTAGACATACACAGATCCCCCATAACTATTCATAGTGAACAGATCAACCAGGTATGTTCGTATATATACCTAGGAGTAGTAATTGACCACCTTCTGTCATGGAAAGAACAGATTGAATCAGTGGGTAAGAAGACAAAGCAAAGAGTCTATTTCCTTCGCCGTTTGAGATCTTTTGGTGCTAGTAGACAGATTCTTCTTTTGTTTTTCACTTCTGTTATAATGAGTGTTCTTCAGTACTGTAGTACCACCTGGTATGGATGTCTGTCTGTAGCCTTAAAGTCACAACTGCTGCAGCAACTGAACATTTGTTCAAAGATTGTTGGACAGCCACTTCAGAGGCTCTATACAACTACGTATAATGATAGTATGATAAGGTTGGCAAGGAATATCACTTCAAACACTAGCCATGCTTTGTATGGAGAATATAGGTTGCTGCCTTCAGGAAGGAGATACGGTGTTCTACATACAATAAGGTCAAACTGAAGAGGTCCTTTGTCCATCAGACGACACTGAGGCTTAATCAGGATTTATAGGCCAAGGGTAGGCTGAGAGGTGGACATTGCTCTTGTCTTTGTATGTCTTTATGTATGTATTTAGGTTTCGAGAGCCTATCAGGCTTCGAACCCTATTACATCTGTAAGAGTTCACTATTCTTCCGCCGGTTTTGCCAGTTCTGGCCTAACCGCCTGGTCACTTCTTATGAAATTCGGCAATATGGTAGAGGGCTATGCCAAACGGCGAAAACCCGAAACTCACAACCATTGGCCAAAGGGTGGCGCTGTAGCACTCAATTGAAAATGCCAACTTTGAACAGGTACAGCTCATGCCCTGTTCGACCTACAGCCATGAAACTTCGATACACACATGCGTCTCCTCATGCCTAACAACTTTCACTGTTTGACTTTTGACCTCTGACCTTTAGATCTCCCACCATTTCGAATTCTATGAAAAGCAGTAAAAAGCAGTAAAAAGCCTACTCCTCCTGGGATTTATGAGCAATCTGTACGAAACTGTATACACATGAACTTTGGACCAATGCCGACAGACGTAACCAAGCGGATTTTCCATAAGTGAAAACGTTAAGCTTTTATAAGCCAATGAAAATTGCAGCTTTTTTTAAATTATTCATCTGCCCCTAACACATACATGCAGACTCACATTTGTTTGACACTTTGCAATATTGTAGAGGGTCCTTCCAAGTATCACTGAAACCAATCTTACTCCAATTGGTCAAAGGGGGGCGCTATAGCAATTTTTTGAAAATGCAAACTTTAAACAGGCAAAAGTCATGCCTCGTTTGGCCGACAGCCGTTAAACCTGCTTACACATGTGCCTTGACTCATGAGGAACACATGTATCACTTTGACCAGTAAGCTCTGCCCTTAGATTGTCTGCAATTTTGAGCAGTTTGAAAAACATATAAATCCAGGATTTCTGAGCAATTTGCATGAAACTGTGTCAAATACATGTTTGAGGCCCTTTTTCACAGGTTCAGGTGTGTTGGTTCAATAGCTTGATCGCTTAATCATCTGCCTTGAAACCATAGGGTAGCCGGTTCGAATCCCACCTCAGGTAGACTTAATTATAATTGCATTGCACACAACATGACTATATCAATGAATACATGTGCAATTGTTAAAGATGACGAGAAATGCATACTTGAAAGTAGTTATTTTCAATGTATGACGTACTTCATTCGCGCTTTTGTTTTGTTTTGTTGGATTCTCCCTTTTCACTGTCTAAGGCTGTGTATTGGATAGCTCCACCAGTAGAGTGTGAGTCTCATGTGCCGAAGGTCCCTGGTTCGAATCCCACTTATTACAGTTCACATTTAAATTGCATTGTACAAAACATGACCCTGTTAATTCAGACAAGTGCAATGTTTAGACAATAACACGAAATGCTTTTGAGAGTAGTTTTTTTTTATGTATGACATACTTTCTTGTGAAAATAGCCGATCTACAATCTCACACCTTTTTAGATAGCAACGCGTTGTGAGCTTGTAGATCGACTATTTTCCACTAGTTTCCATTCCGAAATATATTGAGCAGTTTGAAAAACATTTAAACCAAGGATTTCTGAGCAATTTGCGTGAAAGTGTGTCATGTGTGTGAACTCCCTTTTCACTAGTACAGGTCTGTTGGCCCAATGGCTTAATCATCTGCCTTGAAACCACAGGGTTCCTGGTTCGAATCCCACGTCATGTAGAATTCATTATAATTGCATTGCACACAACATGACTGTATCAATGAATGCATGTGCAATTGTTAACCAGTAAACTCCGCCCTTAGATTGTCTGCAATTTTGAGCAGTTTGAAAAACATTTAAATCCAGTATTTCTGAGCAATTTGCGTGAAAGTGTGTCATGTGTGTGAACTCCCTTTTCATCAGTTCGGGTCTGTTGGCCCAATGGCTTAATCATCTGCCTTGATACCAGAGCGTCGCCGGTTCAAATCTCACCTCATGCAGACCTCAACTCAATTGCATTACACACAACATGACTGTATCAATGAATAAACATGCAATTGTTAAATGAAACGCTTATTGAGAGTAGTTGTTTTCAATGTATGATGTACTTCATTCCCTCTTTTGTTTTGTTTTGTTTTGTTGGATTCTCCCTTCTCACTGACCAAGGCTGTGGATTGAATAGCTTGATCAATACAGTGTTAGTCTCATGTGCCAAAGGTCCACGGCTCAAACCCCACTTGTCACAGTTTACATTTAAATTGCATTATGCAAAACATGACCCTGTTAATTCAGACATGTGCACTTTGCTCTCTCTCTCTCTCTCTCTCTCTCTCTCTCTCTCTCTCTCTCTCTCTCTCTCTCTCTCTCTCTCTCTCTCTCTCTCTCTCTCTCTCTCTTTCTCACTCTGTCACAGTCTGTCTGTCTGCCTGTCTGCCACTCTGTCACTGTCTGTCTGTCTGTCTGTCTGCCAGTCTGCCACTCTGTCACTGTCTGTCTGTCTGTCTGTCTGTCTGTCTGTCTGTCTGCCAGTCTGCCAGTCTGCCAGTCTGCCACTCTGTCACAGTCTGCCAGTCTGCCACTCTGTCAAAGTCTGCCAGTCTGCCAGTCTGCCACTCTTGTCACAGTCTGCCAGTCTGCCATTATTCTCGAAACCGCTAATTGCTGCTTGCAGCTATATTTTGTATTGTGTTTGTTTTTCTTGTGTCATGTCAAATGTGTGAACTGTTTATTGTTGCATACATGGCTGCTGGGTCGCAAGACAAATTTCAGTGTGAACTGACAATAAAGTATTATCGTATCGTATCGTACAGTCAAGTTGTGTGCAATGCAATTGAAATGAAGTCTGCATTAGGTGGGTCTTAAACTGGCGACCCTGTGGTTTCAAGGCAAATGGTTAAGCAATCAAGCCATTGGACCAACAGACCTGAACTGGTGAAAAAGGAGCTCACATATTTGACACAGTTTCACACAAATTGCTCAGAAATCCTTGGTTTAAATGTTTTTCAAACTGCTCAATATGGCGTAAAATCTAAGGGCAGAGCTTACTGGTCAAAATGATAGATGTGTTCCTCATGAGTCAAGGCACATGTGTAAGCAAGTTTCACGGCTGTCGGCCAAACGAGGCATGACTTTTGCCTGTTTAAAGTTTGCATTTTCAAAAAATTGCTATAGCGCCCTCCTTTGACCAATTGGAGTAAGATTGGTTTCAGTGATACTTGGAATGACCCTCTACATTACTGCAAAGTTTCAAACAAATGTGAGTCTGCATGTATGTGTGTGTGGGGGGGGGGGGGGGGGGGGGGGGGGGGGGGCAGAAAGATTGTATTAACCAATTTAAACCAGGAAAGCATCTGTGTCATTTTAGATTTTAACCACTTTAACCATTCATTTACACTTTGGCTATTTAAAAAATATCAGATATACAAGCTTGTAGATCTGCTATTTTTGAATATACATATGACCACTGATATAGAAACAGTTTTTCTGTTTTTTTTTGTTTTTAAAAACAGTTTTTCATTAAAGAGTTAGGATTTAAAAGACATTTGTAGAATCTGCCTCAGGTCTTAAAGGGTTAAAGTGTAGAATAATTCAACCTTTTACTAGAATGTGCTGAAAGATTGATTGTAAATAACAGTGAGATGAGTTGATATGAAATAAAACATGAAACATTCTGTACCTGTTATTATCACCAGATAGTCGGGGATCCAGTCACCGAAAATTTGAGAGGACCTGTGATGTCATGCTATACTTTTTTTTGTGTTTTTTCTATTAATTTGGTCATTAAGGTCCACATAATGAGAGGCCTGCTCTGCCGGAAACATCGCGAAAAAAAGTTATGGCCATTTTTGTATAATGAAGCCTTTATTTTTTTGCCCATTTTCACCTATTGTAAAAAAAAATTGGTTTATTTTCTTAAAGTGCTCAGTAGGTTGTGTAGGCTGTCAATAAATGATTCCCAGATACACAGAACACATATGTGAACAACACCAAGTCCAAAAATACACTCACAAAGCCTTTCCAAATGATTTATAGACATTTTTGGTACCAAAAATGCACCCGTTTTTTGCATTTTCCCCAATACTTTCATCTTTACTTCAATAGTAATCAACTTTTCCATGGGTTGTGACATCAGCTAATGTCTCATTCTTTTCATCAATCTTTATAGTCATTCCACAAAATAAATTATTAAAATCAACCCTAAATTAAAGGAACTGTGGTGACTTTATTACCCTTATGCTCAAAATTCCCAGAGCCTTTTTTTCTTCTTGAAAACACCTGTACCCCCACAAAAGAAACGTGTGCCATGGGTCATGACATCAGTCAATGACTTATTCTTTTCAAATATATATCAGCAAATATTTTGATATCTTTAGTTAAAACATTTTTTACATTATTATTAATTTCATCATGCGTCTCGCTAGCCAATCACAGCACGTCCTGTAAAGCTTAGCCTATGGGCGTGATTTCCACAGCATGGCGTCACAGCGAAAGACAAATGTTCACGACAGAAAGAAAAACTTTCACCACGGATGGGTCCTAAACCCTCTTATAGGAGCACAGCCCAGCACAGCCTACTAGAGCTCAAAACAGCATATTAGAGACCAGCAGAGTCTAGTACAGTACAGCCTAGTACACCCATGACTAGTCCAGCCTTTTGGGAGAACAGACTAGGGGAGGGTGGTATAGGCTATACTAGCATGGAACAGGCTGGACTAGACTAGACTAGGTTGTACTAGGCTGTACCAGACTCTAAAATAGGCTCTATTTGGCTGTACTAGTCCCTTGTCAGCCCTGTAGATACTCAGACCATTGGGATTAACCACTGTGTACACGGGCAATAGTTTGTGTGTGCACAAGCAATAGTTTTGCATGAATATTTGTAGGCCAAATTAAAGTACTGGCTTCTATAGCCTAATAGAGCCCAGTACAGCCTAGCAAAGCCTGCTAGAGCTGAAAACAGACTATTAGAGCCCAGCAGAGTCTAGTACGGTAAAGCCTAGTACATTCAGGTCTAGCCTAGTCCAGCCTGGTGGGAGAACAGAATAGGGGAGGGGGGTACCAGGCTGTGCTAGGACTGATAAGGCTGAACTAGGATAGATTAGGCTGTACTAGACTCTAATAGGCTCTATTAGGCTGTACTAGTCCCTTGTCAGCCCTGTAGATACTCAGACCATTGGGATTAACCACTGTGTACACGGGCAATAGCTTGTGTGTGCACGAGCAATAGTTTTGCATGAACTCTTGTAGACCACAGTACAGATCGGCCTTTTACAGCCTAATAGAGCCTAGTACGGCCTAGCACAGCCTACTAGAGCTTAAAACAGCCTATTAGAGACCAATAGAGTCTAGTACAGTACAGCCTAGTACACCCATGACTAGTCCAGCCTTTTGGGAGAACAGACTAGGGGAGGGTGGTAGAGCCTAATAGAGCCCAGTACAGCCTAGCAAAGCCTGCTAGAGCTGAAAACAGACTACTAGAGCTCAGCAGAGTCTAGTACAGTAAAGACTAGTACACCCAGGTCTAGCCTAGTCCAGCCTGGTGGGAGAACAGAATAGGGGAGGGGTACCAAGCTATGCTAGGACTGATAAGGCTGGACTAGGATAGATTAGGCTGTACTAGGCTGTACTAGACTCTAATAGGCTCTATTAGGCTGTACTAGGCTCTTGTCAGCCCTGTAGATCCTCAACCCATAGGGACTAACCACTGTGTACATGGGCAATAGCTTGTGTGTGCACGAGCAATAGTTTTGCATGAACCTTTGTAGACCATGATACAGATCTGCCTTGTACAGCCTAATATAGCCTAGTACGGACCAGCACAGCCTACTGGAATTTAAAACAGTCTATTAGAGACCAGTAGAGTCTAGTACAGTAAAGCCTAGTACACCCAGGTCTAGCCTAGTCCAGCCTTTTGATGGAACAGACTATGGGAGGGCGATATAGGCTTTACTAGCATGGAACAGACTGGACTAGTTAAGACTAGGTTGTACTAGTCTTAACTAGTTGAGTCACTCGACCGAGACTACCCTCCTGGCAGTGACGGAGTCGCTCCATGCGGCTAGAGCGAACTCTCTCTCCTCTGTCCTGATACTCCTGGACCTGTCTGCAGCGTTTGACACAGTGAACCACCAGATCCTCCTCTCCACCTATGAGGGGATGGGTGTCTCAGGCTCTGCACTTTCCCTGTTTGCATCCTACCTGACGGGTCGCTCCTACCAGGTGATGCTGAGAGGGTCTGTGTCAGAACCACACAGGCTCGCTACTGGGGTTCCCCAAGGCTCGGTTCTGGGTCCTCTTCTTTTCTCTCTCTACACTACATCTCTTGGTGCTGTCATCCACTCCCATGGCTTTTCCTACCACTGCTATGCCGATGACACCCAGCTGATCCTCTCATTCCCCCCCTCTGACACACAAGTGGAGGCACGCATTGCTGCTTGTCTGGCTGATATCTCAGAGTGGATGTCGACGCACCACCTGAAGCTCAACCTGGAAAAGACCGAGCTGATGTTCCTCCCGGGGAAGGGCTGTCCGCACCGAGACATGGCCATCACCATTGATAATGCTGCGGTGACATCAACTCGGACTGCGAAGAATCTGGGTGTGACCCTGGACGATCAATTGTCGTTCTCGGCAAACATCGCATCAGTGACACGGTCCTGCAGATTCCTCCTCTACAACATTAGGAGGATTCACCCCTTCCTCACGGAGAAGGCAGCCCAGGTGCTCATCAAGGCTCTTGTCATATCCCGCCTGGACTAGTGCAACTCCCTCCTCGCTGGTGCTCCGGCATCTGCCATCAGACCTCTGGAGCTTGTTCAGAAAGCTGCGGCTCGTCTGGTGTTCAACCGCCCCAAGTTCTCCCACACAACTATCCTTCTCCGTTCTCTACACTGGCTCCCCGTAGCGGCTCGCATCGAGTTTAAAACCCTGGTGCTAGCCTATAGGGCAGTGAAAGGAACAGCTCCTTCTTACCTCCGGGCTATGGTCGATGCCTACACCCCTGCCCGACCACTTCGGTCTGCCACCTCGGGCCGACTGACTGCCTCGTCACTCAAGGGTCCTTCTGGGCGATCCACACGGTCACGACTTTTTTTTGTTCTGGCCCCACAGTGGTGGAATGAACTTCCCAATGATGTCAGGACAGCAGAGTCACTGCCCATCTTTCGCCGCAGGCTGAAAACCCACCTCTTCACGAAACACTACCCTTCCTCTTTGCCTGGCCTACTTGTTGTTAACTAGTTGTACGAATGCTTGTTTTATTGTTGTATTGTTTATTGGATCTTGTTTAGTCGATACAATTATTTGTTTTAGCTCCTGCTCATTTGATTTAGTTATTTTGTCTCATCTGTTTAAGGAAATAGGTAGCTGATATATTGCACTTTTACCTTAGAGCTAGGTATACTCTTGGTTGCTTGTTTTTGCAGAAAATGCACTTAAAACCTCTGGTGATTAGTAGTTTTTGTTCCCTACCTATGTTGAATGCACTTATTGTAAGTCGCTTTGGATGAAAGCGTCTGCTAAATGACTGTAATGTAATGTAATGTACTAGGCTCTACTAGGCTCTATTAGGTTGTACTAGGCTGTAATAGGCTGGACTAGGCTATAATAGGCTGGACTAGGCTGGACTAGGCTGTAATAGGCTGGACTATGCTGTACTAGGCTGTACTAGGCTGGACTAGGCTGTAATAGGCTGGACTAGGCTGGACTAGGCTGTAATAGGCTGGACTAGGCTGTAATAGGCTGGACTATGCTGTACTAGGCTGTACTAGGCTGGACTAGGCTGTAATAGGCTGGCTCAAAATTCTGGGAATTCTGAGCATAAGGGTAATAAAGTCACCGCAGTTCCTTTCATTTAGGGTTGATTTTATTTTTTATTTTTGTGGAATGACTATAAAGATTGATGAAAAGAATGAGACATTGGCTGATGGCATAACCCATGGCAAAGTTGATTACTATTGAAGTAAAGATGAAAGTATTGGGGAAAATGCAAAAAACGGGTGCATTTTTGGTACCAAAAATGTCTATAAATCATTTGGAAAGGCTTTGTGAGTGTATTTTTGGACTTGGTGTTGTTCACATATGTGTTCTGTGTATCTGGGAATCATTTATTGACAGCCTACACAACCTACTAAGAAAATAAACCTATTTTTTTACAATAGGCGAAAATGGGCAAAAAAATAAAGGCTTCATTATACAAAAATGGCCATAACTTTTTTTCGCGATGTTTCCGGCAGAGCAGGCCTCTCATTCTGTGGACCTTAATGACCAAATTAATAGAAAAAACACACAAAAAAAGTATAGCATGACATCACAGGTTCAACCCATTTTCAACAGCTTTTGGGCCTGTGGATCCCCGACTAATCACACTGGATCTGACTCAACAGGTGTTAGTATGTGTAGGTGTTAGTTATGACCCTTATTCACAGTGGCTGACTATTAGTCTTTTTAAAATGATTTTAACATTTCCAGTGCAATGCAAACAATGAAACCCTGATCTAATTCAAAGTATTTCATAAATCACCATCATTTTGGCCTGCTGCCAGCCCATTTAGGAGGTTATTAGGCTATTCCATCAAGACAAAATAAATAAATAAACAAAGCACGCACATCCAGATACAAGTGATTAAATGCAACAAGATCAGCACACTGGATCAAGCTCCACAGGTAATGAAATACATCAGTTGTGATGCTTAATGGTGGAAATGATATTCCATTTAATACTGGATTCAAAGAATGACACTGAATGAATGCATATTGTGACATCCACGATATGTCTTCTTTTTTTTTTCTTCTGCAATATCTGGTGTCATTGTTACATGTAGAGACTCATTTATATGTTCTGTCATGTCAAAAAAAACTAATAAAAGAAAAATAATAAAACTGTTTGACTGACCAGTGTGTTTCTGAACAGTAGAATAGATGTCTGGTCCTGTAGAACTCTGGTGTGGCTGAACAGTAGAATAGATGTCTGGACCTGTAGAACTCTGGTGTGTCTGAACAGTGTGTTTCTGTACAGTAGAGTAGATGTCTGGTCCTGCAGAACTTTGGTCTGGAAACAAACACAATAAAACACTTGATACCAGAATGTCAACAGTTTCAGCTCAGGTTGTAATTCAGGAATCACTCTGTGTGTGTGTGTGTGTGTGTGTGTGTGTGTGTGTGTGTGTGGGGTGTGTGGTGTGTGGTGTGTGTGTGTGTGTGTGTGTGTGTGTGTGTGTGTGTGTGTGTGTGTGTGTGTGTGTGTGTGTGTGTGTGTGTGTGTGTGTGTGTGTGTGTGTGTGTGTGTGTGTGTGTGTGTGTGTGTGTGTGTGTGTGTGTGTCTCTAAATACATGTAATAAAGAAATGATTGGTATTTAAAAATGACCAATATTTGTACAAACTCGAGAAAAGGAGATCAAAAGTTCTTACTCAGAGTCTGACTGGTTTGTAGATGAGGATTCAGGAGGAGTTAACAATCACAATCTTTACACTGAAATACATTTAACTGTAATTCTGTTCTTTGTCTGATGACCTTCATGTTCTGTAACTGTTGGCCCAACAGTGTGTGCATGATTAGTGCATGATTAGTGCATGATTAGTGCATGATTAGTGCATGATTAGTGCATGAGTAGTGCATGATTAGTGCATGATTAGTGCATGATTAGTGCATGATTAGTGCATGATTAGTGCATTATTAGTGCATGATTAGTGCATTATTAGTGCATGATTAGTGCATTATTAGTGCATGATTAGTGCATGATTAGTGCATGATTAGTGCATGATTAGTGCATGATTAGTGCATGATTAGTGCATGATTAGTGCATGAGTAGTGCATGATTAGTGCATGATTAGTGCATGATTAGTGCATTATTAGTGCATGATTAGTGCATTATTAGTGCATGAGTAGTGCATGAGTAGTGCATGAGTAGTGCATGATTAGTGCATGATTAGTGCATGATTAGTGCACGTGATTGTATGTTCTGTTACACAGAAGTCACATTTTAGACTGTTGTTTTTGATCATATCACCATGTTTGGCAATCTACGTAAAGGTCTAGTTCAGTTCTACAGTATGTGTCCTTCTCTTGTAAGGGTCTAGTTCAGTTCTTTGTGTCCTTCTCTGATCTGTTCTACAGAAGGATGTGTGTGTACTACAGGAAGGAGAACACAGTGGTCTCAGGGCAGATCATGTTCTGAGGGGCAGAAAGGCCAAACTGAGGGTCAAAGGAGGTCATAGCCTTCATGGCTGGTCCAGTGTTCTATGAGAATACTTTATGACTACTTTATGACTGACCTGTGTTGACCTGTACAGTGGAGTAGAGGACTTGTCCTGCAGAACTCTGGTCTGGAGAAACACAACAAAACAAACACTAAATGTTAAAACTGTTGCATAAATGTGTTAATAAAAATCATACCCAGTGTGAAGTGGGCGGTGTGTGGTCATCACAACATGACTCACTTTAAAAAAAGGATAAATGACTTTTTTTAAAGTCCATACTGCTATTCATAGGTCTGCACTCTGCACATGTGTCATGTGTTTCGCTAGCCAATCACAGTCCTGAATTTGCAAAGTCAGCCAATCACATTACAGTTAGTGGTGATGACACTAGCTGTAATGTGATTGGCTGATATGAAAAAAGTATCGATTTGCATTAACAATGGAAGGGTTAGGGGGTACACAAATTTTTTGGTCGGTGTCCAAAACTCACTTATAGGGGGCGGCTACACCGCCCCAAAAACAGATGTAAACAACATGTAAACAACAGAATAAACATGTGATCACAGTGTTTATGTTGTATGTAAAGAGACTCTACCTCTCTTCTTCTTCCTGTGAGGAGCAGCTTGCTTCACTCTCACATCAGAATACGTCACATCTACACACACACACACACACACACACACACACACACACACACACACACACACACCATTAACGCATTGTAAAATAATCAGGTTAGCAACAGAACTGTGTGTGCAGGTATTTCCCTGGCCTAGTGGCAGTGTGCACAAGACATTTGGTGGACTCACATCAGAGCTGCCCCCCCCCCCCCCCCCCACGTTTATAGGGCGACCATACGTCCTCTTTTACCCGGACATGTCCTCTTTTGGCGGGCTGTCCGGCCTGTCCGTTTTTCTTAAATAAAATTCTTCAAATGTCCAGGGTTTTGAGAGTTTGGGTAGCATGTGCTGTATCTGTGTATCAGTACGGGGGGGCGTATCTAAGCAACAATGAAAGCGCTAACTCTCATTGGTCGTGTCATGAGTAAATGAGCCAATGAGGTGCTGAGCAAACTCTCAGACGCCAGAATCCTAGTGTTGCCATGTCCGCTTATTTACCGCAACTTCTGGACAAGATTTGGCTTGTTTTTCTGGCTTGTTTTTGGAGGTATGTTTCCTTATTTCTCTCAAAAGGCTTGGCAACACTGCTAACAGGCACACAGTGACAGCAACGAGACCCACACGCACACACACACACACACACACACACACACACACACACACACACACACACACACACACACACACACACACACACACACACACACACAAAGCACTTCTGTGGAAGTGGCCAAGGGCGTATGTATAGTGATATCACACACACACGCACGCACGCACGCACGCACGCACGCACGCACGCACGCACGCACGCACGCACGCACGCA
Organism: Gymnoscopelus microlampas; assembly: GCF_963454915.1. Classification (NCBI taxonomy): domain Eukaryota; kingdom Metazoa; phylum Chordata; class Actinopteri; order Myctophiformes; family Myctophidae; genus Gymnoscopelus; species Gymnoscopelus microlampas. The sequence goes on along the minus strand of NC_139946.1, from coordinate 57,307,520 downwards.
CGCACGCACGCACGCACGCACGCACGCACGCACACACACACACACACACACACACACACACACACACACACACACACACACACACACACACACACACACAGGGCGTATGTAGTGATATCTAAACATGTTCGTTAACCACCAGACTTAAAGGTTGCTATGGTAACAATGAGATAGAAGGAAGAGACCATTGTAAAGATGAGTTGAGGTTTTAATGTGTGAAGAACACCCTGTTTCAGTCCTCTGTATGAACACTCACTATGTGTTCACTGTATGATGTTAGTGAGGACAATAATAATAATAATTATTATACTAATAATAATAAAAATAACGATAATAATGCTCTTTTGTTACTTTTTAAAATGTTCACTTTCAAATAGTTTATTGGGGCTTCTTAAACAAATATAGCATTATTATTATTTATTTATTTTTACCTCTCATACCACATCTCTTGTATGTGATAATAAATGAGTTTGATCCTCTGGTGTATAAAGCATCATGTATATCTGATACATTATGACTGACCTGAGGTAAGGGGCGGCCATAGCTGAGTGGTTAGTGAACCCGCCTATAGGAGCCAGAGGCCCCGGTTGCCCCAGGTTCGATTCCAGACCAGGTCAGCATATATGTCGATGAAATGAAATTTGTCCCTGAGCAAGACTCTTAACCCCCAATTGCTCACAGGTTCTCATTGGAAACAAGACCGCAAGGACTTTCATGAACGACCTGTTAAAAGGAATTATCCTTATCCTAACCTGTATTCATGTTCACTCTGGAGTAGATGACTTGGTCTGCAGAACTCTGGTCTGGAAAACACACATGAAACATCAAGTATTAAAACATTTAACACTCTGGTGAAATAGTGATAATAATAATAATTATTATTATTAAGTTAATCAATCACAATTTATTTTGTTGTTGATGCCTATCACATCCCACGGGGGAGTTTTCCAGCTTCACCCAGCTGAGTGCTGACCCACAGAGGAGTGCAGAGGGGGGAGCAGTGAGGGGTTAAAGGGAGATTTCACTTTCAAAAAAGAAGTCTGTCATTTTATCATCCACTCTGCTTTTGTGAGCCCCCAAACAGTTTTTAAGTTGCTTGATTCAGTATTTAGATATTTAATATTCATTTTGTCAGACACGCCCCCTTCCTCCACCATGATAGATTCATCAAAAACACCCGTCCTTGGTTCTGGTGACTGATGTTGTCTTTCTAATACGTGAGGAGACCATGTTTTTACAATTACTTTTTTAATTTGTAGAAAATAAATAAAATAAAAATACAATAAAGAATTGACATAAAATAAATGAATAAAGTAATCTAAAAAACACGCCCCCTAACGTATTAAGAGAGCAGGATGAGTCACCAGAACCAAGGACAGGTGTTTTTGATGAATCTAACGTGTTAAAAAAGGAGTTTGAAGTTTGAAGTTATAAGGGGGCGTGTCTGATAAAATGAATATCAAATATCTAAATACTGAATCAAGCAACTTAAAAACTGTTTGGGGGCTCACATAAGCCTGAGTAGACCATGAAATTACACAAAATTGTTTTGAAAGTGAAATATCCCTTTAAGTGTCTTGCTCAGGGACTCTTCAACACATGGCTGAGAGCTGGAATCATACCTGAGACCTCCAGAGTCCTAGGAGGGCTCACTAAGCATTCAGCTACAGTATGACCCACATGCAGGTAGTAGGACATTGGCCCCGATTTATTACGCTGGTCGTAAATATGGGGTAAATAAAGTTTGTAAAGGAGGGTGTATTTTCTGTAAGTTCAAACTGACGTGCAATTCCCAAAGGGGTTTGTATATCCCTGAGACGTGCAGATCACCAGGTGTAGATCATGATTAATCTGGACGGCTGCATCCAACAACATCCAACTTCAAAGTCACCATACTGAACAGTGTTGCCATATCCGCCTATTATAAGCGATCTTGGGCTTATTTTTCTGTAAAGTTGCTTGTAAATATTGGTAGCTGTGGGTACAGTTTTTTGGGCTTGTTTCTAAAGTGTAGTTGCTTATTTGGGCTTGCTTCACAATTGCTCAATTATTTTAATCAGTGGTTCTCAAATATGTTTATTTCATGGACCCCCAAGTTAATATGTAGGCTAATTAATTTATCCTATAACCCCCATCTGAAAATGTTTTGTGCCATCTGGAGCCCCATACCAGATTTGTGTTGTTAGAATGTTATAAAATATTGTAAAAAAATATTCCACATTTTATTTCAAGATGGAAAAAAAAGAAATAGCAGATCTACAACTACAAGCTCACAACGCGCCACATCGCGAAGCGTTATGAGCTTGTAGATCGGCTATTTTCAATGTATACAGTAGCCTATATAATTTCAATGTATACAGGTTTAATTAAAGTGCTCATAATGACTTAGTGCTATAGTTGCTTCTTTTGGGCTTGTTTTCCTAGATCTGGTTGCTTATTTGCCTCACAACATCTCGCAACGCTGGCGTAAGTTCTCTGGACTGGTGCGTCTCTCGTCTAAACATAACAGATGCAGGGCGGACTGGGACCAAAATCCAGCCCTGGCATTTTGGTCCGAACCGGCCCACCACCCCCCGGACTGTTCTATCAACCGGGGGGGGGGGGGGGAGCGTTTCACTGTTTTAACCCTGCAACCCTGTGTACGCCATCCCAAAAGCATCCCAGCCCAAACGTTAACGTTACCAATAATTGGGTCGCGCGACCCGGTAATGACCATAATAATGTAATAAAACGGGAGCAAAAATGTATAAATATATATATATATATATATATATATATATATATATATATATATATATATATATATATTTATATATATTTATTTTTTTGGTGGGCCAAATGGCCAGTCCGCCCCTGAACAGATGCGGCGTCGCATCGCCTTGACAACTTGTACAACTGTTCTGTTTCATGTAATAAATGCTCTCATGTGTAATGAGAATAAAGAAGTTTACAAGGTTTAACCCCATGACCAAATAAAAGGCTAATAAAACATGGAAAGGATATTATATAAGCCTTTTCTAATGAACATTGCGCACCTTTACCGAGGTAAAAAGATGATGAAATCCAGCATACAAGTGTAACGCTGCTATCTGATTATAGACCAGAGCTTATTGATTACTTATTGAATAAATTAGTTAATTTTGGTTTAATATATCACTGTCCTACGTCGGAATGGATCTTCTGGACACAGCTTTCATCCACTATAGTCTCCTCATCAGATGATAAGATTTATTAGGCTATTGTGTGTGGTGTTCATGTGATCAATATACAGTAGCCTACAGTATTATAAATTAATACTGCGCGGGTCTGCGCCTCCGCAGTGACAAAAGGGCAAGACCACTTTGGTAGAGGTTTGGGTTGTGTATTTACCTTGCCATTATGTAACTCCAAAGGTGGACAAGAAATTAAAAATAATTGCTCCAGTGATTAGAAATTGATAATTCAAAATTTGCTCCTCATTGACTTACATTGTATGGTAAAACAGCTCTCAAAGTCACTCTTTTAGCATGTAAACGAACACAAACAAAGCTGATTCACACAGTATAGAACTTCACCAAACCCAGTACTGTTTGTTTTTTTCATAAAAAATGTAACTTCCTGTTGATTTTACTACTTGAAGATCCGGATCCGGATCCACAGATCCAGTCCGGGTTTTCTTCCAAATCAAAATGGCAAAATCAACATGAAGTTGACATATTCATTAAAAAAACAAACAGTACTGGGTTTGGTGATGTTCTATTTTGTCTGAATTAACTTTATTTGCGTTTTTTATGTGCTATAAGAGTGACTTTGAGAGCTGTTTCAGCGTACAATGTAAGTCAATGAGGAGCATATTTTGAATTATCAATTTCTAATCACTGGAGAAATAATTTTTGATTTCTGGTCCACCTTTGGAGTTACATCATGGCAAGGTAAATACACAACCCAAACCTCTACCAAAGTGGTCTTACCCTTTAAGGCATCATAGCCTATTTTCATTATTACGTGACACTTTGGCTGAGATGGCCCGCATGCCCGAAAGTGGCAAACAAACTGGGGGACCTAATAATTCAGCTCTAAATGCAACTAATAGCCTAGACAATAAATAAAAAGCGGTGGGTATATTATGCATAGGCTACAAGCAATACATCGTTTGACATATTTTTTTCTTTTTTATATATACAGTATGTGTTGCCAAATGTTGGGCACATACTATTTTATTTGAGTTTTGCCACTGTTGTAATTGATTTTGCATGAAGAATAAAGCATTCTAACGACATACGCACAGCTTTGCTCCCTGGTAAGACAAGCCTCAGGGCTGACTTGAGAACATGCGCACCTCACGCTCAAAACACAGACAAAAAAACATGAATGAATCTGACTGCTAGTGTAGGAATTGTCTTCAATGCCAGTAAGATCAAAATATGGTTGTAAATTGCTTAGTGAATCGGGGCCATTGGGCCAATTGAAACTAAACTATAGGTACTGTATGGGGGAGACTCTGGGATCTGTCTCGTGCACACAGTCACATGATGTACCAATTTAACATTCTGATTATCACACACATATTTGAGCATGGAAAAGGTTCTATAAATGTCCACCAGCACGGGGCCGTTTGTTTTGCTGGTTCTCTAAAACCAACAGAATGGAGTAAACAACACAATAATCAGTCATGTGATCACAGTGACTTTACCTCTCTTCTTCTTCTTCTTCTTCTTCCTGTGAGGATCAGCCTGCTTCACTCTCACATCAGAATACGTCACATCTGCACCCTGTCTGTCTGTCCTACCACCTACACACACACACCCACACCCACACACACACACACACACACACACACACACACACACACACAGTTATTATAGTTAAAAAACATAATTGTCTCTGCCAGGCCAAAGGTGTGGCCGCTCGGGTATTAGTGACCCAGAGTCACTTCTTGTGAATGGACCGTGAGCGAGCCAGGTCTGGGTCGGATCCCGGGTGTTTAGGGTAAACACCCAGGCCTATTGGCCCAGTGGCCTAGTGGCCCCAGGAGACCCCCCCCCCCCCCCCCCCATAGCACCCCCCACACCATGAGTCTGAACAAACTACTCATCCTGTGCACGTGTGTATGTATAGTCATATCGAAACATGTCTGTAACCACCGGACTTAAGGTTGCTATGGTAACAATGAGATAGAAGGAAGAGACCATTGTAAAGATGAGTTGAGGTTTTAAGGTGTGAAGAACAACCTGTTTCAGTCTCTGTATGAACACTCACTATGTGTTCACTGTTTGATAGTGAGGACAATAATAATAATAATATTATTATTAATAATAATAATAATCAAAAATGTGTTTTTTTTTTACTTTAAAAAAATGTTTTTTTCTGAATATTCTATTAGTGTTCATGTGATCACTTCATTTAAAAAAGAGTGAGTTTGACTGTTGGAGAAAAAAAGTCCATTTACATTCACAACACACGGCACAGTGTGCCTCTTGTAGCTCAAGTCTGCTTTAGACTTGGCCTAGTCAGTGCTTGGCCTGAGCACTTTTTCTAGTTTTAAATGTTTTTTTGCAGAGCCCTTTTACATCTGATGATGATGATGATGATGATGATGATGATGATGATGATGATGATGATGGTTTGAGTGAAAGTCAAACACACTTAGAGTGTGTTTGACTGGAGGGGACGGGTACCCCTCTCCAGTCAAATGTTTGACGTTCGGTCACATTTGTCCCAAGAGGTCACCATAGGCCATTTGGGGACTGAGAGTGTGTTGGTAATATCAATAATTAAAGTCAATCATTTAAGTGGATTTTCTCTTTAACTGGTCCTGGCCCTCATCAAGTCACCTTTAGCCCACTGTGGCCCTCATCAAGTCACCTAAGTCTATAAAGCATCATGTATATCTGATACATTATGACTGACCTGTATTCATGTTCACTCTGGAGTAGATGACTTGGTCTGCAGAACTCTGGTCTGGAAAACACAAATAAAATAAATTGAAATGGAGTGATATTAATAACTAGAAAGTACTGTTCCTGAAGAAACAGTGTGGGATCGCTAAGAATGTTGCAGGTATTGAGTATTGATAGTGTTAGTAGTGTTATAGGTTTGAAAGGTTTGAAAGGTTTGAAGGGTTTGAAAGGTTTGAAAGGTTTGAAAGGTTCTAAAGGTTCTAAAGGTTTGAAAGGTTCTAAAGGTTCTAAAGGTTCTAAAGGTTCTAAAGGTTTGAAAGGTTCTAAATGTTTGAAAGGTGTGAAAGGTGTGAAAGGTTTGAAAGGTGTTAAAGTATTAGTGTTAAAAGTTTTTAAAGGTTTCATGACGTTCAGTTTTACCACACATTAAAAGTCTTTGTCATGGTCCTTCAAACGTGTATAGAAAGTTTTAACAAAAAAATCCTAACGCCTAAAGCCTTTTCAACTGCAATGAAAAAAAAAATCTTTGCCTGCGGGTGTCGCTGGTGAGGGATTTTGCCTGTCAATCATCGCCTCTGCTCCGCCCCCCCCCAAAGGAAAGGATAGGGGAGGGGAGGGGCGAGGAGGAGAGTGGCCAGGATTAATCGACAGTGACCTCACTGTCGAAGGGCCAAGCTCAGATTACTTTTCAGCCTAATTATTCAGAAAACCCCAGACCACAGAAAATCCACTGAATGTTCAAAGTTCAGATTTTGTGGGTGTAATTGAGGTCATAAAACCCCCCAAAAAACATAAAAAATTAAAAAAGTGAAAATGAATGTCATAGAACCTTTAAAGTGTTGGCAGTGTTGAATAGTGTAAAATGTATTTTTTTAGGGTAAAACAGTGATAGCTAGGGTCTAATAGGCGGTTGCTAGGGTCTAATAGGTGGTTGCTATGGTAAAACAGGTGGTTGCTAGGGCCTAATAAGCGGTTGCTAGGGTCTAATAGGGGGTTGCTAGGGTCTAATATGCAGTTTATATGGTCTAATATGCGGTTGCTAGGGTGAAACTGGTGGTTGCTAGGGTAAAACGGTGGTTGCTAGGGTCTAATAGGTGGTTGCTATGGTAAAACAGGTGGTTGCTAGGGCCTAATAAGCGGTTGCTAGGGTCTAATAGGGGGTTGCTAGGGTCTAATATGCAGTTTATATGGTCTAATATGTGGTTGCTAGGGTGAAACTGGTGGTTGCTAGGGTAAAATGGTGGTTGCTAGGGTGTAATAGGTGGTTGCTGGGGTATAATAGGTGGTTGCTAGGCTCTAATATGGTGTTGTTAGGGTATAATAAGCAGTTGCTACGCTCCACTGTGGCTAAATGGCATTTCTCCATTGAAATGAATGGGATTGTTTTAGCAGTAAAAAGTGAAATATCTCTAAAAGTACAAATTATTTCAAAAATTCAAATAGTAGCCAATATGTCCTAAGTAGGCTGAACGTTATAGAGTTGGAACGGAGTTTCTAGCTAAAAGTATGAAATTCCCCATTGAAATGAATGGGATTTTTTTAGCAGTAAAAAGTGAAATATCTCTAAAAGTACAAATTATTTCAAAAATTCAAATGGTAGCCAATATGTCCTAAGTAGGCCAAACGTTGTAGAGTTGGAACGGAGTTTGTAGCTAAAAGTATGAAGGACTAGTTAGGGTCCAAAAAAACGGTCGGAATATCGGCAATAACATCGCTATTGCGATCCCACAATAATAATAACTAGGAGCACAGGTCTCTGCCAGGCCAGGTAGGTTATTGTGGGCCACAATGTTCAGAATTCAGTCATTACAGCGGTGAGTGGAATCACTGTGTTCATGATTTGAGCCATTTTGTTCAAAACGACCCACTCCTACAAACTTGCCTCTGAGACGATGTAATGACTATAGAGATACTGTGTACCGATTTGCATGATGTTTGGACAAAACCTGTAGGAGTACTGTCAAAAAATGTGTTTTGCTAAAAATGTCCTCCTGGTGGCGCTATAACAGACCCATGTGAAAGATTTGTGGCAGATGTTCTGCTCTGGCCTCCAGGTAGTGTGTGTGCACAGTTTCACATCAATCGGGCCAACGGTGTCAGACGGACAGACAGACTGACATACTGACATAGTGCAAAACATAGTCTGGGCCACGCCTTACAGAGATGTAAACAATGATGATGATCTCATTCTACCTGTCTTCTTCTTCTTCCTGTGAGGATCAGCCTGTCTCACTCTCACATCAGCATACGTCACATCTGTGCTCTGTCTGTCTGTCCTACCACCTACTCACACACACACACACACACACACACACACACACACACACACACACACACACACACACACACACACACACACACACACACACACACACACACACACTCACTCTTAAAGGACGACTTCACCGCTTTTCAACCTGTCTTCATATAATTGGTCCTCACTAATACTCATGATAAAATGGTACCATTTTTTTCTACTTGGTCTGTGTCTCATAGGAGGGCTGTGGACAGTTCAGAAACCCGTCTACCAGTGACATCATCGTTAGACATGATTTTTTTTTCCAACAAGATTTCACATTTTTTATTTAGATTTTTATTAACATGAGAACAATGGCTTATTTTATTGCATTGCAACTTTCTAGGAATAGAAAGCCTGCAGTTTCTATTAGCTTGGATTCCCCATTGATGATGTCACTGGTAGACGGGACTCTGAACTGTCCACAGCCCTCTGCCCTCTGTCTTCTGAGACACAGACAGAGTAGAAAAAAATGTACCATTTTATCATGAGTATTAGTGAGGACCAATTATATGAAGATAGGTTGAAAAGCGGTGAAGTCGTCCTTTAATGGTACATAAGGGAGTAGTAAGCATGTACAAATCATTGTTTTGTTTAGTTTTTTTGTGTTCTCCTTTTAGCTTTAATGTCTGACTGTACAACATGATGTTTACATTTATGAATAATTAAGTATTCAGTCATTCAAAGTGTTGTATACCTGTGTGTTTCTTCCACAGACACAGACCCAGGATCAGAACCATGGAGACTCCACACAACATCACAGGATACACATATGGAGGGAGAGAGAGAGAGGGAGGGGGCGAGGGAGTGGGGGAGAGAGGGGGAGGGGGAGAGGATGAGGCTGGTTGGTCCTTGTCTGTGGAGGCCGGAGAGAGAGAGAGAGAGAGAGAGAGAGAGAGAGAGAGAGAATCATTCATTAATTGTTGTCTACATTTATCCTAACCAGGTACATATGTCTGATATCGATGGACATTTAAACACACCCCCCCCCCCCGTTTTTTTTTTTCATTTAAATTAACGCGTCTTCTATTACAGCATGTTAACTTTCCAGGAAAAGAAAGATTGTAGTTTCTAATTTAGCTCTGAATCCCCATCGATGATGTCACTGGTAGGCAGGTTTCTGAACCATCCACACACAGCTCATGTGCCGTTTTGTCAGTGGAGAGGCGTGGAAAATCTACGATTTAATATAGTGTAGACCACCGCCGCGGTTCACTGTTTGCTTCTAAATTTATATTATATTTATATTTATATTTATATTATATTTCAGCGCCTTTCGGCGCTGAAATATAATTTGGTCTTCTTTCACTTTCTCCCCCCCCCAAGGTCGGTGCCCTGTGCTTCAGCACCTAAAGCCCTTCAGTTAATCCTGCACTGGTCAGCTATCATATCAGCCCTAGGGTTTATACAGCAGCTGACCAATCAGCACAGCCTCTCAGTCCTCATATAAAGTGTGTGTTTGTACCTCTCACATCCATCCTGCTCTCTGGTGACTCTCCACGGTCAGAGATGAGACACTTGTACATTCCTTCATCAGACTTAGAGACAGTGTGGATGGTCATCTGTCCTGTAGACTCAGTGCTGAGGAGAGAGCCATCTTTATAGAAACCAGCTGGACGATCAGAGGATGGTTTGGACAGGCAGTGCAGAGTGACATCACTTCCTGTCATCACAGGAAGTACAGGCATCCCCAGGATCACATCTCCACCTGAACAATGATAAATGACATCATAATAAAAACATTTGATGAAATGAGAAGCTTCCTCTCTAAAAGTTAAACTATAACAAAGCACATGAACCAAACATATGCATATAGTTTTGATGTGCACATCCCCGGGTATGGAATCATTTTTTATTGATGCAAGAATATTTCAGAATCCTAACTTTACAGGAATAGAAAGGCTGTAGTTTCTATTAGCTTTGATTCCTCATTGATGATGTCACTGGTAGGCAGGTTTCTGTACTGTCCACAGCCCTCCTCTGAGACACAGAGTGAATAGACATGATGTCATATTATAATGAGCATTAGATATAATATAATATTATAATGATCATTAGTGAGGACCAATTATATGAAGATAAGATATAATATAATATTATAATGAGCATTATATATAATATAATATTATAATGAGCATTAAAGAGGACCAATTACGCTGAACATACCAGTCACAGTGAGTTGAGTCACTCTTTCCCTCTGGAGACTCACACCAGTAAACTCCTGTGTCTACTGAAGGGTTCGTGTATTTGATGAGACATCCTGTGCTGCTCATCTTCCCCCAACGAACACCAGCATCTCCACACTGTGAGGTGATGTTTTTGACGGTTCTCTTCCCTCTACAGACAGTAGAGTCAGACAGTCTGTCCTCACAGCTCATAAAGACAGACTCATATTTAAAGAACTGAGTTCTGTCTGGACTGAATGTGAGAGAGACTGTGGAGCAGAGAGAGAGAGAGAGAGAGAGAGAGAGAGAGAGAGAGAGAGAGAGAGAGAGAGAGAGAGAGAGAGAGAGAGAGAGAGAGAGAGAGAAACATGATTTAATGTTCTGTATGTGTTGTTACAGTTCTGTGATGTTTGTGTATCATGTGATCATCTGATGGACAGACAGACAGACAGACAGACAGACAGACAGACAGACAGACAGACAGACAGACAGACAGACAGACAGACAGACAGACAGTCTTATCTCTCTGAACATCATCACTGTTCTGAACTTCTGCTGAGACTATCACCATGGAAACCACGGGAGAGAGAGAGAGAGAGAGAGAGAGAGAGAGAGAGAGAGAGAGAGAGAGAGAGAGAGAGAGAGAGAGAGAGAGAGAGAGGGGGGGGGGGGGCATGTAAAGATATGAAAGTCATAGTTTGGGAACCAGAAATTTCTAAGTGCCCTTGAGCAAGACACTGAACCCCTAACTGTCAAGGCAGACAGTGAACCCAAATGCAGACACAGACCAAGGAATTGTAGAATGCCACTTAAAGTGGAATTGAATTAAATCAAAAGAACAGGCTTCAAAACATACAAGCCTCAGGAGGCATCAAAGGTCAAACTTAAACAAGTCCAAAAATGTAACTGAGGTCCAAAGCTTCTCAAGCTGAATAATACCAATCCTCCTGGTAGTTAGACTTCAAGCATTGTCTTCAGAGGTTGGAGCTGCGTGGGGAGGCAGTCAGGCTGGCTGAGGGAAGAGACCAAGTATTCGCGAAAGCCACAAAGGAACAGGTCCTCAAAGATCTGAAGATCCGGAGTAATTTGACAAACCTAGGACTGAGAGCACAGACGTGTATTGTAGGTATTTGTAGCCAGCCAGGTGATTGCCGGATAGGGAACAGCCAGGTAACTGCCAGGACACACCTCCCCACTTGTGGAATGCAGCTCCAACCTAAACAGAACATAGAAATAGAAGGGTCAGAACAGACAGCACAATCAAACTGCCATGACAGTACCCCCCCCTAATGGTCGCCTCCAGGCGACCCACCCGGGTTCCGACGACGGAACTCCCGGAAGAGAGCAGGATCGCAGATGTTGCGCCGAGGGACCCAGCAGCGCTCCTCTGGCCCGTAACCCTCCCAGTCCACCAAGTACTGTAGACCTCGACCACGGCGGCGAACATCGAGCAGCCGGCTGACTGTATAGACAGGGCCACCTTCCAGCATCCTGGGAGGGGGAGGGGGAGTAACAGGGGGGGACAGAGCACTAGTCACCACTGGCTTGACACGAGACACATGGAATACAGGATGAACACGAAGGGTCCGGGGTAGCTCCAAACGAACAGCGGTCGGATTGATGACCTTGTCTATAGGGAATGGTCCAATGAATCTAGGCGACAGTTTACGGGACTCAGTACGTAGAGGCAGATCAGTGGTTGACAGACACACCCTCTGTCCAGGTTGATACACTGGGGCAGGAATCCGTCGTCGATTAGCATGCTTCTCATTCCGCCGGGAAGTACGCAGCAAGGCGGCCCGAGCAGTCTTCCAGGCCCGACGACAGCGGCGGAGGTGGGCCTGCACAGAGGGAACTGCAATGTCCCCCTCCTCGACTGGGAATAGTGGGGGTTGATAGCCCAGGGAACACTGGAAGGGGGACATGCCGGTGGCAGTGCTGGCAGCCGAGTTGTGAGCATATTCCGCCCACACAAGCTGAGATGCCCAGGTAGATTGATGAGAGGAGGCCAGGCAACGCAGTGTAGTCTCCAACTCCTGGTTCCATCGTTCAACCTGGCCATTGGTCTGGGGGTGGTAGCCTGAGGACAGGCTAACTGTGGCACCCAGTGCAGTACAAAAGGCTCTCCACACCTGCGAGGTGAACTGGGGGCCACGATCAGAAACAATGTCAGTAGGAATACCATGAATGCGGAAGATATGTTGAACTAAGAGATTACCCGTCTCAGTGGCAGATGGGAGCTTAGGGAGAGCAATACAATGAGCAGCCTTAGAGAAGCGATCAATAATGGTTAGAATGACTGAGTTACCTTCGGATGGTGGCAGGCCGGTAACAAAGTCCACAGCTATGTGGGACCAGGGCCGATGTGGAATAGGTAGAGGTCGAAGGAGGCCAGTACTGGGCCGGTTAGAAGTCTTGTTCTGGGCGCATATAGTGCATGCCGCCACATAGCCTCGGGCATCCGCTTCCATGGAAGGCCACCAGAAATGCCGGTGGAGAATGTCAAGGGTGCGGTTCCTACCAGGGTGACAGTTGACACGGGAGGCATGAGCCCACTGGAGAACCTTGGAGCGCACAGAGTCAGGAATGAACAAGCGACCTGAGGGGCCCGTGCCTGGGTCTGGTTGGGTGCGTAGGGCCTCCAGAATGGCTGACTCGAAGTCCCAGGTGAGAGCAGCAACAACACAGGCAGAGGGCAGGATGGTCTCAGGAGGAGCTGTATCCTCATCAGCAGCACACTGGCGTGATAGGGCATCCGCCTTGGTGTTCTTGGACCCAGGCCGGTAGGTCAGGGTGAACTGAAAACGTCCGACCTGGCTTGACGAGAATTGAGGCGTTTTGCTGACTTAAGGTAGGCCAGGTTCTTATGGTCTGTCCAAACCACGAACGGATGCACAGCGCCCTCAAGCAAGTGCCTCCACTCCTCCAGGGCTAGGACCACGGCCAGTAGTTCACGGTTCCCCACATCATAATTCCTCTCAGCAGAGGCCAGCTTGTGGGAGAGGAAGGCACAAGGGTGGACCTTCTGGTCTGTGGCGGAACGCTGAGAGAGAACAGCCCCGACCCCGACATCAGAGGCGTCCACCTCTACAATGAACTGTCGGGAGGGATCGGGCTGAACCAAGATGGGAGCGGTAGTGAACAGAGTCTTCAGTTCCTGGAAGGCCGCAGCTGCCTCAGGGGTCCACTTGAACCTGGTCGTGGTGGAGGTGAGAGCCGTCAGAGGGGCAGCGACACGGCTGTAGTCCCTGATGAAACGGCGGTAGAAATTTCCGAAACCCAGGAAACGCTGCAGCTGCTTGCGGGTGGAAGGCTGTGGCCACTCAGAGACCGCCCACACCTTGGAAGGGTCCATACTCATCCGTCCCTCGGAGATGATGAATCCTAGATAGGTGGTGGTTGGCACATGAAATTCACACTTCTCTGCCTTCACGAAAAGCTGGTTTTCAAGGAGCCTCTGCAGGACCAGGCGGACATGCTGGATGTGTTCAGCCGAAGACTTAGAAAAAACAAGGATGTCATCTAGGTAAACAAAAACAAAAAGGTTAAGCATGTCTCTTAAAACATCGTTTAGCATGGCCTCGAATACTGCAGGGGCGTTAGTGAGTCCAAAAGGCATCACACAGTACTCGAAGTGCCCTAGCGGGGTGTTGAAGGCCGTCTTCCACTCATCTCCGTCGCGGATCCGCACCAGGTGGTAGGCGTTGCGCAGATCCAGTTTAGTGAAGATGGTAGCTCCTCCAAGAGGCTCAAACGCTGAGCTGATGAGTGGAAGGGGGTAACGGTTCCTGACTGTGATGTTATTCAAGCCTCTGTAGTCGATGCAGGGCCTCAGGCTGCCATCTTTTTTCCCCACAAAGAAAAAAACAGCTCCCACAGGAGATGAGGAGGGACGAATAAGGCCAGCAGTCAGGGACGTCTGGATGTAGTTCTCCATTGCCTCACGTTCTGGTCGAGAGAGGTTATACAGACGGCTTCCAGGCAGTGGTGCGTCGGGCAACAGCTCAATGGCGCAGTCATAGGGCCGGTGAGGGGGGAGAGAGAGAGCCCGCTGTTAAAACCTCCCCCAAATCATAGTACTCAGGAGGCACAGTGGTCAGGTCTGGAGGAGTTACTGAAGGAGAAGAAGTGAGGGAGTTAGGGCCCAGGGCAGACTTGAGACAACAAGAATGACAAAAAACACTCCAACTACGAATAGTGCCTGACTTCCAGTCAACATGAGGATTATGCAACATAAGCCAAGGGATTCCAAGTATCAGAGGGACATCAGGTGAGCACAATACAAAGAAACTGATAAACTCTTGGTGGTTACCAGACAGATGAAGCATTAGGGGTTCAGTCTTCTTGGTGACAAGGGCTAACAACTCCCCACTCAAAGTATTGGTCTTAAGTGGCACCTCAAGGTCAACAAGGGGAATATTAAGTTCTTCACATACAGAGGAATCAATGAAATTCTCATCAGCGCCAGAGTCAAGTAAAGCAGAAAACGAGTGGACTGTACCTTCAATGACCAGCTGCGCTTGAAGAGGAGTTCTTGTGGTGGAGGTGTGACGTGTCGTCTGGCCCATCAGTCCCCTCCTGACTGAGAGCCCCCGTCTTTTCCCGATAGTAGAGAGCAGTCCTTCTTGAAGTGGCCAGGCTTGCCACAGTGGAAACAGCTGTTGCTCCGCTGACGGCGACGACGCTCCTCCGTAGTCAATGGACCG
Source organism: Gymnoscopelus microlampas (assembly GCF_963454915.1). Lineage (NCBI taxonomy): Eukaryota > Metazoa > Chordata > Actinopteri > Myctophiformes > Myctophidae > Gymnoscopelus > Gymnoscopelus microlampas. Next base: position 57,292,474 of record NC_139946.1, on the reverse strand, counting down.
CGGGCTCGCCCGACTTGCATCGGCTCGGCCTCGCTCGTAGACGGAGGCTCACGGGTGTTCCCGGAGAAGGACGAGGACGCACGTGGTGGAGAGCGTCGGGGGGTAACCACACGGGACTGGGAGAAACGCCCACCTCTCTCCCTGTGTCGTTCACGGAGCCGGTTATCGAGTCGAATGGCTAGGGAAATGAGAGAATCTAGATCTTCAGCCTCCTCACGAGCTGCCAATTCATCCTTGATAGCCTCGGACAAGCCATGTTGAAAAACCTCTTGAAGTGCGATGTCATCCCACATGCTTTCAGCGGCAAGAGAGCGGAACTCAACAGCGTACCTCGCAAGGCTTCTGGAGCCTTGTCTTAGATTCAACAGCCGTTTGGATGCCTCTCTCCCCTTCACTGGATGATCGAAGACGGTTCTCATAGCCTGGGTGAAAGCCCCATAAGAATGACAAACTTGAGACCGGCTCTCCCATACAGGTCTTGCCCATGCCAATGCCTCTCCCTTTAAGCAGCCGAGAAGATAGGCAATACGAGAACGATCAGTAGAATATGCCTGTGGCTGAAGATCGAAGACAATGGAGCACTGAAGGAGGAAATCACCACAGGTACCGAGGTCCCCGTCATAACGCTCCGGTGCCGGAGCATGAGGCTCCCGGAAGGAAGCCGGTCGCTCAGCAGTTAACTTCACCGACACCTCTTCTTCATCTGGGGGCAGGGGTCGGATCTGGGCAGTAGTGTCACTTAGCTCCCTGCGTAGCCTGGTCATGTTGGTGGAGAGTTCTCGCATGCCATCCATAACTTCTCTCAAAGCCTGATCATGACTAGCCAAGGTCTGGAGGATATTGTCTGAGTCTGCTGGGTTCATAATGGCTCTGTGATACTGTCAAGGCAGACACTCCAGACAGTGAACCCAAATGCAGACACAGACCAAGGAATTGTAGAATGCCACTTAAAGTGGAATTGAATTAAATCAAAAGAACAGGCTTCAAAACATACAAGCCTCAGGAGGCATCAAAGGTAAAGCTTAAACAAGTCCAAAAATGTAACTGAGGTCCAAAGCTTCTCAAGCTGAATAATACCAATCCTCCTGATAGTTAGACTTCAAGCATTGTCTTCAGAGGTTGGAGCTGCGTGGGGAGGCAGTCAGGCTGGCTGAGGGAAGAGACCAAGTATTAGCGAAAGCCACAAAGGAACAGGTACTCAAAGATCTGAAGATCCGGAGTAATTTGACAAACCTAGGACTGAGAGCACAGACGTGTGCACTAGCTGGTGTAAGGATTATCACAGAGCACAGCGTGCTGCCACAGCTAGGTATTTGTAGCCAGCCAGGTGATTGCCAGATAGGGAACAGCCGGGTAACTGCCAGGACACACCTCCCCACTTGTGGAATGCAGCTCCAACCTAAACAGAACATAGAAATAGAATAGTGGGGCGGCGTGGCACAAGAAATCCGCCTAATCGTTCAATTTTACGATTAAAGCGCCAAATTTGGCAGAAGTGTTGATTGATATATTGGGAACAAAACTGGATATTGGGACATCACAAATTCTCACCCTGGTGGGCGTGGCAGCCATTTTTCAAAATGGCCACCAGCAGTTGATCAAATCTTCCTAGTTGTTGTCCTAGTAGGCTGAAATGTTGCTCAAGTATGTGAATATGAAGGTGTGTGGGTGTGCTCATGCTAATTGCCTAAAAGGGGGCGTTTCAATGGGAGTGGCCTAGTTAACAGCAATATTTTGGGGGGAATTGTTCAAATGGTGATACAAGCGAGACATTTGGTACAAATCATCTTCGGAGATCACACTTCGATTTAGGACACCGGGCCAGTCATAAATCAACGATGGCAGCCATTTTTTTCAAGATGGCTGCCAAAATGTGACTGTTTTTGCATTTCTGCATAATTCTGACTATAATTCTTTGAGGTAAATTACCAAATCACCAAAAAGCACTCCCATAGTATGTTTTGAACATTTTCAAATAGGAGTTACCATTTACGGTGAAGGTGCCAACTCAGCATATCGAGTAGCATGGCTTGAGTCCTGTGGTAGGTACTGGGAGCTGATGTTAGGTGTGAAGATGAAGAAAGAACAATGCTCTGTGGAGCTCAGGGAGGAGATAAGAAAGGCAGCCAGAGAGATGAAGAAAGTAGGGAGGAGTACAAAGAGATAAGGGGTAAGGCGGAGAGAACAGTGGTGAGGGTTAAGGAAAAGAGTATGAGAAGTTGTATGAAAGGTTGGACACCAAGGAGGGAGAAAAGGACCTGCACCGATTGTTTAGACAGGTACTGAGATGGGAAGGATGAGCAAGAGGTTAAGGTGATGAAGGATGGCTGGAAATGTTCTATTAACCAAAGACAGTGTGTTGAGAAAATGGAAGGAGTACTTTGAGGGAACGGATGGAGGACAGTGTCGGTGTTATTCTATGCATAGTGGCTCATAGGAATAGACTATGTGACAACCAGGAATAGTTTGGTGACCACTGGAGAGACGGTTGACAGCCGGAATGTAGACAGCATCCGGGAGCAATATGGGTTAGCGCCCTAGCCTGTGTCTTCCGTGAGGAGGAAGCCCAACAAATCCACGGTGAGGCCTTTAAGGAGGGCTATTCAAGCAAGCTGCAAGTGGAGCCTGTAGTGCCACCACGGCCCAAGAAACCATCACGCCAGAATTAAATGTTTAGAACAGGGGAGTCTGGTGCAACGCTCAGGTCCTGGACCTGGTGAGACGAAGGAGGAGCCCGGCCAGGAGGCCATCCACAGAGCCTAGTCCCTCCACATGCCATATCCTCCGCTCTCCCCCAGTCCTGGCAGAGTAGCCCCGGATAAGCAGCCTGAGAGGCCCTGTCTTGCCCTAAGAGGACTGACCGTGGGTAGCTACTGGGATGTAAGTCGGGCGCTTGACAAACCCCAGCCCGGGTCACCTCGGCGAGGGTGTATGTTGCGTACCCACCACCCATGTTGAGACCCGAAACACCGATCAACCCCAGGCTACAACACTGATATGTCCCAGGTGCATCCATGTGATGTTTTTCTGTATGCAGGAGTTATTTGTAACAGAAGGATACCAGTGAGAGGGAAGATGTATAGGACGGTAGGGGGACCAGCCATGAGGCTGTACGGCTTGGAAACGGTGGCACTGACGAAAGGCCAAATGCCAAAGCGGTGGTTTAAGGATGCGGTGAGAGACGACATGCGGGTGGCTGGAGTCACAGAGGAAGACACAGAACTAGATGGGAAAACATTAATACATGTTCAGAAGTCATGAGATTTTGTCGTTGAGTTTGACTGTGAGCACAGTTGTATGGCGTGTTTTTGAAATGTTTTAATTTAGATGGTTAGAAATGGTAACTCCTGTTTTAAAATGTTCAAAAACATACTATGGGAGTGCTATTTGGTGATTGACCTCAAATAATTAAAAGATATGCAGAAATGCAAAAACAGTGTTGGCGGCCATCTTGAAAAAAAATGGCTGCCATCTTTGATTTAGGAGTGGCCCGGTTTTCTAAATCGAAGCGTGATCTCCAAAGATAATTTGTACCAAATTTCCAACTTGTATCACTATTTGAACAATTCTCCCAAAATATTGCTGCTAACTAGGCCACTCCCATTGCAACGCCCCCTTTTAGGTAATTAGCATGAACACACCCACACACCTTCATACTCACATACATCACGCAACATGTTAGCTTACTAGGACAAAAATTAGGAGGATTTGATCAACCGCTGGTGGCCATTTTGAAAAATGGCGGCCACGCCCACCAGGGTGAGAATTTGTGATGTCCCAATATCCAGTTTTGTTCAACATATATCTATCAACAGAGCCGCCAAATGTGGTGCTTTCATCATAAAATGAACGATTGTTTTGGTGCCCCATAGACCACTCCCACTGCCACACCCCCTTTTTGGAAGATGGTATGAACAGTTACTCAGCTGTTCATGACCAACCTTTCCACAACATTTTGTGAAAATCTGTACATCTATATCAAAGTTATGCAATTTCTTTGATCGGCCACTCCCATTGCCACACCCCCTTTTAACCAATTGACACGAACACGCACACACAGCTTCACAAACATATACTTGACCTTCATGCAACATTTCAGCTTCCTAAGGCAAAATCTGTAGCTGCTAGAGGGTGATTTAGGAAGGTTTGGTGGCCATTTTGAAAAATGCCTGCCCCGCCCACAAGGGTGACAATTTCTGATGTCCCAATATCCAGTTTTGTTTCCAATATATCAATGAACACTTCTGCCAAATTTGGCGCTTTAATCACAAAATTGAACGATTTTCGTGCTACGCCGCCAAGCTAGAAGGGTCAGAACAGACAGCACAATCAAACTGCCATGACACTAACTGCTCCTGATGAGCAGGTTGGTGCCTTGCATGGTTTCCTCTGGTGCGTGCGTGCGTGCAGGAATATAGTCCTCTAGTCCAGATTATACTCCTTACAGAGGGAGACACTCTGACAGTATGTACTCCTCTAGTCTCATGTTTTGGACAAGTTACTTTATATTTTTAATAGATTATTACTTATTACCTTCATTTTAAAGTAGTATTACTTTTAAGTTACTTTTTACCAAAATGCCCAAATCTTTTTTTAAACAAATATCAATAAATAAAATCCGGTGGTATTCACCTGGTATTCCTAAACTTAACCTCAGTAAACTATGCCTAAACCCAACCTTATTCCTAAACTTAACCTCAGTAAAACAACATTTCTGACCTTATCCTAAAACAAATACAAGAACCGCTTGTCTGCGAAATAAATGGGGGTGACGTGTTATGGGGCGAGTCTTCCGTTTACCGTTTCCACCTAACGGGCAGCAGCACGGTCTCAGAGCGCAGACTGAACATAATGGTACAGGAGGTCCAACCTGAGTCCTATGACAAACATACTGGCCT
>NC_139946.1:57140076-57285076 GCF_963454915.1 Gymnoscopelus microlampas | reverse complement strand
TCTTCAGAACCTGGTACATGCATCAGGTGTCTGTAGCTGCTCTGTACTTGTGATGAAGGCTTATGAGCGATATTTGGAAAAGGCAACAACTGTAAATGATGAGTCGAGCCCCCTCTTCCTTTTGCCCTTTAATGAATGGCTTCAATTTCAATTATTTCAAGGGACTTCCCAGAACTGGATATTTGCAAGTGCAAGACTCAAATTACCACGACAACCCCATTGTCAGGGTAGTAAGACAATTATTAGGGATTTGTTTTGCCTTGAAACCTAATTAATTGGATTCATTGACACTAAAAATCTACTCTTTGACACAATTTTTACCATTATAGCTTTAACAGAAGTAAATATGGGTTCTGCTGTATTACTTCAAATGGTGGCGGCCATTTTTAAAAACACATATATTTCAGAAATGAAGAGTGATCTTATTTGTCTCTTTGGATCATTTATTTCTTAGTGCCCTAAGGTACTTCCATACCAAAGGGAAAAGTAAATCAAAGTTTTAGAGGAGGGGGGTCATGGCAATTAGTAAAGCATTGGGTATTTTGCATTGCAACCTATTTAATTGAATTTCTCAACCCCAAAAACGTACAATTTGACACCAATATTATTACTATAGCTCTAACAGGAGCAAAGATATGGGGTCTGGTATAATAGTGGTTAATTGTCGTCAGCCTTTTTTTTAAAAACGCCTATATAAAGAAAATGAAGGGTGATCTAACTTGTCTCTTTGGATATTTTTTTTCCTATGGCCCTAAGGTACTTCCATGACAAAGGGAAAAGTAAATACAAGTTTTAGAGGGAGGGGGGGTTAAGTTACCCTGTTTTTAGCCGCTTGCTGAAAGCTGGCGGCTCTACAGACAGACTAAGACCTAGTCCGACACCCAAGCGACACCTGAGTGACACCTAAGTGTCATTGGCTGTCCTGGCTGTCCTTCACTCCTTTAAGCCAATGGCGTCACGAATGGGGAGACGGCCCGCCCCCCGCAGTAACCGTGCTCCGCTGCCTCCCCTCATTCACAGACAGTGCAACTTTTACTGCAGCCTCAGGCAGGAGGGTTAGCCTAAATGCTAGCGTGCTTCATTAGACCTAGTTTGGCTATTAAGTTATAATTTGGCCATGTTCACACTGACTTCAATCTTAGCTATTGTTGGGAAGACCCGTGTGGTGTCACAAAATGTTGCCACCACTTATATAAAAAGCATTAGAGCGTTTAGCGTCGCAGATTCTGTGACGCTAAATGTTGCCAGGTTTGGCGAGAGAAACAAGCAATCCAAAAAACAAGTAATCAGGTCTATGAAAAGATTGGGGCAAAAAATGCCTGCCGCAAGCGGCTATATTATGACTTTGGTCATTTCTTGTTTTTTTAATGAAATTAGCATATTTTACCCCCCGCTGTCATGGCAATTAATGAGGTATTTGTTTTTTTGCATTGAAACCTATTTAATTGAATTCCTTGACCCCAAAAATGTTATATATATATATAAATATTATTATTATAGCTCTAACAGAAGCAAATATATGGGGTCTGGTGTAATAGTGGTTAATTGTCGACGGCCATTTTTAAAAAACGCCTATAAAAAAAAAAAGAAAGGTGATCTAACTCGTGGCCCTTAGGTACTTTAGGTACTTCCATACCAAAGGGGACCTTTGCATCATGACTTGAAGTTAAATGTGTCTTAGCACCTCCACTACTAATGCACGCAACTGTTTCGCCAGGTTTTATTTGTGTTGTTTCTCATAAGCGTGCATCTGTTGTCCGTCAACAACACAGCTGTCTGTGCCTTCACTTCAGAGCACTGACTCTCTCCCCACCCCACCCCCCCCGCGCTTCAACAACACAGGAAAAGGCTGTTCTGTGCGACACCTCTGTTATACACTATATTATATTATCAATTCATTAGAACTCTTTCGAACTTCTCCGTGCTGTGTCTGTGTGGCAAGGGGGCGGGGGCCAGGTGAAGTCAAGGCACAGACGGGTCGCCTATGTTGTTTACGGACAAGGCATGCACGCTTATGAGAAACAACAAAAATAAAACCTGCCTTAACAGTTGCGTGCATTAGCGCACAATCAGGCTAAAGGAAACATTCAGTCTAAATCACTAAATGTCCAGTTTGCTAATTCACAACTACTACTACTACTTTTCTATTTGAAACTTTCAATTTCTCTCAATATTATACACTTTCACGCCAGCCTACCCAGCCAGCACGCCCACTGCGTCCCATATGGTTTCAAGGTGGGCTAAACCATATGGGCCCCATGTCGGCAATGTGAGCGGGATCCACTTGGGTCCCAACTGGGATGCCCATGTGGGATATAAGTGGGTTCTATCTGGCCCTTAGGTGGGTCCCACCTAGGCAATTCTATGTGGGACCGAGGTGGGTACTAACTGGGTTGCCCATGTGGGTTATACATGGGGCCTACCTGGGCCCATGTTGAGCACCAACTAAGCAAGTCTATGTGGCACTGAGTTGGGTCCTAACTGGGTTTGCCCATGTGGCCTTTAAGTGGGTTCTACCTGGGCCCTAGGTGAGCCCCAACTAGGCAAGTCTATGTGGCACTGAGTTGGGTCCTAACTGGGTTTGCCCATGTGGCCTTTAAGTGGGTTCTACCTTGGCCCTAGTGGGCCCCAATTTGGCAATTTATGTGGGACTGACATGGGCCCCATATGGTTTCAAGGTGGGCGGAACTATATGGGCCCACTTGGGCTTGCCCATGTGGGCTATACGTGGGTTCTATCTGGGCCTTAGGTGGGCCCCACCTAGGCAATTCTATGTGGGACCGAGGTGGGTCCCAACTGGGTTGTCCATGTGGCCTTTAGGTGGGTTCTTCTACCTGGGTCCTAGGTGGAACCCAACTAGGCAATTCAATGTGGGACCGAACCTTATTCGACAGACAGGGGGACAGACACACAGGGACAGAGGAAGAGGGGAGCGCAGGACACTCAGCGTTGCCATGTCCTCTGATTATAAGCGCATTTGCCTTACTTTTCACCACAGTGTTGCCATGTCCCAAAATTATAAGCGACTTCGCCCTACTTTCACACAATACTCTCGCTCACACTGTGAGGTGGCTGTAAGGTGGATCTGCGATGCGAAGTGTACGACGCGTCACGCTAGATGTGAGGGCCGCGCAGCGGCCCGAACTTCTAGTTGGTTCAAAACGGGACGATGGGACTGGTCGTTAACTTAGCTAATTATACTATTAATTCTAATTTATTGATTGGCGTTTTGGTAACGCGTTACCACAATTTGGTAATATATTACAGTAATGACGCGTTACTGTAACGAGTTACCCCCAACACTGTCTAGTCTAGATTATAGTCCTTACAGAGGAGATACACTCTGACCAAAATTACACATCACCCCCATACTGGCTTCCCTTCATTGACTCCCAGTCAAACAATAGAACTGATTCTAAAATTGTATTATTATTTTAAATCCCTAAATGGACTGACACCATCCTATATATCTGAGTTACTCCATCAACACCACCAGGTCACTGAGAACTGCTGACCTTAATGCTCCTGACTGAAGCTAAAAGGAGACGTGGCTTTTCAGGTCGCTGCTCCAAAACTGTGGAACTGTCTACCTTTAAATCCAGACATAAAACACGCCTGTTCTCCTTGCCATTTAGAAAAGTCTTCATGCCTACACAGATAAATTACTCTTTTTTTTTTTACATATTGCTACTGTTATGTAGTAGCAATTTTATGATTTTATGATATTTATGTTCCTTTATATTTGTACGCTGTGACTCTTACACTCTTGCCTGATGTATTTAGTATTTGTATGCTGTGCACCACTTTGGTAAACCTTGTTTTTAAACATGCTCTATAAATACAATTACCACTATGACCACAGCATTATATGGAGTTGGTACAGGTTCAGTAGGTTGGACCAAGGTAAGACAACCAAACACAACTCTAACCAGCCCCGGCAACTCCACCCCATGCCAACCTGTGCCAACCACTCACCTATCTCCAATCAAGCTGACAACTCCTCCCCTGCCAACCACTGGGGTATTTAAACCCAACTTTAAAAGATGGTGGTGTGCATAGTTTCCAGTAACCCTCCCTCCCTTCTTTTCTACCTCTATCCTATTCTACAGGTTCCAGCCAGCGTCCCTCAACCAAGTAGCCTACCTCCACACAGGCTTACGGCCTCTTGTCACATTATTCTGCTCCTGTAGATGGTCACACATTTTCATTTTGCACACTAATACAGTAGATCTGTTTTCTCTGCATTAGTTTATCCACTGTTATTTAAGTAATAAATACATGAATAAATATCAGTGAGCCATGGATCAGGTGCACCTGGCTCTTAAAGGGTTAAAGACATGATAGTATTTACCCAAAACACACCTATGGATAATTCAAAATGTCTCATTTCGTACGTTAATCCTAGGTTACACGCTGTATACCCAGCAGGACATACACTGAAGGCTCTGGAACCACTGCAGACCATAGACGGGTTTCATGTTTGTAAACATGAGAGGATATGACCGCGCAGAGCCGGGGGAAGCCTGTAGAGGGCGCCATTACCCGCAGCAGCTCTGGTCAAATGTCCATTCATAAAAGAAATGATCTTCACGGGGTTTAATGAAAGTAGATTAAATTATGCAGTTTGTAATACCTTGTTTACTCAATAAAAATGATTTGTTGGAAGTTGGATCTGTTTGTATATAATAGCAGCATTATGCCTATTATGCCTATAATAGCAGAATTATGGCTATCTAACTCCCGAACATAACAACAGAGTGAACGGCGCAACAATTCGTTTCCCCCGAGCATGCGCAGATTTCGCATTCTGCTCTGTGATGACGTCGCGCGGAAATCCGTCTATAGAGCGTCTACATGTTAAAGTTAATATTAGTCTTAATGTTAACATTAATGATATAGTCTTAATATTGATGTAGAGAGAAATAAAGCACTGATATGTTGCATTTAAAAGCTATACTGGGTATTTTATTATAATTGAATAAAAGAAAAAAAAACAATAACACTGTATATTAAGGTTTGGTTTATAATACATCAGTTATAAAGTGTCTTTGTTATAAGTTGTTATGCATAATTATATACATTTATATCAAGTGTTATGAAGCCATATAAGTGCATTATAAGTGTATTATAGACACAACCTTTAAGTAAAGTGTTACATAAAACAAGTTAAAACAAGGTAGTGAAGGTACAAGGAAATGGACATGAGACAGAGTATAGTAATAATAGTAATAAAATGTGTTTGTACTCACAGACTAGAAGGCAGAGAGATGTTCTCTATAATAATAATAATAATAATAATAATAATAATAATAAAGTGTGTGTACTCACAGACTAGAAGGCAGAGAGATGTTCTCTATTATAATAATAATAATAATAATAATAAAGTGTGTGTACTCACAGACTAGAAGGCAGAGAGATGTTCTCTATAATAATAATAATAATAATAATAAAGTGTGTGTACTCACAGACTAGAAGGCAGAGAGATGTTCTCTATAATAATAATAATAATAATAATAATAATAATAAAGTGTGTGTACTCACAGACTAGAAGGCAGAGAGATGTTCTCTATAATAATAATAATAATAATAATAATAATAATAATAATAATAAAGTGTGTGTACTCACAGACTAGAAGGCAGAGAGATGTTCTCTCCATGCTGTGTTGTTGCTCTCTGACTGACTGACTGTGATGACACACTGACTGACTGATGACTCCTCCTACTGGGAGGAGCTACACTGGAGGTGGTCCACTGATGAGGGGGGGGGGGGGGCTGCAGGAAGACATGCTGTAATGACACCGTTATATTATACCTCTATGAATGACACAGAAATACCATATGATAGGTGTTGTCAGAAAGACTAAACTTACCACACATATTGCAAATAATACACTCAAACATATAACATCATATTCATGTAATAAAATGCTTCTTACTGTGAGGTGAGCAGAGTGAAGAGTGAAGAGCTTCTTTATTGAACTCTGTCTCAGCCAGAAGAGAGTAGATCTACTCTATGTAATATCTGAGGATAAAGAAAGACAAAGAACATTTTCATCAGTTATTAAAATTACACAGACATTGATATTGTTCTCAATTTTGTTCTGCTGACAAAGATCCGCCAGGGGAAAAAAATCAACATTAGCAGCCCCTCACCCTATTCAGTTGTAGCCGACCACAGAAAGTCGCCTTTGTTTTCAAATGGGGCTCATTTGCATTCAGCCGAATTGTTAATGAGTGGCCATTAAAAAAACAGTTTAGCCGTCAAACCGGTTTCCTGCCAGGTACACAGTATAAAGTGTACCGTCCTTCTCTCCATTGCGCAGAGACGGCCACCTCTCTCCATTCAGAAATGGAATAGAAGAAGAACCGTCGCCCTGAAACACCCTCGGCACAGGTCTAAACCGGCGGCCTCAGTCCGCGAAAAAAAATGGGGCAGTGTGTTTTGGGACGAGCGTTCCGTTTTCTACCCGGAATGTCTCCGTAATTCTCAATAGATTTATCAGCCGTTGTTGCACCCCCCCCCCCCCCCCCCGGTTTTGGCCCGGTCAACGTTAGAATCCATCAAATGCCACTGGCCAGAGTTACTTAATTGTGCAGTGTAATCGGATGCCATCTTCTGCCTTCTTCACTGACCACTGATCACTTGTCAAAGTTGAAAAGGTGACGTGACTACAGGTGGCAACAAGTCAAAAAGTATTCTTGTCATAAACGTATTTATTTTGAACAGTGGTGGAAAAAGTACTCACATTTTTTACTTAAGTAAAAGTACCAATTCTGCAATGTAGTAATAATCTGCTACAAGTAAAAGTCCAAAAGTACAAAATCTACAAAGTAACTAGTAACTAATGTTTTCAAATAATTATAGTGGAGTAAAAAGAATATTTGGATCCTAGATGTAGTGGAGTAGAAGTAAAAATATTGGAAATTGGAAATAGTCAAGTAAAGTACACAAATACCTCAATTGCACTTAAGTAAATGTACTTACTTACTTAGTTACTTTACACCACAGATTTTTAATTTCAATGTTATCTCTATGCAAATTTAAAAGAGCTTTTAAAAGCGTAAAGTGTGCTTTTTTTCTCCCCAGGCCCCTGCTTTGAAACTTCTTTTTTTTTTTGCCTTTCGAGATGTAAGCGTTTTAAAGCTCAATTCTAGCCAATCAGAGCACAGCATGATCTGAGTAGGCGCGGACTAGTTCATTCAGCCAAAAAGAATGTCAGCCCTCTGCTCGCAGCAGGCGTGAAGATAGGTTTCCGAAAGAAAAAACTTTTTTTTTTAATAACGGCTGTATATGTAATATTAAGTAAAAGTACCAATTCTGCAATGTAGAAATAATCTGTTACAAGTAAAAATCCTGAATTCAAAAAGTAAAAGTACAAAAGTACAAAAAAAGTACAAATAAAAGACAACCAGATCCAACTATGAAATATAATTTTTATTGAGTCTTTGAGTATTTAACAATATTTTACAAACTATAATTTAATCTACTTTGATTAAACCCGGTGACCATTTTTTATAAAAGTAGATTTGGCCAGAGCTGCTATATTTCGTCCGTACAACTGTGTTGCGCGGTGAGCATAACCGATCTAAAAGACCTCAAAGCCCTGAGGATGCGTCGCATTGTGGGCTTGTAGATCGGCTAAGTTCACCCTGTGACACTGTCGTACGGACCAAAGTACAAACCAGGTTTTGCCGTAATTCCTCCAACAATCGTGCATGGTTCTTTACCGTATATGAAACCCATATCTTACACCAGCAAGCAACCCTGGCTGTGGCAACCAGATTCTTTGTAGCCACAAATCACAGTATAAAAATAATATAATTAATACTTTAAAAAAAAAATACATTCATTTATTAATACAAATTTCCTCTGGTGGTCAAATTAAATCATTACATCTTTCAAATTGGAAAAGTTTTTAGGAGATAGGCCAGTGCAAAACCTCTCCCAGTGTGTGTGTGTGTGTGTGTGTGTGTGTGTGTGTGTGTGTGTGTGTGTGTGTGTGTGTGTGTGTGTGTGTGTGTGTGTGTGTGTGTGTAAAATGATAATGCGTGTAAAAACAAAATCAAACATTTGGCACATATAAGGCCAAGTCTTGACACATACACTGGAATGAGTAATCTATTACATTGTATCAGACACAGAGCAGTGTAGCAGACAGACAGGTCTTCATTGTATCAGATAGAGAGCAGTGTAGCAGACAGACAGGTCTTCATTGTATCAGATAGAGAGCAGTGTAGCAGACAGACAGGTCTTCATTGTAGCAGACAGAGAGCAGTGCAGCAGACAGACAGGTCTTCATTGTAGCAGATAGAGAGCAGTGTAGCAGACAGACAGGTCTTCATTGTAGCAGATAGAGAGCAGTGTAGCAGACAGACAGGTCTTCATTGTATCAGATAGAGAGCAGTGCAGCAGACAGACAGGTCTTCATTGTAGCAGATAGAGAGCAGTGTAGCAGACAGACAGGTCTTCATTGTATCAGATAGAGAGCAGTGCAGCAGACAGACAGGTCTTCATTGTATCAGATAGAGAGCAGTGTAGCAGACAGACAGGTCTTCATTGTAGCAGATAGAGAGCAGTGTAGCAGACAGACAGGTCTTCATTGTAGCAGACAGAGAGCAGTGCAGCAGACAGACAGGTCTTCATTGTAGCAGACAGACAGGTCTTCATTGTAGCAGACAGACAGGTCTTCATTGTAGCAGACAGACAGGTCTTCAGGTGAAGAGTTTCATCAACTTCAGACGTCAGATCATGACACTAGGAACAGGTCTGGACAGAAGATAGAGGGGATGGTGGGGGGGGGGATATACAAGCTCATAGTAGATCTACTATTTCATAAAATTTGCGCAAATCTTTGAATATCTATATTTTTGAACATTTTAAAAATCAAATCTTTGCTTCAGGGGGTCCCTGGAACAACATATTTTCAAATGGGGGTCCATGGCCAAATACATATCATTCTGGGGGTCCTTGACATGTTTGAAACCACTGATATAGAAACATATGTTTTTAAGGAAACAGTAAGGATTTAGAAGACATTTGTAATGGGTTAAAGTGTAGAATAATTCAACCTTTTATTATAATGTGATGAAAGATTGATTGTAAATAACAGAGAGATGAGTTGATATGAAATAAAACATGAAACATTCTGTTCCTGTTCTTATTACCAGATGCATCTGCAGAATCTGAGAACAAACGTCTTCGTCTCTTATAAACCAGGACACATGTTGATGGTGATGATGATGATGATGGTGGTCATAGGACCCAACCAGGGACCAGGTCCAACTGAAGAAGACGCTAGAGACACAGAATAAAAGAAGAAGAGGAAGAGAGAAGTGTAATAGGAAGAAGATTTAGTTCAGATTGACTCCTTACAACTATTGTTACAACTCAATCAATAGCTTTTATAGAGTGATTTACCACTCAACATGATACACAAGTATGTACGTTCCTGAATAAAAATACATCTTTTAAAACTTTTCACCAACAATAGTTACACAATTTTGATACAAATAACATGTATTGATCAACGACACATTTTTGCAGGTGTCTTTGCCAGACCCAGGGGGTCGGCCTACAGAAGGCTTTGTCTGTCGGTCTGTCAGTCTGTCAGTCTGTCCCTCTTTTCCTCCCCAGCCATTAGAAAGTCCATTCAAACTGTAAAAAATCCAGCTTACTGTGTAACATGGGTGCTTGTATTTTTAATTTTGAAATAATTTGTAGTTTTTGAAATATTTAACTTTAAACACCCCAAAAAGACCCCGTCAACGACAGTCAAGTTTTTCCTAGCCACGATGCCGGCGCTACTAGTAGTAACCTCAATCAATGTTGAGGGCTACACCAGAACGAAGGCTGATGTGCTAGCAGCTAGTTGCAACGGAAGCGACATCTTCTGCATGCAGGAGACCCACCTGGGTCAGACGAGCAACCGGCCAATACTACCAGGGAGGAAACTGGTAGCTGAGATCCGTCACACCAAGTACGGATCAGCCATGTTTATGAAGCCCCTGCTGGACGTCAGGGACATTCACGTTAACAGCTCAGACACCAACATAGAGACTGTTACGATATGCCTGCCAGAGATCTCTATTACCTCGCTGTATAAACCACCTGCCAGCCCCTTCGAATGGCCTGAACTACCACCTAAATGCAGGAAGAAACATGCCGTGGTGATTAGGGATTTTAATTCCCTTCACACAATGTGGGGATATGACTCAACCAACAGCGATGGCGAACTAGTCGAAAGCTGGATGGAAAACACAGGCCTGCAGCTGGAGCTTATTCACAACTCTAAACTCCCCAAGTCTTTCAACAGCTGTCGCTGGAGAAGAGGCTACAACCCTGACCTGTGTTAAGTCAGCCAGAGCCAGACGATTATATAAGTAGAACTAAAATGAGTTCAACCATATTAACAATGTAGAACAGTAACACTTTTGTTTACACGTTTATTATAATTTCTCAGAACAATTGTCTTACCAACAGTGAGTTGAACGGTGGATTTCTTCTTGAATTCAAGGACTCTGCAGGTGTAGTTTCCTTCATCAGATGGTTTCACTCTGGTCAGTTTGAGGGACACGTTGCCTTTCTTCACTTCATCCTGGAAGAGAGAAGTTCTTCCCACGTAGGAAGGATCCTTATCGTGAACATCTTCACCCCCGTTCCTCTGGTGGTACACAAGTTGATCACCTGGTCCGGTCCACTCTACAGTCGGGTCAGTGAGGTTGATGGTGGGATGAGTGGTAGGATCAACCTCACATGGTAGAACAGCATCATCTCCAACTGATGATTTCACTCCCACACTATGTCCTGATGAGAAAAGAAAAGAAAAGAAAAGAAAAGAAAAGAAAAGAAAAGAAAAGAAAAGAAAAGAAAAGAAAAGAAAAGAAAAGAAAAGAAACATCTTCATTGATACCTTAAAGGGACATACTGGTGTCACAGCAACAACAGCAATAAGAATGAAACACAGCAGATGTTCAGGTTAGACAAGAACCAAACAAGATAAAATACAGTTCTGCCAATTTTGGTTCATGATTCTTATTTCTATTTAGTTATTTACACTTCTTAAAAAGCTTTGTGAATTAGACCAGTGCTTCTCTATGTTAGACCATGTTTTCAGGTCCGCCACACCCAAGATAATCATATTTGAACTGTGACCCCCAACCCTGACAAGCACTTGAACTGTAGGAGTTGAGGTATTACATTTAGTTTGACTCGGTTCCATTGTGAAAATAGCCGATCTACAAGCTCACAACGCCTCGCAATTTCTGCCTCTAATATTTGCCAATTTGGCCAATGTTTGACAATTGGCCAAATTAAGACAATTTAGATTTTTAGAGGAATTAAAAAGGTCTTAAAAGTCATTAAATTGTCACTTTATAAATGTGCAAATACCCTGTGTAAACTTATACTGTATGTTGGTTTGTTTACTGTTGAGTGAGAAAACTATGTTGCACATTAAGATAATCATCTGGGGACCCCCTAAAATCATATGGGGACCCCCTGGGGGCCCTGACCCACGGGGCGGTGAGATAAGATACCAAGAACATTACAGTAGTTAAACTAATTAATACAAATAAATATAATAATAATATGATTACACAAAGTAGTGTAGATACATCATGATGGAAAGACATCACAGTCAAAGCAACACCATCAGTAAGGTGGCAAGACAAAATAAAAACACAAATTATGCACTTAAAATATACACAATACAACACTATAGACACAAATATACACAATACAACACTATAGACACAAATATACACAATACAAAACTATAGACCCTCAGTGTCTGTTGAACTGCTTGATTCCTACAAATGACTGACTGAGCGAAAGTAGACGTTACATCTTTTAAACACAAGGGGGCGATATTAAACAATGTAAGTAGTGTACATGTAACAATAGCAGCAGATTTGCCCACATAGGTGTAGAAATGTCTGCCTTTCTTTATCTCTATCTTTGTTTATGTTTTATTTATATTTATATTTATCTCTCACAGGCCAGAAGGCAGACATGAGCCCTGCAGTTATCAGTATTGATTCATTTCACATTGGAGTGTTTATATAGACTATTCACAGATAGGGGCAAGGGCGCCGATACCGTGGGTGCTTCGGGGCTGAAGCACCCACATGAAATGGGGAGCACCCACTGGGTGCTGGTCCCCAAAAAAAAAAATATATATATTTTTTTTTTATTTTTTTATTTTTTATTTTTTCAAAATCAGTAGTGGTGGGTGCCCGGATTTACAGTACCATAACCATTACAGTAGCTACTAGCTGTCTAGCTCGGAGATCCACTCATTGGTGGGGGGGGGCGCGCCGCGCGCGAGTATGAGGGGGGGGGTGCACGCGCTCATACTCGCAGGCAACGCGCAGCCGCTCGTACTCGCAGCGCGCTCCCATTTGTTTACGTTTTGCCGGCTCTAGTAGACAGTCTTCACCTAGCAGGTAGCAAGATGAAGCCACCAGCACCTTCAGCAAAGTCGAAGAGATTCACCCAGCAGAAACTCAATTTCCTCAAACCCGCCAAGGCCGCCGAGGCGAACAGCACAGTCAGATCCGCCGCGGCGAGCAGCAGCGGTAGCCGTGCCCGTGACCCGGCCAACAGTGAGGAGGAGGAGGAGGAGGAAGCGGAGGATAGCACAGCCAGCTCCGCTGCTGGTGGTCGTGCCCGTGACCCGGCCGACAGGGAGGAGGAGGAGGGGGAGGCCGACAGTGAGGAGAAGGGGGAGGCCGACAGTGAGGATGATGATGAGGAGGAGGAGGAGGAGGAGGCGGCGGCGGAGGATAGCAGCAGCAGCGAATGCGATGGCCGTGCGCCGGCGGTTCGTGCCCGTGACCTGGGGGTCCCTGGCCCTGCCGAGGCATACAGCACAGCCAACCATACACCCAGCGGCCCGAGCAGCAGCAGTGCCCGTAAAGATGGGCAGAGTAAAGGTCGTCAATATCAACGTTCTTGGAAAGAGAAGTATCCATGGATCAAGTATGACTCAACCAAAGAGAAAGTTTTTTGCGAGGTTTGCACAAAAGCTGTTGAAATGGATGCCCCACTTCCACGCTTAGGAGGACGTCATGAAGATAGTTTGAAAGCGTTTGCACACGAAGGTTTTTCCAGCTGGAGCAAGGCACTTGAAAGATTTGGAGTCCACGAAAAAGTTGATGTGCATCGGGCTGCCATTCAGGTCGCTGCTATTGTTAATGCCCGTGTAAATGTTGTCGCTTCCATGTCTGCTGGTAAACTAAAGAATATGACTGATTCAAGACGAGCTTTGCTGGCAATTTTATCCTCTGTTGAGTACCTTTCAAGCCAGGGAATGGCCATTAGAGGAAAAACAGACGCTGACTCCAATTTGATCAAATTACTAAAGTTGCGTGCCGGAGAGATCCCAGAGCTGAAAGCTTGGCTGGCTCGTAAGGAGAGTAAATGGCATGTCTCTCATGACATCCTTAACGAAATGATAGAAATTATGGCTCATGATTTGCTGAGACGACTTCTTAAGGAAATACAGTCTGTTGAGTGTTTCTCTGTGATGATGGACGAGACAGCTGACATTACAGTCAAGGAGCAAGTGTCGGTCTGTTTTCGTTTTGTGACTGACATGCTAGAGACAGAGGAACTTTTTGTTGGATTTTACGAGACATCGACAACAACAGCAGAGACACTGTTTAACCTGTTAAATGACGTCTTGATAAGATTCTCACTGCCAGTAAGTAGGTGCAGAGGGCAATGTTATGACGGCGCTGCAAATATGTCCGGCATCAGAACAGGTCTACAAGCCCGCATGCAGCAGCTGGAGCCCCGAGCGCTATATGTTCATTGCACCGCACATGTTCTGAATTTAGTTGTGCAGGACGTCGCCCAAAACGTCACAGCGTGTCGTAACTTCATGGGAGTTGTTCGTGAGATAATAACACTGATCAGAAATTCGCCAAAGCGACTCGCCTGGTTTAAGGAGTACCAAGACAGCAACGCACCTTCTTTGAGACCCCTTTGCCCCACACGCTGGACTGTGAAAACGGCTTCGTTACAATCCATTGCTTCCAACTACAGTGCACTAATAGAGTTTCTCGAGGACCTTTCTGCACAAGACAGAGGTGACGCAGGATCTAAAGCCAGTGGTTTGCTTATGCACCTAGAGAAGTTTAGCACCTTTTTCTCTTTGCAACTCATGCTGAAATTCTTTTCACGCATGGAAGCGGTCAATGCTGCACTCCAAGACCCCAAGTTGCACCTTCAGAAAGCTAAAGCGATGGTGGACAGACTCAGAGGAGACATAACGTCTCAACGTGAAGGATTCCAACAGTTTTGGGGAAGCACTACTGCAGCAGCAAATGACCTGAACGTGGACCCCCCAGCTTTGCCAAGACCAAGAAAGGTTCCCCGCAGATTGGACAATGGAGGTGCTCCTCCACACATCTTCCAAACACCCGAAGACATGTACAGACAGGAATACTTTGAGGTCATGGACACAGCGACATCATCCCTGAACTGCAGATACAGTGCTTCTGTGTTCAAACACATGCAAGATGTCGAGGATTTTGTGGTTGGAAAGGGCGATTGCAAACGCATAGTGCAGTTCTATGGAAAGGATTTGGATGAAGTCAGGCTGACACTGCATCGTGACATTTGCATTGACATGGCAAAGACAGATGGACTTCGCCTGTCTACTTTTAATGATGTAGTTGAGTTCTTGAAAGGTGATAAGGGAGAGGGCAACAGAGCTGTTTGCTCAGAGCTCACAAGACTGGTGAAACAAGTGATGACTATCCCTGTAACATCATGCAGCTCAGAGAGGTCATTTTCAGGCTTGCGGAGACTGAAAACCTATCTGCGATCCACAATGGGTCAAGGAAGACTCAATCACCTTGCTCTTTTACACTGCCACAAGCATGTGGCTGAGGAGCAACTGGACCTAGATGTCATAGCCAATACCTTCATCACCCGCTCATCTGCAAGGAGTAGCACCTTCCTCTTAAAGAAATAAATGGTAAGTGAAAAACAAATTATTGTTTGTTTTACCGCATGTACTTTATATGCTTTGTTCTATTCACTACATAATAGGCTAATAGGCTGTAATTTACTTTAAAATATATTTTTTTCTTTTCTTTCCATTTTATTTCTTAATTTTTAGTCCATGATATGCGCACGACTCCAGGGAGTGAAGACACAGTCAACGAGAGAGACCAGAGAGAGGGAGCGAGTCAGCGAGAGAGAGAAAAAAAAAAAGAACATGAGCGTTCTGCTGTTTGCATTCAGTGCATTGTCATTGTCGTCAGCATTGTTATCTTTTGTATAGCTTATGGACGGTGCTGAAATGTTGAAACATACTGAAAAGTCATGAGTGAGTTTGAGTTGACATTCATTGTTGTAAAATCATACCAGTACCACTGTACTATTGGCAAACTGTTAATAAAGTACCCAATGAAAAATAATGCCTTTTCTTTCGGCCGCGGGTGGGGGGGCGGGGCGCCACGGGGGAGTTTAAACATACTCAGTTCAGAGTAAATTCTGTGTACTGAATAAACCGAATTAACCGAAATAAAGTTACAAAACCCCCCCAAAAAAGTTAATTATCCGACCCAAACCCGCAAATGTTTTCGCGCACGCGCGAACGGGCCCCACATGCACGCGCGCTGCGCGCGCGTGCATGTGGGGCAGGTTGGGCACCCGCAGGTGTTTATAAATATCGGCGCCCTTGGTTAGGGGCCTTCTATGCATCTGGGCAGACAGTCTGTATTACTTTTCATGTTGTCATATTAGACTTTAATAGTTTAATACAGTTTAATAACAGGATTAAGCTACATGAGGACACATGAGGAGAGTGGTTTTAGAACACTTAACCATGCTGCTGTTATAACATCATTTTAAACTAAACTACTGTCTTATTGTTAAACCAGAGATTCATTTATTTCACATCATTTAGAATTTCCATCATTTAAAATGACCTGTTCTCCTCTCTTTCAATGTAAATGTAATGTAAGGGAGATGTTTAATGTCATTAACAGTAGGTTAGTTACAGTGTAATGATTTACCTCCAGAGATGCAGAGATGAGACACAACTAACAGCAGAATGAGATGTGATGAATGAGAGTAGATCATCTTCACATCTAGAAACAGACAGACAGACAGACAGACAGACAGACAGACAGACAGACAGACAGACACTTAGTTATACCATGATCATGGAGAATACTTGAATCTGATTGGCCAGAAGATGTGAAGCTTGGATATAGTGACCTGATCACTGTTCTAAATGAATGAGAATAATAACTATGTTACTGTATCAACTAAACTATCCTTAAAAACAACTTTCAATGTTTTGGGGGAACATAAAATGAATGTATTATTTATTATTTATTATGTGTGTGCGTGCGTGCGTGCGTGCGTGCGTGCGTGCGTGCGCGTGCGTGCGTGCGTGCGCGTGCGTGCGTGCGTGCATGCGCGTGTGTGTGTGTGTGTGTGCCAGTGAATCATACAGATACTGGCCCTCATTTATCAACGCAGCGTATAAACCAGCGTATATTTCTCCATATATTCGGCCGTACACCAACGTCGAAGTCACATTTATCAACGCATCCTACACAGCTGATCCGAGCGTACACTTGGTCCCAGCGTTGATAAATGTGACGGCTGAACCGAGCGTCATTTAAATAACACGCCCTTAAAATATTCTCAAAACGCCCCGATTTTACGACATGAAGACGAACCAGAATACGACCAAAGACATGAAAAGCCAATAAGAAACAGTCGCCCCCCCCCCCCCACTGGCCTCGCCGCACACGCACACGCCTGACGCCTCTCTCTCTCGCTCTCTCTCTCTCACACACACACACACACACACACACACACAGTCACACACACACACACACACACACACACACACACACACACACACACACACACACACACACACACACACACACACACACACACACACCCGCCCAACTTTGTCTTTCATGTCCGTGTCCGTAGTGTAGCGGTACATGAGACTCGGGCGGAATGCAGTGATTCCGTGCCGCCACGTTAATATTGGAGCGTCGGGTTTATATATCCTTAACCCAGCCAGGTTGTGTAGCCTACATAACTCTCTATGACATAACTCCATAACATAGGACAAGCTACTGTAAGTTTGTAGACCTCACTGTCCATGACAACACACGCTCATTATTCGGGCTGCACCACGTTGATAAATGAGGCCCACTGTATTGACATAGTTATAATGAAGTGAGCCTTTCTGACCATTAGAGGGCGTGTAGGACTGGTTCATGTGCAACAAGAACCAGTGAGGAAGTGACAGAGTTCACATCAGGACACAGAGGGTGTGTTCAGGTTCAGTCGTACAGAGTTCTAAATAAAACACCTGCATTAAAAATAGACATCTTGTTCTGTCAAGTTATTACACTTATTAAATCCCAACAACAGCTACTAATCTAAACACATATTATTCTTTATTATTTATTATGAGAGATAGAGAGAGCAGGATGTTGTGGTTAATGTTTAAATTGTACTACCTCTCTTTTTTCACTACACTAAATCTCTTTGCCAAAATTAGCTGACCTTCTAGATCAGCTATTTTCACTTTATTTATTTTTTTACAGTATGTAAATATCACTATGAATACTGTATATAACTGTGTTCACTACACAACATTATGCCCCTGGATGCAGTGTGAGCTTGTAGATCAGTTATTTTCACTTTTTTATAGCATGTAAATATCACTATGAATACTATATGTCACTTTCAATTCAATTCAATTCAATTTTATTAAAGTGTCAAATCACAACAAGTTGTCTCAAGACACTTTACATGCAGAGAAGAGACCCGACATCCCACCCTGAACAAACAATTTTGCGACAGTGGCAACGAAAAACTCCCTCTTAACTGGAAGAAACGTCAGGCAGACCCTAGGCTCTAGGGTGGGGGCCTTCTGCCTCGACCGTGTCGGGGGAAAGAAGAGAGAGAGAGGGAGAGACAGAGGAGAGACAGAAAGAGATACAGTACAAGTAGTAACAATAAAAAAAACTTTGTTCACTACACAACACTGAATACAGTGTGAGCTTGTAGATCAGCTATTTTCACTAGATCTTAAATAGGCTAAAGCTTAAGTGGTTATTTCATCATTTCACTTTGAGAACCAGTCCTAGTCTGTGTCTGTGTGTGTGACACTGTTGATGTGACACTGTTGATGTGACACTGTTGCCTGACGATAGCTGAGAGGGAGACGTCCCTCGTTTGCATGCACGTGCACACATAGACATCAAAGGGGGCTTGAGCCCCTGCCCTTTTGTCTGTCGGTAAAAAGTGCCCTTGTCTCCTCTGACTGTAAACTGTAGAAACCCCTGCGTGCGCCCGTTGGCCTCGCACCTGCAGTAAAGCTTACTTAATTGAGCCCCGTGCCGTGCAGTGCTCGCGCAGAATTATAGTTGATTTACAAGCTCACAACGCGTCGCAACGCCAGGCATTGTGAGCTTGTTGATCGGCTATTTTTTGTGTGTGCGATACCGCCCGGCAAACGAAGTATATTATACACTATCGAAACCTAACTGAGGGCACAACTGAACGCAGTGAATGCACGCAGAACACGGACCAATTGTTTGAGACAGATTAGGTATGTATGGACAAAAAATATATATATATATAGCTGTTAATTTGAAATTACAAGCAGGAGCCTATATATATCTCTCTCTCCCTCTCTCTCTCTCTCGCTCTCTCTCTCTGTGTCAGCAGCAGTGGTGGGAAAAGTACTCAATTTCTTTACTTAAGTAAAAGTACTCATTATACAGAAGAATAAGTGGCGTCGTTAGGCGGGGGCTTCGGTGGCTATAGCCACCAATGTTTTATCCAAAGCCACCAATAAAAAAAAATATTAAAAAAAGTTTTTTTTAATAATTTTTTTATTATATATCTATAACCCTAACCCTAAAACCGAAATAAAGTAACAAAAAATGGGTAAAAAAGTACCCGAATCCGACGAATATCCGCAAAATTTCGCGCGCGCGCTTCGCGCGCTCGCAGGGGGGACACATGCACGCGCGCGCGTCCGTGCATGTGTCCTTTTGAAATTCCAGCCCCTGCCTCTCCAAATCTCTCTGCACGTCTCTGCTCGTTTCTATTCCACATCGTAACCAGTGACATCCGTTCTATAGTTTGATGTTAGCACTTAGCACTCATTAGCATGTTCCATATAACAAGTATTACAAAACAGCTCCAAACTAACTGCTATCTTTGTCAACGAAGACGCTCACAGAGGCTCTGCTTTTGCCAAATGCCCACTTTAACGAACTTCTGGGCTTACACATCTGGAGCAAATACATTAACATATGGAGCAACACGCATTCAGCAGCGTTTAGGCCGCAAAGACACACACTCCTACTGAGTCACTGAATGAGAGACGACACGGCAGAGGAGGAGAAGAGAGACAGTGGAGGCCGAGGCTCCACACACACACACACACACACACACACACTTCCGCAGTACTGTTAACAAAAGACGATCTAAAGTGTAACTTACTCAAACGATGTAAAAAGGGAAAGTTGAGCCAAAAGGTTGTAATCCAGTGACTGATCTGTTCACTTCTACCTTGTGTCTGATGAAGGCAGAGTGACTGACACCATCAAGTTAGGTCTCGGGCAACACTTTGTTTAGCCTGGGCAGCGTTCCTTTTCCGGTCGGGAGCGGAAGTAGCCCTACGTCACCGGGCGCGTCATCCGCGTCATCAGCCAACCGGATCGCGACAATCTGGAAAGACGTCACCCCAAAATAGGTCCGTCCCACACACACACACACACACACACACACGCAGCACTGTTAACAAAAGACGATCTAAAGTGTAACTTACTCAGAGTTGTCACGATGTAAAAAGGTAAAGTTGAGCCAAAAGGTTGTAATCCAGTGACTGATCTGTTCACTGCTACCTTGTGTCTGATGAAGGCGGAGCGACTGACACCATCAAGTTAGATCGTCTTATTTTACAACACTTTGTTTGAGGCGCCTCCCCCCCGCCTCGGGGGGAGGCGGGGGAACTGTAAAGGGATGTATTGTTTGTCAGATATTTGCCGTGCTAAGCTGCGGGCCACAGGCCAGTTAGTACATGTCGGAAGCGGGTGGCTCTGACACCTCAGAGAATGTTCTGGAGCCGCGAGCGTGAGGTCAGAAAAACGCACGCACGCACGCACGCACGCACGCACGCACGCACACACACACACACACACACACAAACACACACACACACACACACACACACACACACACACACACACACACACACACACACACACACACACACACACACACACACACACACACACACACACACACACACACACAGATGTGTCCAGTGTTGCCAACTTAGCGACTTTGTCTTCTTCTTTCCAGACCCCCCCAGCGACTTGTTTAGTGAAAAGATCCACATGCCTGGCAGTAACATCAAAGCAGATGCATTTGTGGTTAGAAAGTTTCCAAAGAGCTCAAACCACATGGACAGTGTGTGTGTGTGTGTGTGTGTGTGTGTGTGTGTGTGTGTGTGTGTGTGTGTGTGTGTGTGTGTGTGTGTGTGTGTGTGTGTGTGTGTGTGTGTGTGTGTGTGTGAGAGGCTCAAGATGCGCCGTTGTGACTCTGTGTTTGAAGTATTAAAGAAACACATCTGCCTCACACATTAGAAGGACAACATCAGTCACCAGAATCAAGGACGGGTGTTTAGCCATGAATCTATCATCATGGTTAAAATGGAGTTTGAAGTTACAACGGGTTTGTATAGGAAGGGGGCGTGTCTGGTAAAATGAATATCAAATATCTAAATACTGAATCAAGCAATTAAACTGTCTGTGGTGAAACACTAAAGCCTGAGTAAATGTTAAAATGAACTCAAACATGTTAGAAAGTGAAATATCCCTTTAAACATGCTGTACAATGTAGCCTGCATTTTATCTGCTGTGGTAACACTTTATCAGCTGCTTGTTGACGTCTAGAAGATTCTGGGACTGAAATATGAGTTGAAAGTTAATTAGATGAATATGAAATGGTGTGTAAGAAAGTCACTGATGATTTTATTCTACAGAGCTTTCATAGAGTCTGTTATTTCATTTGCTGCCATTTGTTGGTATGGAAACCTTGGCGTTAGACAGAAAAATGCCCTTAACAGGGTTGTGAGGGAGGCTAGCAAGATTGTGGGGCTGTCTGAGTCATATAAATGACCAGCAGGTGCTTAAGAAAGCATCTTCTATTATAGCAGACAGCTCTCACCCCCTAAATCCTGAATATGAATTATTGCCTACCGGCCAAAGGTTAAAGACCTGCAGCTAAAAACAACAGGTACAAATTCTCATTTGTACAGGTTACAGTACTTCCATTCAATAATGGAAGCAGGAGGAGGTAGCTAGTAACTATTATTATCTGGATCTTGTGATCATGTCTATGTCTATGTCTATGTGTATGTATGTTTAGTGTGTTTTGGAGTTTCCTATCATTATCTGCTGTAACATAAATTGCCCAGTTTTTCAATAAACTTGAACTTGAACTATGTTCAGTCAGGTGTTTTCATATCAGTTTGTTGACAGGGTTTTGTTGTTCACTGAGTTAAATTATCATTCTATCTTAATAATTCACAGATATCTCTGTTTACTGAACATTTATTCAACAACCACTTGACCTCAAATTATTAATAACTTTAAATATTATGTACTTACCTTTTTCATGTTCACGAGATTGAGGGAGTTCTTCATAGTCACTTGTGTATCCTAAAGGTAAATAAACAAACCTATTGTCAGATATAACGTTTTTAATTCCTCTAGATTCATATTAGAACAACTGAACTAGTTGTCAGAAGTTCCATAAACCAACATGATTGGTTGACAGACTGACCGTGCTGCAGTGTATCGTACACATCATCAGGAGACCCACTCTGATTGGTCATCTGGACTGCAGAGGATCCCTGATTGGCTCCCTGAGACTGATCATGTGTCTGTAATTAAAAGATATACAGTATAATTAACATAAATGAAGTATTAACTAGATGTAATCTATTCTACTGTCATGTTGATGAATATATATATCTTGTACGTACCTGACACAACATAGATCTGTAAATAAAATAAAAAAGGCCACATGCAGTTAGTTATATGTACATCTTTAATCCTTCATAATTGCTATGCCAAGTGTTTGCACACACACTGGATGCCAGAGCAGAACCTCTGCCCCAAATCTTTCACATGGGCCTGTTATAACGCCACCAGGAGGCCGATTTGTGCATAGGCGGAGACCTGTGCACACCTTTTCTAGTTATTATTATTATTATTAATTAGTTTGACACAGCCTTATGTATTCATAAAGAGGGTCTTCAGGGCTGGGGAGAGGACATGTGTGAATGTAAATTAAACTGACATGAAAACTGAACCAAACAATGACAATGTAAGCATTTAGCAACCCTGTATAACCCTGTATAACCCTGCCTGTAATAACCTGCCATGGATCACACTTCATCTGTAAATCTAAATATAATGCTACTGGCTATTCAATTCAATTGAGTGTGATACCAGTATCTACAAAAATCAGAGTAAATAACAGTCAAAGGATGTCATTTGTTAGGTCATATAAAGTGTGTGTTTGTACCTCTCACATCCATCCTGCTCTCTGGTGACTCTCCACGGTCAGAGATGAGACACTTGTACATTCCTTCATCAGACTTAGAGACAGTGTGGATGGTCATCTGTCCTGTAGACTCAGTGCTGAGGAGGAATCCATCTTTATAGAAACCAGCTGGACGATCAGAGGACTGTGGACAGTTCACAGGTTTGTGAACTGTCCACAGCCCTCCTCAGTAGACAGACATGATGTCATATTATAATGAGCATTAGTGAGGATCAGTTATATGACGTCCCAGGTGCATCCAAGTGATGTTTTTCTTTATAGTTATTATATTTATAGTGGCTCATAGGAATAGACTAAGTGACAACCAGGAATAGTTTGGTGACCACCGGAGAGACGGGTGACAGCTCCCAGCCTGTGTCCTCCGTGAGGAAGAAGCCCAACAAACCCACGGTGAGGCCTTTAGGAGGGCCATTAAAGCAGTACCACCACGGCCCAAGAAACCATCACACCAGAATGAAATGTTTGGAGCGGGGGAGTCTGGTGCAACACTCAGGTCCTGGACCTGATGAGACGAAGGAGGAGCCCGGCCAGGAGGCCATCCACAGAGCCTAGTCCCTCCACGTGCCAGAGCCTCCCCCGGGTCCCAGCAGAGTAGTTCTGGAGAAGCAGACTGAGTGGCCCTGTCTTTCCCTAAGAGGACTGACCGTGGGTAACTACTGGGACATAAGTCTGTCTTTCCCTTAGAGGACTGACCGTGGGTAGCTACTGGGACATAAGTCTGTCTTTCCCTAAGAGGACTGACCGTGGGTAGCTACTGGGACATAAGTCTGTCTTTCCCTAAGAGGACTGACCGTGGGTAGCTACTGGGACGTAAGTCTGTCTTTCCCTAAGAGGACTGACCGTGGGTAGCTACTGGGACATAAGTCTGTCTTTCCCTTAGAGGACTGACCGTGGGTAACTACTGGGACGTAAGTCTGTCTTTCCCTAAGAGGACTGACCGTGGGAAACTACTGGGACGTAAGTCTGTCTTTCCCTAAGAGGACTGACCGTGGGTAGCTACTGGGACATAAGTCTGTCTTTCCCTTAGAGGACTGACCGTGGGTAACTACTGGGACATAAGTCTGTCTTTCCCTTAGAGGACTGACCGTGGGTAACTACTGGGACATAAGTCTGTCTTTCCCTTAGAGGACTGACCGTGGGTAGCTACTGGGACATAAGTCTGTCTTTCCCTAAGAGGACTGACCGTGGGTAGCTACTGGGACATAAGTCTGTCTTTCCCTTAGAGGACTGACCGTGGGAAACTACTGGGACATAAGTCTGTCTTTCCCTAAGAGGACTGACCGTGGGTAGCTACTGGGACATAAGTCTGTCTTTCCCTTAGAGGACTGACCGTGGGTAACTACTGGGACATAAGTCTGTCTTTCCCTAAGAGGACTGACCGTGGGTAGCTACTGGGACATAAGTCTGTCTTTCCCTTAGAGGACTGACCGTGGGTAACTACTGGGACATAAGTCTGTCTTTCCCTTAGAGGACTGACCGTGGGTAACTACTGGGACATAAGTCTGTCTTTCCCTTAGAGGACTGACCGTGGGTAGCTACTGGGACATAAGTCTGTCTTTCCCTTAGAGGACTGACCGTGGGTAGCTACTGGGACATAAGTCTGTCTTTCCCTTAGAGGACTGACCGTGGGTAGCTACTGGGACATAAGTCTGTCTTTCCCTTAGAGGACTGACCGTGGGTAGCTACTGGGACATAAGTCTGTCTTTCCCTTAGAGGACTGACCGTGGGTAGCTACTGGGACATAAGTCTGTCTTTCCCTTAGATAGTCCCCCCAGGAAAGCGCGGAGAAAAAGTCTAGATTCCGCGGAGAGCAATTCTTGATTCCGCGGCTTATCGTTAATATTCCGCGGGCATTAAAAAACAACCTGAAATTACCAGTTATCAAGCAAAAATAGATTACGTTTTAATAATCAAGTAAATTCCATAATGAAATAAATACAATTAATTGTTATACCATTCTAAAACACTAAAATACCGTGGAACATAGTAATTGAGTCAATGTTACTGGTTATAAATAGAGATGGTCCGATCAGGCCGATAGCAATCACCGATCCAATCATTTTTTATTTTTTATTATCTTTGTATTTATGCATGTAGAATGCATTGTTACCATTTATTTTGTAGAAATACAAGACTATGTCTCAAACACTGGTTACAGTTGAATTATTGGCAACTAAAGAAATTAAGACAAATACTGACTGCCTCTGAACATTGGCTTGCAGTTATTGCACATAGCCAAATGCAATAATAATATTTAGGCTTGTCATTCAGTATGGGAAATAATAAAGTTGTCCTTTTGAGGAGAAGTAAAACTTAGAAGTCACAATTGAAGTTGAACATGAGGGAGAGGGTCCCTCTACAGCAGGGGTCTTCAACAGGGGGTCCGGGACTAGGGAGGTCCCCCAAATCTTTGTGTGATAAGATTTTTTTTTTTTTTTTTTTTACATTAACCACTTGAATCCTAGTATCCCTTTTCTGAGGAGAACTTTAGCCAAAAATAGCAGATCTACAAGCTCACACTTGTGAGCTTGTAGATCGGCTATTTTTGGAGTTATAGGTGTGTAGAGGGAAAAAAGAGCAGCAAAAGTTTATCTGAAACACAATTTTATACAATATAGATGGGGTCCCTGCTTCATCTCTCTCTCAACTAGGGGGTCCTTGGCCTGAAAACACTGAAGACCCCTGCTCTACAGGGAATTATTTGATATCTGGCTGCACGACAGACACAAGAATCACAGCTGCCATTAATTAGTGCTGTTCAGTGTTGATTGCCTAGTGGTCAATTTGGGGTCAACGAGCCATCGTTAACTTGCTTTGAAGTTGGGCTGTAAGTTGCGCAGCACTCTGACTCTCTCCCTCTAGCAGCACTCGCACTGCCCTGAGACAGAGAGAGAATACTTCTCCATACGGCGGTGTTTTACCGAGATTTTTCTTGTTTTCTGCACTATGCCTCGTAATCCGCGGACGGCTTTGAAATCCACGGATGGCCTTCAAATCCGCGTTAATTTCCGCGATCGCGGAATCGCGGATTCCTGGGGGGACTACTTAGAGGACTGACCGTGGGTAGCTACTGGGACATAAGTCTGTCTTTCCCTTAGAGGACTGACCGTGGGTAGCTACTGGGACATAAGTCTGTCTTTCCCTAAGAGGACTGACCGTGGGTAGCTACTGGGACATAAGTCTGTCTTTCCCTTAGAGGACTGACCGTGGGTAGCTACTGGGACATAAGTCTGTCTTTCCCTTAGAGGACTGACCGTGGGTAGCTACTGGGACATAAGTCTGTCTTTCCCTAAGAGGACTGACCGTGGGTAGCTACTGGGACATAAGTCTGTCTTTCCCTTAGAGGACTGACCGTGGGTAGCTACTGGGACATAAGTCTGTCTTTCCCTAAGAGGACTGACCGTGGGTAGCTACTGGGACATAAGTCTGTCTTTCCCTTAGAGGACTGACCGTGGGTAGCTACTGGGACATAAGTCTGTCTTTCCCTTAGAGGACTGACCGTGGGTACAGTAACTACTGGGACATAAGTCTGTCTTTCCCTTAGAGGACTGACCGTGGGTACAGTAACTACTGGGACATAAGTCTGTCTTTCCCTAAGAGGACTGACCGTGGGTAGCTACTGGGACATAAGTCTGTCTTTCCCTTAGAGGACTGACCGTGGGTACAGTAACTACTGGGACATAAGTCTGTCTTTCCCTTAGAGGACTGACCGTGGGTAGCTACTGGGACATAAGTCTGTCTTTCCCTTAGAGGACTGACCGTGGGTAACTACTGGGACATAAGTCTGTCTTTCCCTAAGAGGACTGACCGTGGGTAGCTACTGGGACATAAGTCTGTCTTTCCCTAAGAGGACTGACCGTGGGTACAGTAACTACTGGGACATAAGTCTGTCTTTCCCTAAGAGGACTGACCGTGGGTAGCTACTGGGACATAAGTCTGTCTTTCCCTTAGAGGACTGACCGTGGGTACAGTAGCTACTGGGACGTAAGTCTGTCTTTCCCTATAAGAGGACTGACCGCGGGTAACTACAGGGACGTAAGTCGGGGCTTGATCAACCCCGGCTGGGTCACCTGGGTGAGGGTGTATGTTGTTGCGAGACCCGAAACACCTGTTGACCCCAGGCTACAACACTGATGATACGTCCCAGGTGCATCCATGTGATGTTTTTTCATTATGAAGATAATAATATAATATTATAAGGAGCATTAGTGAGGACCAATTTAACAGAACACTGTATTGATGATGTATTGAACATACCAGTCACAGTGAGTTGAACAGAGTCACTCTTTCCCTCTGGAGACTCACACGAGAAAACTCCTGTGTCTAGTGAAGGGTTCATGGATCTGACGAGACATCCTGTGTTCTTCATCCTCCCCCAACGACCACCATCATCTCCACACTGTGAGGTTTTCTCATTGTTGGTTCTCTACAGTCAGCTCCTGGCCGTTCCTGATGACATGGACATGGTGAGGTGTCAGGTCTTCTCTGGTCCATTTCACTGTAGTGTCAGTGAGTGGACCAGTGAAGACAGTCTGACATGGTAGAACCACATCTCCACCTTCCACTGCTCTGACCTGATGAGGTTCTGTGAATGACAAATCACACTTTCATTCATTGAGTTTCATTCACATCAGTGGAGTTTACGCTACATACATTATTACATTAGTCTCAGTTACATGTTTGTGTCAATGCTGTGCTGCTTCTAAACAATGATAATTTTCACTTATACCAAAAACTAAGTTCTCTCTATTTATTTAGTAGCATGCTGGACCTGGGTTTGAGGCCTTAACACACAGCAGACCTCAGTAACAACAGAGCTACTCAATCAGTATATCATATAATATTATTATATTATATTATATTATATTATATTATATTATATTATATTATATTATATATATTATTAGTATAACCCTCAGTAACAGAGCTACTCTATCAGTATATCATATAATATTATATATATTATATGTACAAGTCCATACCCGGTGAATAATAAAAATAAACTTTATTTATATAGCACCTTTCATGACAAATGCAGCGCAAAGTGCTTTACAGAACAAAACAAAAACAAACAAAAAAATAAATGTATAAAATACACAATAAAACAGTGGCAAAAAACACTGGCATAAAATGAATGGCTAAAACACCACAAACACCACCCGCCACTGCTTAATGCATATAGGGGAAACACTGTATAATATTATTATATTATATTATATATATTATTAGTATAACTATCAGTAACAACAGAGCTACTCTATCAGTTTCGTTGCTGTCAGGTAGAAACCTTGTAAGTCCAAAAGAGAGACTTAACCACTTTAACTTTCACTTAAAAATAGCATATTATCTACAACGCATCACATCACAATCTGCTATTTTTGCTACTTTTGTGGGACACTGTAATATGATGAAGTAGGGCATACATTTTTGGGGAAAAAAGTTGAAACATGGACATTCATGTACTATGAACTATTACAACAATATAAAACTAAAATGAGTTCAACAATGTAGAACAGCAACACTTTTTTTTACACAATTATGCTTTCTCAGAACAATTGTCTTACCAACAGTGAGGTGAACAGAGGATTTCTTGTTGATTTCAGGGAGTGTCCGAGTGCAGGAGTAGAATCCTTCATCAGATAGTTTCACTCTGGTCAGGTTGAGGGACACGTTGCCTTTCTTCACTTCATCCTGGAAGAGAGAAGTTCTTCTCATGTAGGAAGGATCCTTATTGTCAACAAGTTCAGCCCCGTTCCTCTGGTAGTAGACATATGGATCACCTGGTAGGTCTGGTCTGGTCCACTTTATGGTCAGGTCAGTGAGGTCAGTGGTGGGAGCAGTGGTAGGATCAACCTCACATGGTAGAACAGCATCCTCTCCAACTGTTATCACCAGACGTCCTGAAAGAAAAGAAAAGAAACATCTTTATTGACATAGAGGTAGGGGAGGGCGATATGGAAAAATATGATATCACAATATCTTTTCAGCCAATATCACGATACCTTTGTTCGTTTTTAGGATTATTATTGTTGTATTATGCTTATTAATAACATATATAATTATTAATTACAGTATGTGATTTATTAATTATTATTATAAGATATATGATGATAATCATGGAGCATGTATAATAATGATATAATAATCATATAATATAATGAATCATCATATATCTTATTAATGAACGATATTATGATAAAAATGCAACACATAACCATAACATTTATTCTTCACAGTACATAATGCATACTTACTGATCACTTTAATGTTATGAGTCTGTCTCTGCACTCGGCCGTTTATCTCCACAGAATATATTCCACTGTCGTTTATGTTCACATTGTTGATGACCAACTCTCCAGTGTCTTTATTCAATGCAGTGCGGTTTCTATATGTCCCGTAGTAATCCACTTCAGGACCAAAGCCCTGATCCCATTCTGCTACCTTATTGTTGTCATGTTTCCAAAGGATGCCAGTGATGGGTTCAGCAACAGACTTAGTATCTGGAAGTAATTGAAGGACTCCTCCCAGTGGAATGTATTTCACATCTTGTTGGTCTGTGAAGAACATTATTTCAGTCAAGTTTAACAGTTAAAACAGTCAATATTTAAACAAAAACTTAGAGAATAGAAGAAGCGTAGAAAGAAGGGGTTGAATTTCCATCATTTAAAATGACCTGTTCTCCTCTCTTTCAATGTAAATGTAATGTAAGAGAGATGTTGTTCTGTCATAAACAGTAGGTTAGTTACAGTGTAATGATTTACCTCCAGTGATGCAGAGCAACACAACTACCACAACTAACAGCAGAAGGAGACGTGATGAAGGTCTCTGATTGTAGATCACATGTGAGATCACCATGTTCACAACTAGAAACAATAAGAAAGAAAAACAAGATATTTAAAAATATATTATACCAGGTTGCTTATTTCTCTCACTAAACATGGCAACATTTTTTGATCCCATATGGTTGCTTATTTCTCTCACTAAACATGTCCTCTCTGCAGACTGATACTGTATTGACATAGTTGTAATGAAGTGAGCCTCTTTGACCATTAGAGGGCAGTGTAGGACTGGTTCATGTGTTTCAGCTACTAGAACCACTCAGGAAGTGATAGAGTTCACATCAGGACACAGAGGGTGTGTTCAGTTCAGTTGTACAGAGTTATGAACAAACCACCTGCATTACAAATAGACATCTTCTTCTGTCAAGTTATTACACTTATTAAATCCCTTACAGCTTCTGATATAAACAAATCTTATGAATCATAGAAGGTTGTGTTTAAACACACACACACGCACACGCACGCGCACGCGCACACGCACACGCACACGCACACACACACACACACACACACACACACACACACACACTCAAAAAAGGACCTGAGATCCAACTGTACTTGGTACAGTACACTTTTTTTTCACTACTCTAAATAAATTTAGGGGCGGCCATAGCTGAGTGGTTAGTGAGTCCGCCTAGGGAGCCAGAGGCCCTGGTTGCCGCAGGTACGATTCCCGGCCAGGCCAGCATATGTGTCGATGAAATGAAATTTGTCCCTGAGCAAGACTCTTAACCCCTAATTGCTCACAGGTTCTCATTGGAAACAAGACCGCAAGGACTTTCATGAACGACCTGTTAAAAGGAACTATCCTTATCCTTAAATCTCTTTACCAAATACAGCTTCAACAGCTTCATTCCTCTCATAGTGTTATTGAACACCTTTATTTAATTAGAGGCAATGCTCTTGTGAGCTTGTAGATCAGCTATTTTAACTTTATTTAACAGTATGTAAATATCACTAACTATGAATGAACAGCTCAGAGTATCTTCAAACCGTATCTTCAAAGCTTCATGAACAGAGCAACAAGATACACAATAAGATAAATAACATGATTAAAACTGACACAAGACATTTACTGGATGACAACATTGATGAAAACATAAACTAACAGACAGAGCTCTGGAAGGTGTTTAAACAGTTAGGCTACAGTAAGAAACAGAAACCCAGATCTACAAAATAAACATCAACATTAATTGATGGCACACTCATCACAGATCAGCTGGATGTGGTTAATCGCTTAAACATCTTCTTTACAACCACAACCTCAACACTGGTTAACAAACTGTCCTCTCACTCTGGGCTGTATGGTGTAGAGCATTGGTTCTCAAAGTGGGGTCCGGGGACCCCCAGGGAGTTCCAGGGGGTCCCCAGCTAAATGATGGATAGTTAGGAACCAAATGGACCCTTACGGGTCTGTAACTCTGAGAGTGTACAAATGGAACCAAATGGACCCTAACGGGTCCATTACCCTAACGGGTCCATTTGGTTCCATTTGTACACTCTCAGAGTTAAATTAACATTGATTTCACAATATAAATTGGGGTCCCAGAGATAGAAATGCCATTAAATGGGGGTCTGTAGCCTTAATGCATGTCAAACTGGGGTCCTTGAAATTAAAATGGTTGAGAATCACTGCTAGAGCCGTAAAAAATCTTCTCTTATGGGGGTCCCTGGCATATCTCTTCAAATGGGTGTCCGCGGGCGAATAAGTGTCAATTTGGGGGTCCTTGACATGAAAAAGTTTGAGAACCACTGGTGTAGAGCACATCCAAGCTTTCTATGAAAACCTAGGTGTACGCAAATGTGATTTTAACCTCACCATGGTGACAACTGATGATGTGTTTAAAAACTGAGCTTCCTACAACAAAACAACAAGATCTCCTCTAAATTCCTCAGAGACTCAGTACAGCCTCTATTGCTCCAATCATCATCACCCATATAATAAACCTCTCTATCAGACAGGAGCATGTCCAGCAAGAGTTCAACTAGTGAGAGTCACCCCTCTGTATAAAAAAGGAAGCATATTAGACCCCGACAAATAACATCCTGTTTCTATTCTATGTTCTATCTCCATGGTTACAGAGAGGTTAGTATAGGAACAGGTCCAGAAGTATTTTGCTGAAAACAAATTACGTTTATAATACGAATTCCAATCTGTCTTCAGAACATCCCACTCCTCTGACTCCTGTCTACTTTATTTACAGGTGATTATTGATAAGTGTTGGAGTTTAGAAACACTCAACAGTCCTACCACCTGTTTATAAATGTCACATGATGCAGGACGTTGTGTTATTGAAAACGAGCGCTTCTAAACTCTGACATTTAGAAACATAATCACCTGCACAGAATGTATTGACATAAAGTAGATCATAACATGTCTCTATGGTGGATTTTATCAAGCTAAAGCTTGACAGATACAAAGAGGATAATCCAAGCTTTCTGTACAGCTGTAATGTTGGTGAGTTTAACGTTGTTTAATACAATCAGATCAGACTTTTCTGTTCTGATGTTTGGGCTGTTAAGGGTTGGTCTTGCAACTCTAGAATCCAGATATTAAGAGTTGCTTCAGAATCAGAATCAGGTTTATTGTCACATCACAGGTTTACAAGGTAAAAAAGTGGGTGAAATTCGTTTTTGTACAACACTCCTATCGCAACGTTAAATTCCGTAGAAAGAAGAGTGGGAAGAGAGAAAAAGAAGAGGGGTAGGGGGGCAAGTGGGAAGGAGATCAACAAGAGAACAATAGAAGGCCAAAAACAAGTTATCTACATATTTACAAAGTACCTGAGATAAGAGACAAACTAAGGTGCCTGAGCATAGCAGCAATGTATGTATACTGTGCATGATATACTTATAGACGCTAAGGTGTTAGATAGGAGAGATCTATGGCTGTGTATTTGGAATACATGAAATGTATGTAATATCACAGACATTCTAGAGCATTGGTTCTCAAAGTGGGGTCCGGGGACCCCTAGGGGTACTTGAGGGGGTTCCAGGGGGTCCCCAGCTAAATGATGGACAGGAACCAAATGGACCCGCATGGTTCTGTAACTCTGAGAGTGTACAAATGGAACCAAATGGACCCGTTACTCTCTCAGAGTTAAATTAACATTGATTTTACAATATGAATTGGGGTCCCAGAGGTATAAATGCCATTAAATGGGGGTCCGTAGCCCTAATGCATGTTAAACTGGGGGTCCTTGAAATTAAAATGGTTGAGAATCACTGCTAGAGAGCCGTAAAAACCTTCTCTTATTGGGGTCCCTGGCTTATCTTTTCAAATGGGGGTCCGTGGGGTAATAAGCGTCTATTTGGGGGTCCTTGACATGAAAAAGTTTGAGAACCACTGTTCTAGAGCTACATTCATGCTTGCATGTGTGAACGTAAGCTTTGGTTAAATCTCTCAAATCTTTGGTATTTTATGTCACTAATCAGTCATAAATACAGGCTGTATGTCACATACTGTACTGTAGAGCTGTGGTTCTCAAACTTTTCAGGCCTAGACCCCCCAAAATAATCATATTTGAACTGGCTGGGGACCCCCACAATAATTATATTTGAACTGGGGACCCCCCACTCTGACAAGAACTTGGAATGTAAGAGTTGATGCATTTAGTTTGACTCTGATAAATACTGTGAAAATAGCAGATCTAGAAGCTTGTAGATCTGCTATTTTCACAATATTTGTCTCGTTCTCATATTATTTGACAATGTGTCCAATGATTAACTTGTTAGTTTGTTTATTACAGGGGTTAAAGGGTCTTAAAAGTCCTTAAACTGTCACTGTACTGTCTCTGAGGAAAAGAGAACCTCTGCTGTAAGGGAGAGAGAGAGTGTCTGTCTGTCTGTCTGTCTGTCTGTCTGTCTGTGATACAGTACAGGAAATGAATACAGTATTCTTCCTTTTGCAAACGTTCTGTTCAACATAAATTACGTTCTAATAAATTACAATATTTCCAACAATACGTTAAAACACACACACACACACACACACACACACACACACACACACACACACACACACACACACACACACACACACACACACACCTCTGGTCCACAGCGTTAGAACTTAAAAAAAAAAAAAAAACTCGAAAATCGGCAATCGAAAACCGATGGGCGAAAGTGGCAGTTTTCAATATGTTTTGGTCATTATCTCTGGAACAGAAGGTCTAATCTGATCAGTTCAAAGCTTGTTGGATGCCTGACTTTGAAAACATTAAGCATTAAGCACACATTGACACATTTTCAGGTTGTTTGGGGTTTCTAGGGGAGGAGAGATCTTAGTTGGGCAGG
The DNA here is from genome assembly GCF_963454915.1 of Gymnoscopelus microlampas. Classification (NCBI taxonomy): domain Eukaryota; kingdom Metazoa; phylum Chordata; class Actinopteri; order Myctophiformes; family Myctophidae; genus Gymnoscopelus; species Gymnoscopelus microlampas. The sequence continues at coordinate 57,251,299 of NC_139946.1, read as the reverse complement.
AGACCGCCTTTCTCCTCCTCACACCCGCTACGACAGCCTTTCGTCTTTAGTGGAAATAAAACATTTCTCTATTTACCAAAACAAATAGAGTTGAAAGCTCTACTCCACTCTTCGTGGGAACACTGAGCCCCCCCCCCCATCACGTCTAAAATACACCTTTTTAGACACACACACACACACACACACACACACACACACACACACACACACACACACACACACACACACACACACACACACACACACACACACACACACACACACACACAATTCTCCACTGCTGTTAACAAAGGACGGTAAAGTGTAACTTACTCATAGTTTTCACGTTGTAAAAAGTAAAGTTGAGCCAAAAGGTTGTAATCCAGTGACTGATCTGTTCACTTCTTGTGTCTGATGTAGACATAGCAAAAATAAAAGATAAAAGCAATATAAGGGTCAGACCATAGAGTTATAATATAAGGCATTGGTTCTCAAAAGAGGGGTCCGAGGACCCCCAGGGGTACTTGAGGGGGTTCCAGGGGGTCCCCAGCTAAATGATGGACAGGGACCAAATGGACCCTTATGGGTCTGTAAGAGTGTACAATTGGAACCAAATTCCATTTGTACACTCTCAGAGTTAAATTAACATTGATTTTACAACATAAATTGGGGTCCCAGAGACATCCATGCCATTAAATGGGGGTCCGTAGCCTAATGCATGTCAAACTGGGGGTCCTTGTAATTAAAATGGTTGAAATCGCTGCTAGAGAGCCGTAAAAAAAATCTTCTATTGTGGGGGTCCCTGGCTTATCTTTTCAAATGGGGGTCCGCGGTCTAATAAGTGTCTATTTGAGGGTCCTTGGCACGAAAAAGTTTGAAAACCACTGATAAAAGGGTCAGACCGCGTCAAGAACGAATTTCAAGGCAAATAAAAACCGTCTGGGCTGCCTGCTGCCAAAGTGCCAAAAGAGTCGCTCGATCTCCACCTAGCCTCTGTCCCAGCCTCACACACACACACACACACACACACACACACACACACACACACACACACACACACACACACACACACACACACACACACACACACACACACACACACACACACACACACACACACACACACACACACACAATCGCTTAAACATCTTCTTTACAACCACAACCTCAACACTGGTTAACAAACTGTCCTCTCACTCTGGGCTGTATGGTGTGTAGAGCATTGGTTCTCAAAGTGGGGTCCGGGGACCCCCAGGGAGTTCCAGGGGGTCCCCAGCTAAATGATGGATAGTTAGGAACCAAATGGACCCTTACGGGTCTGTAACTCTGAGAGTGTAGGGGGGGGGGGGGGGGGTTACAGAGAGGTGGACAAAGGATGTGGTCCACTGTCATTATCGGAGGTAGCCAATAGGCTCTATTCACAGCAGCCATATTATCACTTCCTTCCCAGGTGTTACCAATGATACTAATGAAGGCTCTGTTCCATTTAGTGTAGCACCGTGGTTTCCACGACCCCCATAACTCTGAGAGTGTACAAATGGGTCCATTTGATTCCATTTGTACACTCTCAGAGTTACACACCTCTACGGGGCCATTTGGAAGCCCATGATGAGGGTCCCTGGACCCCAACTTTAGACCCACTGGTGTAACAGAGTGTTTCCAGTGGGCCAACATGCACAATATCAGCACCCTGACTCTGTTTGACCAGAATGGAACGGAGCCTTCATTAGTATCATTGGTAACACCTGTGAATCTCTTCACAATATGGCTGCTGTGAATAGAGCCTATAGACGGGTTTCATGTTTGTAAACATGAGAGGATATGACCGCGCAGAGCCGGGGGAAGCCTGTAGAGGGCGCCATTACCCGCAGCAGCTCTGGTCAAATGTCCATTCATAAAAGAAATGATCTTCACGGGGTTTAATGAAAGTAGATTAAATTATGCAGTTTGTAATACCTTGTTTACTCAATAAAAATGATTTGTTGGAAGTTGGATCTGTTTGTATATAATAGCAGCATTATGCCTATTATGCCTATAATAGCAGAATTATGGCTATCTAACTCCCGAACATAACAACAGAGTGAACGGCGCAACAATTCGTTTCCCCCGAGCATGCGCAGATTGCGCATTCTGCTCTGTGATGACGTCGCGCGGAAATCCGTCTATACTGCGAAGAGAAGAGCCAGATCACGACCTAAAGCAGCGAGTGTCTCTAGGGGCCCAGCGTGCTCTCCACCAGGGAAACCACCACCAGGGTTGCCAGGTCAATGAAAACAAGCCCAAAATAAGTGAATATAGCCACATGAGCACTTTAAACCTGCATGCAGTTTACTATCGGCTGTTTGAAAATAGCCGATCTACAAGCTCACAACACGTTGCACGTAGATCTGATATTTTAAAAAAAATATTGGGAAAAATGTGAAATATTTGTTAAACATTTTAACAACATAAATCTGGTACAGGGTTTTTCGATTTGATTGATTGAATACTTTATTAACAGTTTGCTAATTTGTACAGAGGAACAGTTTCTGTTTACAATGATTGTTAAAGGATAACATAAAAAGACCTGGGTGTGTTTCCATTGTGGTCCACTCCTGTCAGTATTCAATTCATTAAGACATTTAAAGATATACAATAATAAAAAAGACATAATCAGTAGCAACACGTAGTCCTATGTACAGTAAACAGTTGGGGGGGGGGGGGGGGGGGGGCCTAGGTATAAAATAGAGCTAAAGTGGTTAATGTATGTTTTATAATATAATAATTTATATCTGCAAAGTAACTAAAGTTTTCAAATAATAGTTTCTTGTCAAAGACTTGTTTCATGACTAGAATACGAGTTTTAGGATCCCATCTCCAGGAGACCGTAGTTTAGGACAGATCCTATAGCCTGAAGGGACAGTCAGCTGAGTCAGCCGTGGGTTTTATTGGTTGTTGTTGGTTGTCAGGGCGATATGACAACCAATCGGTGGACGGGCGCTGACTGCCCTCGTCCGCAGACAGACAGACAGGCAGGCAGACAGGCAGACAGGCAGACACAGACAGACAGACAGTAAGTACCAGTGACTTCATGCAGAGACTGTGGCTTCGGGCCCCTGAACTCTTGGGCCTTGGACCTGGAACCATAGACCTGTTGGGTGATGGTGATCCACCCCATGGTTCAGCTGCATTTGTGGTTAGAACGATTTCTATGAGCTCAAACCACGTGGACAGGATGTGTGTGTGTGTGTGTGTGTGTGTGTGTGTGTGTGTGTGTGTGTGTGTGTGTGTGTGTGTGTGTGTGTGTGTGTGTGTGTGTGTGTGTGTGTGTGTGTGTGTGTGTGTGTGTGTGTGTGTGTGACAGACAGACAGACAGACAGACAGACAGACAGACAGACAGGACATGATGCATTAGTAGAGCAATTGTTTCCGTTTTAACACCTTTGTGTTCTTTAGAGACAGATAGGAAGGACCATGCTGTTTGTTCACATAGTTTTGTCCTGTCACTCACAATGTCTTCAGTTTGTCAGTTTCTCTTATTTATATGAATGATAAAACACTTTGATCATGAAACAACACATGCATAGTTACTAATATTATGTTATGCAATCAATGCATTGTTTAATATGATCAATATGATGTATAATGTTATTATATTAATGTTCTACAATAAACACCTTAATAATACCATCTCAGGTCTAAGCACATGACAGGCAGGAACATCAAAGCAGCTGCATTTGTGGTTAGAAAGTTTCTATGAGCTCAAACCACATGGTGGGTGTGTGTGTGTGTGTGTGTGTGTGTGTGTGTGTGTGTGTGTGTGTGTGTGTGTGTGTGTGTGTTTTCTCTAGGTCTTCAGCAGAGACCATGTGACTCTGTGTTTCTGACACTGTGTTCAGCTTAGCTTCTACAAGCTGCTCACATTACTTATAGAAAGATGATAAAACATACATAGATACACACTAAACTACTGCAGCCTTTGTTTTATCTTCCCTTGAGATTAATTCATGTTGTAAACTTTAAATATGTGAAATAAATAGAAACAGTAACTATAACATATGACTGTGAGGCCTATTGTTATTTTATTTACACAATCAGAATCAACATTATTGTCACATCACAGATCCATGTTTTTGTTGTTTTCAGAAAAAAAGAAAAGAGGGGGGAGGGGACAAATCTAACCGTGAAAATAAAAACATGTGAAGAAGAGTCAATAATCAAAGATACACTATATATATATATTACATGTATACACACAGCATAAAGCCTACAGTATGTATATGAGGTTATACAGTGACAGGAGGTTATGTCTAACCCTTAATCCTAACCTTAACCTCAGTAAAACTATGTCTAAACCTAACCTTAATGTAACCAGATGGAGTCACCAAGTACTCCTTTATACACAGTGTGACTACGCCACTCCCAATTACAGGGTGGGAGACCCGAGGTACATGTTATTATATCCAGTTAACTTCCCCAAAGGTAAGTGTTCAGTCTGAGTGAACAAATAATGGTCGGTTTGGAATGCAAAAATGTATTTATTCACAATTGATAAAGTACAATGTATTAGTAGATTTAATGATTAAAACTCTTTCCACATGTCAACCAGTACCAAAGTGCATAGGGCTACTAGAGAGACAAAAAGCTTGGCCAAATAGCTGTACTGAAATGTAGGCCTACTCATTGAAGTCTGCACACACACTAGTTAAACACTGCAAATCAGCAAGATATAAACACTCAGAGCCATGTGTAATTTGGCATTAAAGATCACTGCAAATGTACACTCAAAAAGGCCAAAAGCCATGAACACCACAAAAAGAGACAGCAATCAATTAAGTGCCAATCTGCAGTATAACTATTAGCCAAGGATCTTATCTGTCTCAGGCCGTAGCCGAACTAAACCTGTGGTTGGTTAGACAGCTTGTTGTGACGTTTATAGCCGCAGGGGCTGTAGCACTCTTACTAGCAGTGCACAAATAATAATAAAAAAGGTAGCAACATAAAGCATAAAAACAAAGGTTAAAAGAACAGCGGTCAACAGTACAACAGGCACAATCTGTAATAAAAACAAAACCTTGCATTAGTCTCACGCTCTACCCTGGTGCTATAGATGTTCTGTTGATGTCTGGTTGCAATCAGAATCACATTCTGACTACCACTTCGGCATCAACTAAACATCTATAGTAATTCACAAGTACCAATAAAATGCATTTAATGTACTTTACAAAGTTTATCCTTAAAATCAACACATACCCTGTTAACATGTGAGGGAATGCCCAGGTTGTTGTTGGTGCAACACAGTGAAAACGGCCAGCTTTGTCCTAGCACCGCCTGTATGACAAAATAGACCAGCGTGAGAACTCATTCATTTCATTCATAAAAAGAGTTGTACTGTTGCGACAAAAGTCCGCCTACCTCTAGACCCGTGTGTGAACGCATACACACACACACTCTAACAGGGCTCTAGTTGGCGCACGTCTAAGAAGAGATAAAGACATACATAAATAACCTGTAGCATGTTGACATATGAAACTACAAACATATCACGCTACATCATTAAAACAAAGGCTTACCTCGACGCTATGAGCACAACCAAACGACCCGCCGTGAACAATGGAGTGGGCGGGGAACCTGGACAAACGCAGTCTGACACTCTGCCTGGCCAGCTGACTCTTATAGTGCTCTTAAAGGGGCGGCGTCGCTAAGCGCACCAGTTACCAGTCCCACTGACTACATTGAGTGGGTGGAAGAGGTGGAAGGTTGTTTAAGGGCAAGGCACATGTCCACCATTGACAAAGCATTATTTGTGTACGATCAGTTGGAGGGTGCTGCTCGCACTGAAATTAAATTCAGAGATCAAAGAGTAAGGGAGGATTCCAGGCAGATCATTGCAATATTACAGGAGATCTATGGGTGCTCAAAATCCTATGTTTCTTTACAACAGAAATTCTTTGACCGAAAACAAAAAGAAGGAGAATCACTGCAGGATTTCTCCCATGCTCTTATGATGTTAATGGAACGAGTTACATTGTGTGACACTCAAGCTATGTCCAATTCCCAGGTTTTGCTGCGAGACCAGTTCTGCGAAAATGTGAGAGACCATATGCTGCGTAGAGAGTTAAAGAGGATGGTGAGGCAAAATGGAGCCCTGTCTCTACTAGATATTCGCAAAGAAGCAATCCGATGGGTTGAGGAGGGCCAACCCACCAGAGAAAAGTATGTACGCCCCCTCCCTCAAACATGTGAAGCTCAGGCCACTGCTACTAGTGAATCCGTTGGTGTAGGTAAATCTGAACTGGCAGAGTTAAAGAGCATGTTTATCAAACAACAAGCGCAACTGGATTTGATTACACAGAGTTTAAATTCTCATGGGGGGGCGAGTAGAGACAGATCTTTCTCCAGGGGAAGTAGATTCCAACGAGCCCCCGACGGCCGACCCATCTGTCTTAAGTGTGCGCAGCCAGGTCACATAGCTCGCTACTGTACTCAGGGCAACTCACCATCACAGACTAGCACTGCCCCCGCACAGACTAGGCGTACCATGTCGGAAAACTAGAACCCTCCATTGTGCAGAGTCACACACTGGGAGGGGGGTTTCCTGACTCCAATACTGTACACCAAGAGGCAATTCGCAAGTTAATTGGGCCTTGCTCTGTGGTAGTGGTGTCCATGGGTGGTGTGGATGTACCCTGTTTATTAGACACGGGCTCCATGGTCACCACCATTACAGAAAGCTGTTTTTATGAACATTTTTCGCACCTGTCTAAACGTGAACTGCGTGATTGTAGGTGGCTTGGTCTCAAAGCAGCTAATGGGTTGGACATACCTTATTTGGGCTACATTGAGCTTGATGTAAAAGTACTAGACACATGTTTGACTAGCAGGGGTATACTGATTGTAAAAGATCCCCCTGAGGGTGTCCTCACTAGCCGTAAGAAAGCCACGCCTGGTATTCTTGGCATGAACATTATCATTGATTGTTACCGTGAACTATTTGAACAGCATGGCACCAACCTATTTCAGAGTCCCCCTTTGCAGGCAGCTGCTCTGGCATGGAAGCAGGCCTTTCGGCACTGTGAGAGGGTAGAAGCAATAGTAAGTTCCTCTTCTGCATTTAAAGTGAGGGTACAGGGTAAACAGTCCATATGTATTGCTGCTGGAACACTTTCAATGGTCCCCGTTACTTGCCCCCAGGTCCCACCTATGGAGTTTTTGCTGGAACCCCTGGGTCCATTGGACGGTTGCCTCCCGGAGGGTTTGCTCGTCTCCCCTGCTTTAGTCCATGCTGAGAAAGGTACCCTCTATGCCCCTGTCACTAATGTAGGACGGTCTGATATATGGCTAGTGCCACGTAGAGTTATAGGAACGGTACAAGTGGTCGAAGGGAGGGATGTTGTAACTGGTGATTCACCACACATAGAACTCTCTCTGGATGAGTCCACCAGAGAATGTACAGCTTATGTCTCAGTGCAGTCCGTGGACATTCACAGTAATGTTTCCAGCGAGGTAGAACAGTTTAACTTCCTTGGCCTTAATCCCGATGACAATACTGAAGCTAGACGTCTATTAACTAAATACCAACATGTATTTTCTAAAGGTGAGGGAGATTTAGGATGTACTAATCTTATTACCCACGAGATCCCACTTTTAGAGGAGGCACCAGTACGACAACCCTATCGCCGCATTCCCCCTTCACAGTATGAGGCAGTCAGGGCACACATTAAACAATTGCTTGACAGCCAAGTAATAAGAGAGAGTTGCAGCCCTTATTCTTCCCCCATTGTGCTGGTGATGAAGAAGGACGGGGGACTACGCATGTGCGTCGACTACCGACAGCTAAATGCAAAGACACGGAAGGACGCCTATCCTCTTCCAAGAATTGAAGAGTCCCTAGACGCCTTAACGGGAGCAAAGTGGTTTTCCACGCTAGACTTGGCAAGTGGGTACAACCAGGTGGCAATGGCTGAAACCGATCGAGCCAAAACTGCATTTTGCACTCCTTTTGGGCTATTTGAGTTTAACCGAATGCCCTTTGGTTTATGTAATGCGCCCGGGACCTTTCAGCGCTTAATGGAACGCATGTTCGGGGACAAACGGTTCCAGTCGGTCCTGTTGTATCTTGATGACATCATCGTGTTCTCCTCTACAGTTCACCAACACTTGGAACGTTTAGAGGAGGTGTTTTCTCGTCTTGACCAACAGGGTCTGAAAGTAAAGCTGTCCAAATGCCACTTTTTCCAAAAAGAAGTCAAGTACCTTGGCCATGTTGTCTCTGAACAGGGGGTAGCCACAGACTCAGACAAGTTGGCTGCAGTGCGAGAGTGGAGGCGGCCTTCGCATTTAGCTGAGTTACGCTCTTTTCTTGGATTCGCGTCCTATTATAGAAGATTTGTGGAGAGCTTCGCCAAGTTAGCGGCCCCCCTCCACCACCTGGTGGCCCGGTTGAGTGGACCCAACAAGAAGGGTAAGACCCCAAAAACCCCCTTGTCAGCATTCTGGGATGAGCACTGCGAGCGTGCATTCCTTGCACTGAGGGAAGGTTTGACTACAGCCCCAGTTCTAGCTTATGCAGATTTCCAAAAGCCTTTCATCCTTGAGACTGATGCCAGTCATGGGGGGTTGGGGGCAGTCCTTTCCCAAGACCAGGATGGGAAGCGTAGGCCGATAGCTTTCGCCAGTCGAGGCCTGAAACAAACAGAGAGAAACATGGATAATTACAGCTCCATGAAGCTTGAGTTTCTTGCCCTTAAATGGGCTGTTACAGAAAAATTCAGAGAATACCTCTTGGGCAACAAAGTAACGGTCTACACAGATAACAATCCCCTCCGGCACCTTCAAACTGCTAAGTTAGGGGCACTGGAACAAAGATGGGCCTCACAATTGGCTTCTTTTGATTACACTTTAGAATATCGGCCAGGTCGTAGCAATGGTAATGCCGATGCGTTATCCAGACAGTACCTTGATCGATTAACCACTGGCGTGGATGTTCCCCCAGCTCTACAGGCCGACTCGCCTGTCCTCCGGGAAACCCACAGTCTTGAGATTTCCGCTATGCCTGGTCTTTCCTTACTTGAGTTGTCCTCATTACAACAGCAAGATCCAGTTATTGGCCCTGTGCTGAAGTTCTGGCGTGAAGGGCGGACCCCCGTACGGGAAGAACGTGAACGCCTGAGCCAAGAGAGCAGGGAACTACTCCGCCAGTGGGGACGCCTAATGGAGAAGGAAAGGGTACTGTATCGGAAAATCTACCCTCCAGGTGGGAGTAAAGAACTGCTCCAAATACTATTACCTCAGTGTCTCAGAGAAAAGCTCTTCCAGAGCGTGCATGATGGCCATGGACACCAGGGCGTTGACCGCACCTTACAGTTGACACGGGATCGTGGATACTGGCCAGGTATGTCAAAGGACATTGAAAATTGGTGCCGAAACTGTGGAAGGTGTATCCTAGCAAAGGAAGGTCCTAGGATAAAGGCATACAGGGGAAGCCTTAAGCTAAGGCATCGCGACCTAACGAGCTACTGGCTATGGACTTTACTATACTAGAACCAGCCAGTGATGGGCGAGAAAACGTCCTAGTACTTACGGATGTCTTTTCCAAGTTTACACAAGCCATACCAACCAGAGACCAGCGGGCAAGCACAGTGGCAGATGTCTTGGTGAAGCACTGGTTCCACCTGTTCGGGGTTCCCAGCCGTCTGCATTCAGACCAGGGCAGAAATTTTGAAAGCAAGATAATCAAGCAGCTGTGTGATACCTACGGCATCAAGAAAACCAGGACGACCCCATACCATCCGGAGGGTAACGGGCAGTGTGAGCGGTTCAACCGCACGCTCCATGACCTCCTCCGCACTCTGCCACCAGAGAAAAAGAGACATTGGCCACAGTATCTGTCCCAGGTCACCTACTCTTACAATACCACTGCCCATCAGACGACTGGTTTGGCTCCCCACTACATAATGTTTGGCCGTGAACCCCAGCTCCCGGTCGACTTTCTCCTTGGTGCTGACGAAGGCTCAGAGGAGGAGGCCCCAGAAGAATGGGTGAAGAAACATCAAGAATCCCTAAGGACCGTGTATGACCATGTCCGACAACAACTGGATGCCAAAGCGGAGCTAAGGAACCAAAAGCATAATCAGCAGGTGACTGATCCTGGTCTTGAAGAGGGTCAACTCGTCTACAGGAGGAATCGCCAGGTCAGAGGGAGGAATAAGATCCAGGACCTCTGGCATTACTGCCTTTATCGAGTGGTGAACAGACCCCAGGACCAAGGGCAAGTGTACACCATCACCCCTGTCCACCAGGTTGGCCCCGCTCTGCGAGTACACCGGACTGAGCTGCGAAGCGCACCCGAGAGGGAGGGACCCGAGGCCCAGCCGGCAAATCCAGTACGTGTTATCCAGGACTGCACGCCTCCGGTTGCTGCCACCAGTGACTCGGAGGACTCCATAATTCTGGTCCTGGAGGACAATGGGAGGAGAGGCCCAGGGGTACGAACACCAGAAATGGAGAATCAGGAGAACCTTTCGCAACCTGGCAGTCCGGGACCAGACCAGGAAAGTGACCCAGAAGCAACGGAGAGCTCAGACGAAAACCTACCCCCAACTGCCCCTGGTCTACGCCGCAGCGGTCGACGCAATGCTGGTTTCCATTCCAACCCTCACCGGCTGCCAAACCGACAGCCAGTATGTCACCAGCACAGTGGGGGAGAATAAGTGGCTGTTAGTCTCAGTACCAAGTGGTCAGGTCACTCCGTTGGTACATCGTCGGGGCGACGATGCATTTCGGGGGGGCGAATGTAGTCAGTGGGACTGGTAACTGGTGCGCTTAGCGACGCCGCCCCTTTAAGAGCACTATAAGAGTCAGCTGGCCAGGCAGAGTGTCAGACTGCGTTTGTCCAGGTTCCCCGCCCACTCCATTGTTCACGGCGGGTCGTTTGGTTGTGCTCATAGCGTCGAGGTAAGCCTTTGTTTTAATGATGTAGCGTGATATGTTTGTAGTTTCATATGTCAACATGCTACAGGTTATTTATGTATGTCTTTATCTCTTCTTAGACGTGCGCCAACTAGAGCCCTGTTAGAGTGTGTGTGTGTATGCGTTCACACACGGGTCTAGAGGTAGGCGGACTTTTGTCGCAACAGTACAACTCTTTTTATGAATGAAATGAATGAGTTCTCACGCTGGTCTATTTTGTCATACAGGCGGTGCTAGGACAAAGCTGGCCGTTTTCACTGTGTTGCACCAACAACAACCTGGGCATTCCCTCACATGTTAACAGGGTATGTGTTGATTTTAAGGATAAACTTTGTAAAGTACATTAAATGCATTTTATTGGTACTTGTGAATTACTATAGATGTTTAGTTGATGCCGAAGTGGTAGTCAGAATGTGATTCTGATTGCAACCAGACATCAACAGAACATCTATAGCACCAGGGTAGAGCGTGAGACTAATGCAAGGTTTTGTTTTTATTACAGATTGTGCCTGTTGTACTGTTGACCGCTGTTCTTTTAACCTTTGTTTTTATGCTTTATGTTGCTACCTTTTTTATTATTATTTGTGCACTGCTAGTAAGAGTGCTACAGCCCCTGCGGCTATAAACGTCACAACAAGCTGTCTAACCAACCACAGGTTTAGTTCGGCTACGGCCTGAGACAGAGAAGATACTTGGCTAATAGTTGTACTGCAGATTGGCACTTAATTGATTGCTGTCTCTTTTTGTGGTGTTCATGGCTTTTGGCCTTTTTGAGTGTACATTTGCAGTGATCTTTAATGCCAAATTACACATGGCTCTGAGTGTTTATATCTTGCTGATTTGCAGTGTTTAACTAGTGTGTGTGCAGACTTCAATGAGTAGGCCTACATTTCAGTACAGCTATTTGGCCAAGCTTTTTGTCTCTCTAGTAGCCCTATGCACTTTGGTACTGGTTGACATGTGGAAAGAGTTTTAATCATTAAATCTAGTAATACATTGTACTTTATCAATTGTGAATAAATACATTTTTGCATTCCAAACCGACCATTATTTGTTCACTCAGACTGAACACTTACCTTTGGGGAAGTTAACTGGATATAATAACATGTACCTCGGGTCTCCCACCCTGTAATTGGGAGTGGCGTAGTCACACTGTGTATAAAGGAGTACTTGGTGACTCCATTTGGTTACATTAACCTCAAACTAATGTAATAATCTATATCTAGTTACATACACATGTCAGACAGGTGCAGCATGCATTCTGTGGACACAAACCCTAAGACCCGTTTTGGTGCCCAGAATACCCCTAATGCCCACTCTTCTGAGACCTGGTGCCCACTCTGTTTAGGTGCCCAGATGTCCCTCATGCTCACTCGTCCTAGGTGCCCAGGTTTCTCTAGTGCCCAGAATGTTTTGGTGCCCACCTTTCCTGTTACCTTATGATGTCATGTAAAGCACTTTGCGCTGCATTTCATGTCATGAAAGGTGCTATACAAATAAAGTTTTATTATTTATTATTATTATAACAATGTAGGTAACAGATCTGACATAAAGAAAAAAAAATCCCACCCTGTGTGAAGGAAGCGGTGCCTTTGGGGCGGGGCTTAACTAATTTCAGTTTGTCCCTATTGGTGGTCTGAGTCCACTTACCACATTTGTACTTGGTAGCATGCTGTAAACTGGAATAATGGCTGTTTAAAGCCCAGCCAATGGGCAGACAGAGGGGGCGGGGCTTAAGTAATTACAGTTCGTCCCCATTGGTGGTCTAAGTTAGGGCTTTCACCAACTAGTCGACTAGTCAACTAGTCGACTAGTATAACCACTAGTCGACCTTGTTGGTACTAGTCGAATAGTTGAAAAAAAAAAAAAAAAAAAAAACTTTTTTTTTTTTTTTTTTAAATTTTTAATGCTATAGTAATGGCCCATCTTATTATTATTATTATCCTCCTGACTTTATTTTTTATCAAAAGGGGGTCAAAAGCATGCCCAATAAAAGCCTAGTATTGGGCAATGGGGATAAATGGTAAAATGGTAAATGGTGCATTTATATAGCGCTTCTATCCGAAGCGCTTTACATTGATTGTGCCATTAACCCATTCACACACACATTCATACACCGATGGCGGAGGAAACCATGCAAGGCACCAACCTGCTCATCGAGAGCAATTAGGGGTTCAGCATCTTGCTCAAGGACACTTCGACACTAACTCTAGGGGAGCGCCCCAGCCCGGGATCAAACTGGGAACCTTGCGGTTTTCCAGTTCACTCTACCCGGCCACTCTACCCCTGAGCCACTGCCGCCCCGCCCCGCCCCGCCCCGCCCCGCCCGGGATCCTTGGAGACGCTGCTGTGGTGCTGTGCTGCTGTGCCAGAAGCGCTTCCCTTAAAACGCCATAAAAATAAGGGCAGGAGGATAATAATAATAGTAGTAATATAGTAGTAGGATGGTATTAAAACAGTGCCACCCCAAAAAAAAAAAAAAATCTTTTTTTTTTTTTTTTTTTTTTTTTTTTTTTTTTTTTTGTAATTTAAATTTCGACTAGTCGACTAGTCGACTACCACTGGGTCAAATTAGTCGACCTGTAAAAATCTCTAGTCGTGAAAGCCCTAGTCTAAGTCCACATACCAAATTTGGACTTGGTGGCATGCTGCAAACTGGGCGTAGGGCTGTTTAAAGGCCAGCCAATAGGAAGACAGAGGGGGCGGGGCTTAATTAATTTCAGTTCGTCCCTATTGGTGGTTTTAGTCCATGTAAAAAAATTGTACTCCGTAGCATGCTGCGAACTGGAGTTATAGCTGTTTAAATGCCGTGCTCATACGCCGTGCTCATACGCCGTGCTCATACGGACTTGTGTGTGTGTGTGCGTGTGTGTTCGTGTGTGCGCATGTGTGCAGTATTGGCTTGTGTGTGTGTGTGTGTGTGTGTGTGTGTGTGTGTGTGTGTGTGTGTTGAAGTGGCGCATGTGTTGCTACCTTGCCGTGTTCAAACATACGGACGGACATAACATACGGACGGACGGACGGACGGACACTCACACGGACAGAGTCAAATGTAGAGCGGTTGGCACCGCTAAAAATATATATATTTGATGTATGAAATGAAAAACAAATGTTGAAATATGTTCCTGCAAGTAACATATCTGTGTATAAAAATATATAAAAAATATATATAGAAATATAAAAATAAAACTTTCTGAGCACATTTATTAATTGAACCACTGTGATGTAAAAAATATAAAAATATAGATTTTTAAGCACATTTCTTATTTACACCTGCATCTGTTGTAACCAGCACCACAGTGAAGCAGTTAGTTTATGTTTAATGACTAAACTAAGAAAGTGTGTTTGGGAGACGCTGTTCCCACTGAGCTTCACAAAACAAATACATAATAAAATGCTTCACTTAAAATGCCCTCAACAGCGCCCCCTGCAACCAGAACAGCTCGGTCCTTTATCATTCAGGAGAGAAAGAATCGTCACGTTTTATGAAACAACCTTTAGAAACACGTTGGAAGGACCTTAAAGCTGTAAGATGTAACCTTTGTGTTTGTAAATACAATGTTGTTGTTTTTTTCAATTTGTATGGAGTATACAGGGGCGTCAATTGGGTATGGCAAGGTGCCACACCTTGGCTCACGTTTTTTTAATAATTAATTTAATTAAAAGAAATCATGAATAGTAGCCTATTGCAGGTGTAAGACCATTGTGTTTGTATTGTGTTATAGGTATATAGTTTTCTATGCATTTCGGGGGGTTGGGGAGGTTTGACCCCTCAAAACAGATTTGGCCGCGCGGCTTTGCCACGCGCCCAGGATAGGTGACCCTTATTTTAATCTCTGGGAGTTGGCAACCCAAACCTTGCCATACCTTAGCTTTTGCTGAACTGACACCACTGAGAGTATGTAAATACAATACAAAATAGCTGGTTGTTTGTGTCTATTGAGACATTTAGATCCTGTGTCTGGTTTCAGTGGCTCAGTGGCCTTGTGGTTAGCATGTCCACCCTGAGACTGGGAGGTCGGTTCGATTCCCCGGTCGGGTCATACCAAAGACTCTAAACATGGGACCCAAAGCCTCTCTGCTTGGCATTCAGCATCAGGGTTAGATTGGGGGGGGTAGGTCCCTGTGACATACTAGCGTTATGTCCAGAGGATGTACTCGTACATCAAGCCACCTAACACTACTGAACCCCCCCCAAAATAATCCTATTTGAACTGGGGACCTCCCAAAATAACCATATTTGAACAGGGGACCCCCCACCCTGATTAATTGTTTGTTAGTTTGACTCGGTTCCACAGATAAATATTGTGAAAACAGCCGATCAATGCGAGGCGTTGTGAGCTTGTAGATCTGCTATTTTCACAATGTTTGTCTCTTTCTTATATTATTTGACAATTGGGCCAATGTTTGAGCAGTTTTTATAGTTTAGTCTTTTTTTCATTTATTTCTTCTTTTCTTTCTAGGTATTAAAAAGGTCTTAAAGTCCTTATATTGTCTGCATTAGAAGGACAATATCAGTCACCAGAAGCAAGGACTTGTGTTTCTGATTAATCTAACATGGTTAAAATGGAGTTTGAACTTACAATGGGTTTGTATAGGAAGGGGGCGTGTCTGATAAAATGAATATCAAATATCTAAATATTGAACCATGCAACTTTTGACTGGGGTGAAACGTAAAAGTCCAATTAAACGTTAAAATGACCCCAGAAGTGTTTTAAAGTGAAATATACTTTTAAATAGCGACATGTGAAACCATTGATGCAGAATACAACACTATATCACTGAGCTCATTGGTTACATTGTTGCCATAGCAATGTGATTACAAACATGTTTCGATACCACTAAAAATACACACTTCTACTGAAGGACAGTGTGTGTGTGTGTGTGTGTGTGTGTGTGTGTGTGTGTGTGTGTGTGTGTGTGTGTGTGTGTGTGTGTGTGTTAAACAGGCAGTAACCAGGCCTTTAGAAGTCTTCCCGTCTTCTTCACTCAAACATCTGCACCTGTAACAATACAACAATAAAACATAAAGTGTAACATTACAGCACTTTTTACTTCGATTCACTACAAACTCTGCCCCCTGACTGAGTCTCCCCCTACCTACCTCCCCATTCCCCTTGTGGGGATATAAATATAACAGTTCATGCATATATTATGCACCTGTCTGTGCAAAATATATATATATATAAAATATATATACAGTATACAAGTAAGACGCGTGAACGCGGGAAGCGAACGCAGCTTGAAAATAATAGCCCCCCCCCCCCAAAAAAAAGCGTATTTATTTGACTGTATCTGGCTCTGTTTTTCTTAAAAGTGCAAATTGGTCTTTTGGAATCCCATGTTACAGCATAGCTAGCTAGCAAGAAGAAATCTCAAACTGTTCTCAAACTAAGGCGTTTTCAACTTGCCATCTGGCCTGAAATATGCACAAATGACATGGAATTCTTAGATATCGCAATAGATGAACTTGTGTAGATGCTTTTTGATGTGTTATTTTTGACTGTAGCTGCTATATTTCTCTCAGAGGAGTGTAATTAGTCACCCAGGGGCTAGTCTGGGAGTCTTCGGCTCAGAACCTGGACAGTAGGGGTGCGGCCACTGCGTTCTGATTCATCTCTTCTTCTTTCGTGTATCATGCCATCACGCCAATGTCTCTGGTCCCACTTGGAAGAGGCCGTCCTCTGAAGGAGGTCTGTACAGAGGACAGGTGGTGATGATGTGGTCGGCAGTCTGCTCAGTTCTGATTCAAATCAATAGCCAATGAAGAAAAGGGGGCGGGTTCCACATGCAGTGGGTGTTGCATGTAAATAGGAGCGACGGGAAGCAATTTCCCCTTGAGAAATTGCGGCCGCCATTGTTGTGTACTGCTGTTTGCCTCTCGTCGGACTATTTAGACGAGTTGCACAGCTCTCAGACTGGTAAGAGGCAAGCGCAAGTTACATCCCGCCCACAAATACAGGGGTTTTGGCCCAGAAGTTCGCCCTTCCCGTTTGTATGCGAGAGCTGGCGAAAACGTCTGGGAACTCAGATTATTAATATCTACTGTCCTGTCCAAAAAAATAATATATATAATAATAATAATAATAATAATGAAACTTATATTTAAAAAAAAAGTTGACTGACCAGTGTGTTTCTGAACAGTAGAGTAGATGTCTGGTCCTGTAGAACTCTGGTGTGACTGAACAGTGTGTTTCTGTACAGTAGAATAGATGTCTGGTCCTGTAGAACTCTGGTCTGGAAACATACACAATACAAACTTGATACGTGTGTGTGTGTCTGTCTCTCTCTTTCTCACTTGTAATGTCGAAGAAACTTTCAGAGCTGAGCCGCTCTGTTTCACAATCACAGGAGAACCTACTGTGAAGTTCCATGTGGAACTGTCTTGGAAAATTTAATAAATACACACAGTTATCTGACCACAAATCAAGAACAATGCACAAGCATCAGAAACAACAGCTGTCTATTTCAGCGTCAGGTCCTGTAGCGTGCAGGTTAAGCCAGGAAGATGGAATCCATGCATGGTCCCGACTCCCGACCCGTAAACAAACATTAAGTTCTTTATGAGGAGAGTCAGGAGACTGTAACCCTAACCCTGTATATCAAGATCAGATCACCACTAAAGCACATTCAACTTTCCCAAAGTTGCATAACAGATGCACGGACGCACTCCATCCCCACATATACAGTAATTATGTCACCATACGACCACACCTGTGAGTAGCCTATATTTTGATTCATTTCTGGCCATATGAATCTATCAACCTGCACAGACCTGACTTTCAGGCTATTGCTCATTATTCTGAAGAACATGTGTTGTGTTAGCATGAAACTAATGATGCAACATGTTGAGAAATCATTACGCACACAGCCTTTACATTCAATTCATTTTCACTGTTATTATTAGCTACGTTTGTGCACCTGCTAGTCATTCATGCATTCAAAATGATGTCCGTTATTCAGATCAGATGTCTGATACATTTGAATCATTCCGGTCACTGTGACCGGGAGTTTAGGGGGGTAGGTTAAGACTTGGACATGGGCCATTTTCAAATTGCAGCCTCCTGAAGGTGTATCTTTAAGGCAGTTTTGAAAGTGAGTAGGGTTTTACACTCCTTTACTCCTTTTGGTAGGGCATTCCACATTTTTGATGAATAGCATGAGAACGAGTTCATTCCCTTTGTTGAGCCAAATCTGGGTTGAACATGACTTGTGGAGGTGCCTCTGGTGTTATGATCATGGACTTCATTAACATTTTGGAAGTATTTAGACAAATACAGGGGCAGAAAGGTCAAACTGAGGGTCAAATGAGGCCATAGCCTTCATGTCTGTTCCAATGTTCTATGAGAATATCAGAGAACATTATGACTGACCTGTGTTGACCTGTACAGTGGAGTAGAGGACTTGTCCTGCAGAACTCTGGTCTGGAGAAACACAACAAAACAAACACTAAATGTTAAAACTGTTACATAAATGTGTTAATAAAAAAGTAAACAACAGAATAAGTACATGTGATCACAGTGTTTATGTTATAGAGAGACTTTACCTCTCTTCTTCTTGTGAGGATCAGCCTGCTTCACTCTCACATCAGAATACGTCACATCTACACACGCACGCACACACACACACACACGCACAAATACACGCACACACACACACACACACACACACACACACACACACACACACACACACACACACACACACACACACACACACACACACACACAATTAACTCTAATTACTTAAAAACAATAATTTTATGTTTACATTGTCTTTGATGAGGTCAATGTAAATTACTCCCGTAAACTCCCGTCAAAAGGCAATGTTTCTGAATCAATGGAAATACTAAAATACTATATGTTTGACAAAGTCGGGTCCGTAAAGCCTGGTTTATTCCGTTCCATGAACGCCAAGCCAGGCTGAAAAGGAGCGACTTTGTCGAGCTAGGCCTTGTCAAGCCAGGCTGTGTCGAGCCAGGATGGTAAATCCAGGCTTCACGTATTCCTATAAAAGACCATGAAAGTCGATAGCAGAATACTTGAACTTGACCAATCATGGAGCCCAAAACCAGAGCGACGTTCTTCTCTGTGGCTGAACAGCAGCACTGCAGCAGCTCATGAAATCATACAAGGACGTAGAATGTAATTGTAATAATTGTAATAAGCAAGAGAGGAAACACGACCACAATAAATGGATCCAGGGAGAAAGTATTGCCGACAAATTAAATGCACAAGTCGTCCAAAAATATATACGATTTATATATATAGTCCATAAATATATAATTCAGTTAGGCTTAAACATGAGGAGTTTAAGTGAATATCGCCTACTAATCTACAATGCTATTATATGCGCCATGCATGCAATGTTGAGATTACATGGAATCCATCTATGTATATATCTGCAGTGCCGTCCACGGGGTTAACGGGGGTCCCCGGGGGGTCGGCGGGTGGCCGTTACCCGCGACGGTAACAGGGGGTTCCCCGTTGTGGTAACGGGGGTCGCGGTTACCTGCGGCGGGACGGGGGGTCCGGCCGCCAAAAGGTATAGCCTTCGTTTTTTTCTTGTGTAAGTCTTTAAAAAAAAAAGTAATAAAAAAGTAATTCAAGTAAAGACACGTTGTCTGATTATTTTAAGTACTTATGTGTGGGTGAGTCTATGTAAAGGGCTCTATGTAAATAATAGTAGTGGTGTAAACGTACAATAGTTGCCTCTGAGATGTAGTGGAGTAGAAGAGAAAGTACTGAAAATACTCAAGTAAAGTAAAAAATACCTCAAAAGTGTACTAAAGTACAGTATTTGAGTACATGTACTTAGTTACTTTACACCACTGGAGGTTAGCCCAAGACACACAGGCGCACGCACACCCCCCGCACCCCCCCCCCCCCCCCCCCCCCCCCCCCACACACACACACACACACACACACACACACACACACACACACACACACACACACACACACACACACACACACACACACACATACACATTAGCAGACGCTTTTATCCAAAGCGACTTACAATAAGTGTATTCAACATTGGTAGGCAAGAAAACTACTAATCACCAGAAGTCTGAAGTGCATTTCCTGCAAAAACAAGCAACCAAGAGTATACCTAGCGCTAAGGTAAAAGTGTAATATATCAGCTTCCTACTGTCTTAAACAGATGAGACAAAAATGGCAAAATCAAATGAGCACGAGCTAAAACAAATAAGTGTATCGACTAAACAAGATCCAATAAAACAATACAAAAATAAAACAAGAGTTCGTACAACTAGTTAACAACAAGTAGGCCAGGCAAAGAGGAAGGGTAGTGTTTCCTGAAGAGGTGGGTTTTCAGCCTGCGGCGAAAGATGGCGAGGGACTCTGCTGTCCTGACATCAGTGGGAAGTTCATTCCACCACTGTGGGGCCAGAACAGAAAAAAGTCGTGACCGTGTCGATCGACCAGAAGGACCGTTGAGTGGGGAGGGAGTCAGTCGCCCCGAGGTGGCAGACCGGAGTGGTCGGGCAGGGGTGTGGGCATTGACCAAAACCCGGAGGTAAGAAGGAGCTGTTCCTTTCACTGCCCTATAGGCTAGCACCAGGCTTTTAAACTGAATGCGAGCCGCTACGGGGAGCCAGTGCAGAGAACGGAGAAGGATAGTTGTGTGGGAGAACTTGGGGCGGTTGAACACCAGACGAGCTGCAGCTTTCTGAACAAGCTCCAGAGGTCTGATGGCAGATGCCGGAGCACCAGCCAGGAGGGAGTTGCAGTAGTCCAGGCGGGAGATGACCAGAGCCTGGATGAGCACCTGGGCTGCCTTCTCCGTGAGGAAGGGGCGAATTCTCCTGATGTTGTAGAGGAGGAATCTGCAGGACCGTGTCACTGATGCGATGTTAGCCGAGAACGACAGTTGATCGTCCAGGGTCACACCCAGATTCTTCGCAGTCCGAGTTGACGTCACCACAGCGTTCTCAATGGTGATGGCCATGTCTCGGTGAGGACAGCCCTTCCCTGGGATGAACATCTAAGCTCTAGCCTTTGATTGCCTTTCAATAAAACCACATTTGTTAGACATACGTATCACCTACTGATTAGAGAGAATTTTATAGTTCAGTTCATTATTTCCTGCGTAATCGATGAATAAAACTGACGTGGGTAATTTGGAGAGCATTGCGTTGCGCAATGCACAAATTGTCTTCTTTAAATAGACTATCATCTTATATAAACATAATAGACACAAGGAATTGACACTCTCCCTTCTGCTGATTATAGGAACATTAGAATCACAGAGATGTGTTGACAATAATAGCCTAGTAGAGAGAGGTGCGCGCTGTGCGTCCTGGCCACAAATCAATTGCAGACTGTGCACTCTTGCGGGTGGTTTTAGAGTCCGCTGTGCGCTTTCCCAAAGGTGTGTGGGCAGAATAGCAATTTTGGGGATATAGCAGCAACACGCCCACGGGCACGCCTCCACCCGCAAATAACGGAGTCGGCGTAATAGAGAGCGGGTATAGCAGCAGGAGCATAATAGCGTTTAGGGACAGTGCCAGTTCCCTTATCCATATTTCACGGGTAATGGGTAGAAAATCACGGGTAATGGTTAACGGGTACGGCTTTAGATTGGTATGGAATAGAGCCGTACCTCTCTTCTTCTTCCTGTGAGGATCAGCCTGCTTCACTCTCACATCAGCATACGTCACATCTGTACTCTGTCTGTCTGTCCTACCACCTGTAACACACACACACACACACACACACACACACACACACACACACACACTTATAATTATGTATGTAATTATACATTACAATAAGTTTATATATGTAGACTGACTTAGATAAATGGCAGATAAGGCAATAGTAAAGTTATCATGTCAGCTGCTTGTACTTGATTTATTCTTGCATACCTCTGCATTTCTTCCACAGACACAGACCCAGGGTGTTGCATAGACATATGGAGGGAGAGAGAGGGGGAGAGGGGGAGGGGGAGAGAGAGGGGGAGGCAGAGAGGATGAGGGATGGGCTGGTTGGTCGTTGTCTTTGGAGGCCGGAGAATCTGAAGAAGGATTTGACACATATTCCATTTAAACAGACATTTTAAGAACTGTGAATCTATACATTTTAAATGTCAATCATTTAAGTTATGTCTGAGCATAAGTTATATTTAGGACACGAGTAGTAGAAGAGAGAGAGAGAGAGAGAGAGAGAGAGAGAGAGAGAAATCTTTTCGAGTACAGAGTACTTTGTCCTCCACTAACTGGAGAGTAGTACATTTTTGGACTGACGGTGATATGTTTACTATCTGATTTATACTTCATTACAACGGGGCTGAAGCTGGGGGGACACGCGTGCGCTACTCATTTTTTCCCCCTCATTTTCCTCTAAATATTAAGACGGGAGACGGGCGTATAGAGACACACGGGCGGAAACGGAAGGCCTACAAATTCACGCCCACTTTTGAGATAGCGCCGCTACTCGAGGTCCGTTAGAACGACGAACTGCAGCTCTCAATGCATTTCCTATGAGAGGATATGAGAATTAGCCTACTTTTAAAATTATCCTGCATTAACTGGAGACGATATTGATTTAAATAAAAATATGTTTCCAAATGTATGGAGTGTCTTTGTAAACATATCTTCTTGTTTTCTTAATAGTTGATTTGTTTCACATTTAATTTGCCACTTTAACGAGTTACCCATAATGTTAACACAGCAGAGGGTAGACGGCAGACAGACAAGTTGTCGCATTTCAGTGACATCACTGTCTTTACGAGCTCCGAGCGCCGACCAGTGGTGTACCCACACTGTACCAAGTAGTAACGGCTGCAACCTTGGAAGGCAGGACAGGCGGTCGCCTGCCCAACTAAGATCTCGCCTCCCCTAAAAAAAAAACGAATAACCCGAAAATGTGTCATTGTGTGCTTAATGTCCTCAAAGTCACGCACCCAACAAGCTTTGAACTGAGCAGATTGGACCTTCTGTTCCAGAGATAATGACCAAAACATATTGAAAACGTCCACTTTCACCAGTTTTCTGGGTATTGAAAACCTCAAGGGATGCGTCCGTGACGTATATACCATGCGACCACTTAAAGTCTAGATCTCCGATGCTAGCGGTTTTGACATACTGATGGAGTATATTATAGTATATTGTGGGCAGTATATCGAGATGACAGATATGGGACATTAAAAAGGACAAATCAAACAAATGGGACACTTTATTAGAACACCAAAAAAGTCGCTACAGCCTCAGTAGTTAACCAATGAAATGACGGTATTTTACAATGCCTCTCATAAAGATTGCATTGAGAGCTGCAGTTCATCTTTCTAACGGACCCCGAGTAGCAGCGCTGTCTCAAAAGTGGGAGTGAGTTTGTAGGCCTTCCGTTTCCGCTAGTGTGTCTCTATTTGACAGGTGTCACAAAGTGGTTAATGCATGTTTTGTAATAATAATCAAAATCTACAACGTAAATAGTAACTAAAGTTTTCATATAATTGTAGTGGAGTAATATAGTACAATATTTGCCTCTGAGATGTAGTGGAGTAGAAGTAAATTTGTACTGAAAACTGGAAATACTCCAATAAAGTAAAAATACCTCAAAATAGTACTTGAGTAAATCTACTTAGTTACTTTACACCACTGCACCCCCCCCCCCCCCCCCCCCCCCCCCCGCACACACACACACACACACACACACACACACACACACACACACACGCACACACATTTTCACTGCGCCTACGTCTTTGATTCTTTGAGTCCCAAGGCCCAAAGGTAGGGTCACCATACGTTCTCTTTTACCCGGACATGTCCTCTTTTTCGGGGGCTGTCCGGCCTGTCCGGGGGGGTTTATAAAATCCTTCAAATGTCCGGGGTTTTGAGAGTTTGGGTAGCGTGTACTGTATCTCTGTATCCATAGATATATATAAAGGCTAGATGGCTCAAGGGGGCGGCGCAAGCGTAGCTCAACCGCGGCCATCTTGCGACGGTCACTCATAACATTATGTCTATGGTGCATATACTTTGAAATAACCATAGCGTGCTCAATTTTCATCCGATTTTCAAACGGTTTGGTGTTTTGTAAACACCAAAGATGTAGTTATGATACTGCATACTTATAATTATAATCATGTTTTTTTTTTTAATACAATAATATCATAACTACATCATTGGTGTTTACAAAACACCAAACCGTTTGAAAATCGGATGAAAATTGAGCACGCTATGGTTATTTCAAAGTATATGCACCATAGACATAATGTTATTGTAGTGAACCTGCACTGAGTGACGTGGACAATGACGCGTGTCAATCACAGGCTGATGCCACACACCTGATTGTGACTGACAGATGCCGATCAAGTACGGCTGGACATGATTGTGTTGAGGGTGACGGGACACTATAAAACTGTGAACTCAGAAGAGACTCGGGGTGTTGGAGAGCGGAGCTCAGTCCAAGTTACAGGCGAAGCCTGCTGAGCTATTTTGTCGTGCACTCACTGCTGGGGGGTGGTGCTGCTCGCATGCTGTGTAGGGCTGCCGGCGGCGAAGATAGATAGGAGGGCCAGGGACAGGTTGCTGTTTAGGCAGGGCGAGAAATTAGTATAGCGGGGACTAAATAGGAGTGCTCTTCCGCTCTTCATATGTGCGAGTGGTCTCCTACAGTCAACGGAGACTGCTCACGGCGTTGGACGGGCAGAGTCGACTCACACAAAACTGACTGTCAATCAAAGTCTGCTGACCCAGCGCCAAAGTCCAGACCCGTTGGGGGTCGCATTCCTCTGGGAAAGTTAAGTAGTAGTTTTAGAGTTTATAGCCAATGTCTATGTTTACGTTTAGGGTTTATGAATTCATGCTCGAGCTGTTTTAATTAGGACTATTTAGTTATCGGATATCATTTAATGAATTATAATGTCAATTACCTCTTGCCTTTTATTGTTGCTGCTTTAGTATAGTTAAATAAAGTATCCTGTTAATGTCCATGGGAAGTATAGTGACGATTCAAACAAAGATTTCGCCACTCGGCTGGGTACAGGGATTATCCGTTTTTGACGCGTTTCCATTACAAGTGAATGTCCAAACCATTTATTCATTTAGACAGAGAATTACAGCAATTTTGTATATGCATGTTAAAACGGTAAAAACCGTGTGATCTCCTCCTGTGTACCCAAACATTTCCATCATTAAGAGGCTTGTTGCACCTGTGCCTATTTGAACCTGCTGGTTGCCACGGCAACCCCCTCAAGGTGAACCCGCCCACACCAGGCTTAAAGGCACAAAGTCAGAATGGCTCCTTCACCGCGGCCCCTAATTGGGAAAGTATGGTGAACAATTACAAAACAAACAAAAAAAAGGAGCCATAATTCATAGTTAAACGTTAAATCATAGTGCTTCTTCCACTGAAGCCCTGACAGGGGTCTTCACCAAGCATCTCCACATCGCCTTTCTAAGGCGGCCTTTGACCCAGAGGCTTAGTCTTCTTCCCAGACATGACCAGCTTAGACAGAATGCTGCGGTCTCCACTGAACACTGCGGTGCCGTTGTGGTCTATCTTAAAGGCCTGCGCTGTAGGCTCCCACTTCCCTATGGCCCACAAAGGCTGGTGGAAGCCGTCAGACAGCCCTCTGCAACCTGAGAAGACATCCAGGACATTATCAGGATCCCCCTGAAAGTCCACGTACTGCCTGTGATCTGGATTTTTAGGATGTACTGTCGTGGCTGCACAGGCTGGCTTAGTTGAATCCATCTTGATCTGACATTTTTCCTTCCGAAAATCATCTTCAACAACTTCTTTAACCTCTGTAACTTCCCTTTGTCCATTTGTAGCTTCTCCATTCACATTGGACTTGAAACCTTTACAATTGGGGAACATGGATGTGATGGTGGGCTGTTTCCCACTGTTCCCTGTGACCCTGGCAACAGCAGGAGACCTTTTGGGGTCCGAGTCTGCCTTGCTCCTGTGTCCTCCATTCCTTCTGGGCCTATTGGCGTGTAGGGTTGAGCAGCTTTTCTGGCAACCACTATTGCCCCTCAAAGGACCGTTGATGACCCACCCCAATAGGGTCCTCACGGCATAAGGTCCATCGCCTTGTCTGTTGATAATTTCCCAAGGTTCTGTAAGTTTCGGTACATTAACACCGATCAACATTTCAACATCAGCGTCCAATTCTGGGATCTTAACATCCTTCAAGTATTCCCAATTGTCAATATCCCGTTGTGTGGGAATGTTTCTCCTTGACACGGGGATTGTGTCATGTGTAAAAGTCTCTGGGAGCTCCACAAATTGGTTACTGTCCAATTTAGACACCTCCAGTCCTGTAAGGATTTGGCTGCTGACAATCTTTTCTTGTCCCATAGTACGCAACAGAACATTGGTCTTTGTGCCCTGTAGATTCAGCTTCTTCATGAGGCGATTAGTACAGAATGTTGCTGTACTTCCGGGGTCCAAGAAGGCATAGGTTTGCAGCACCTTATCTCCCTTGTTAGATCTTAACTGTACTGGCACAATGGAGAGGGTACAGTCTTGGTCTCCGGCCCCAGTACAACCATATGCCTGAAGAGAGACAAGTGCACTGCTGACAGATGTTTCTGGTGTATTGTCTTTGTTGTGGACATGCAGGATTGTCGGGTGGTTTAGATTGCATTCATCACAATTCAGGCGGCTTCTGCATTCCATACTCATATGGCCAGCCTTCAAGCACCCAAAACAGATTCCTCTTGCCTTCAGGAATTCAATTTTCTCCCTTTGAGAAATCCTATTCAATTCTGAACACCTGGATAATGGATGTGACTCTCCACAATAAAGACAGACCTCTGAGTCCAACTCCCTTGATGTTATGGATTGGTTAGTTGTATTGTGGGCTGCAGGCTCAAGAGGTGCAGTATGGTTGTTAGCTACGATGGTTGTTGTGAAACTGCTTTTCCTGCTATTACTCCTGGGTAGCGGGCTGCTGTTAGTTGCAGGCTGTATTGAGGTGTTTGGTGGTCGTGCATCTGAAATGTCACCAAACAGGGGATGAGACAAGATTTTGACTTGTTTCTCCAGAAAGTTCACCATATCTGGGAACGTAGCCCTGTAGCCTCGCTGGTCTTGTATTCCACAAGCTGTAGACCTCCATTTTTCTCGCAGCTTGTATGGCCATTTCATTATGACCTGCCTCATGTTTGATGGAATGTCCATCTCCTCCATGTACTGTATCCCATCATTGCGTTACAGCACCCTCTTAAGAATAATGCAAATTCCTGCAATGCCTTGACGTCCTCAGTTTTAATAGCAGGCCACCCAAATGCTTTGTCCATGTAGGCTGTTGCTATGATGTATTCATTGCCAAAATGTTCTTTCAGAAGCGCTTTAGCCTTTTCGTAACCTTGTCGTGGCAGCATATGTAGGCAGCTTCTCACCAGTGCTCTGGGCTGCCCCTGGGTGTATTGCTCCAAATAGTATAAACAGTCTTGGTAAGTGCTTGCTTTCGCTTCAACACAATGTTCAAAGTTTCTAATGAAGGAAGTAAAATGTAATGGATCACCATCAAACACTGCTATGTCTCTTTGTGGTAGAGTGGCTGACATTTGTTGTTGTACAAGCATTGTGGTGATTTCGTTTTGTCGTTGCATGATTCCACAGAGTGTATTCTGGTCAACTGAGCCTTGTAATGATGCAGAATGGGGCCTGTTTGTGTTTTGTTCCTGTGGACAAGGTGCAGTTGTGGAGGATGTTTTGACAGTCTGAGTGTTGCTCCTTGGAGTAGCTGCTTGCGACAGTCCATTGTTTGGTTGTGGCTGCTGTCTGAAGGTGGAATGCTTTGGTCGCACATCAGGGGTGTATGAAACAGGTGGTGCCATTGAGTCTTGATTCAAAGTACGGGTGTCCACTTTTGGCACAAACTCCTGTGCTTTTGGATTAAATGTAAGGCCTTGCCTTCTAAGACCTTTGCTCACATAAGAGCTCATTGCATTTGAAGGGGCTTTTCCTCCAACATCACTGCCCTCCAGCACAGAAACCCTTGCGTCAGCGGCTTTTATTTGCGTATCAAGCTCCAATTGCTCCTTCATTTTCCTCAGCTTTTCCTGTTGTGCCTCTAGTTCATGCCTCCTTTGCAGAGCAGCAGCTTGCTCCATTAGAGCTGCCTTGTCTGCCTTTGCTTTCATGCATGCAGATGACACACCAGAACCTTTACTAGAGGTCTTTGACCTCTTTGACCCCCTAGACACATTGGACACACTGTCCTCAGGATTAATTTCATCTCGACCCTCAAAATGTACAATTTCACCAACAACATTGTCACCCTCATTTGCATTTCCATTTTCCTGCAACCATTTTGACATCTCCTCAATGAACAGATCACTGCTTGTCCTTTTTGAATGAAACCATGCATTTTGTTTAGTCTGCTCCTCCTCAGGCATAGGATATTAAGTGAGCAGTGTGTTATGGAGTTCAGTAGCCTTTTGATACAAGAGTTTGAACCTTTCCAAATTTTGTTGGACATCAGAGACTTTTTCCTTAGAAGCCATGAGAGCAGTGATTTGTGTCTTTAATTTGCTTGCCTGTGCCACATTGCCATTCCTTTCCGTTTGAAGCTGTTCCATTATCATTTGGATTCCTTTGAAAGTTGGTGTCCTTACCCTTTTTACAGAAACACCTTGCATTACTGCAGACCCAGTTTGTTCAGTAATACTCATTTTTCATTTCAAGATTCAACCACCAATAAAATACACATTTGTTTTCCACCAACAATAAAACAGTGTATTTGTTTTCACTCAAAAAATAAAATACACATTTGTTTGCAACCAACAATAAGACAGTGTATTCATTTGCAACCAACAATAAGACCTTAGACAGTGCTTAGTTTTCAACCAAAAATAAGACCTTAGACAGTGTAGTTTGCAACCAAATAAGACCTTAGACAAGTGCTTAGTTGTGAGAACGCACACTGCTGATAGTGAAGAGCGTTTGAGAATTCGGACAGTCAATAGTCAATGGCTTTAAAGGAACACCTTCGTTCCTCAAAGCAGCCTATACGGCCACAATCAAAGTCATTATACGGCGCGATGCCGTTCCAAACAAAAAAATGTGTGGGTGTACTGTATGTACTAACCAGCAGCAGTCTGGTCTCCCGTGGCTTGTGTCCGTGTCGGCGATCCGTTGTCCGTTCCTTGTAGAGCGGCGGCGGCAGCAGCAGCGGCGGCAGCGGGGCTGCGGAGGGCGGCGGTGGAGTGGCGGGGCGGCGGCAGCGGGGAGGCGGGGTTCTCCGAGCTCTTGCACTGCGACCCAAAGTTGTCCAGTAACCATCTAAACTCTTCTTCCAGGGCGCTCCACTTGTCCAGGAAGAGAGCAGGATCGATCCAATGTCCAGATGAGATGATAGATGTTTATCCAGGGTGTGATGACTGTCTTCATTTGTCCAAATGAGATGAGGTTTTTACTTGTATAGTGACGATTCAAACAAAGATTTTGCCACTCGGCTGGGTACAGGGATTATCCGTTTTTGACGCGTTTCCATTACAAGTGAATGTCCAAACATGTGCTGCTGTTGGGTGAGGTTCCCATTTATTCATTTAGACAGAGAATTACAGCAATTTTGTATATGCATGTTAAAACGGTAAAAACCGTGTGATCTCCTCCTGTGTACCCAAACATTTCCATCATTAAGAGGCTTGTTGCACCTGTGCCTATTTGAACCTGCTGGTTGCCACGGCAACCCCCTCAAGGTGAACCCGCCCACACCAGGCTTAAAGGCACAAAGTCAGAATGGCTCCTTCAGGAAGTTCTGCCTCCTTTATTAATGCTTACAGTATAAATATTCTGTGGGCGGGCTCTTTACATCTCTCATACCTGAGACAAGGTTTATTACACTGGTGGCAGCGGTGGGATCTTGTATCTCCCAAAACTTAACACTTGGTAAAGTTAGCCCTTAGAATGTCGGAGGCAGATGATAACCCGTTGGTGGGGGGCAGTAATGGGGAGGGTAATGAGAATGTACCCTCTACTAGCACTAATCACTCTGTGCGTCCTGTGGGTGGGCAGACACATCGTCCAATCTTTATGCCTGAGACATTCACGGGAGCAGGCCGTGAGTGGTCTGATTGGTCGGAACAGTTTGATTTGGCAGCTGAAGTTAATCATTGGGATGAGGCACTTAAGCTCAAGTCCATGTCTCTCTTGCTGTCAGGGCGCGCCCGAGACATGTATAGTGGACTACCTAGGGAAGCTAAGAACAACTATGCCCTGTTAAAAGCAGCTATGTCACGGTGTTTCGAGCCATGTGACAGTGATGATTGGGGCAGGGCTAGCTTCACTGCACGCCGCCGGCGCCAAAATGAGACTGCCAGGGAATTTGGTAATGCATTAAGGAGGCTTGCAAATAGAGCATATCCCTCAGCTGATGACCGCACACGTGATATGTTGGCCAGAGACCAATTCATATTACATTTAGCTACAGGTGATTTTCGAGTCAGCTTACGAGCTGCAAAGCCTAAAACCTTAGAAGAGGCCATTGAATTGTCTGCTGAAATGGAGTTACTTAGAAATCTGGAACAGTCTCACGTGACTCCAGAGGCTAAAGTGATGGGTGTGTCGGTTGCTAAATCCAGCAGCGAAGAGCAGATGGGGGTGTTATTGGGGGTGGTGGAGGGGTTGAGACAGGATGTTGCGTGTCTTCAATCAACTGTTAAAAACCTGCAACTAGCCCCAAGGGCACCAAAGCCCTCGCAGTCCATTGAGCACCCCAGTGGGGACCGTGGGCGTAGTGCGCCACCTAGTGGGGCCGCCAGTCAGGGGTACAGGGACTATGGAGGGGGTTGTTGGGAATGTGGGTGTACCAGACACATCAGACGTAATTGCCCATACCTACAGGGAAACTAGAGGGGGCAGGTACCGCAGGCCAACTGCCTGCCCCCGAGTGCATTAAGACAACTGTGGCCGTTGCAGGTAATCATGGGAGTTCTGGGTATATCGCAGCAAAAATAGGGGGGGTAGACTCACTCCTATTAGTCGATAGTGGTGCAACATTCTCTGTGATTCCAAAAGGAATTTGGCTAAATATCACTAATGGGGGATCAAAGTTGGGTGGGCACCAGGGGGAGGTATCTGCTGCAAATGGTGGGGGGATGGGAATCCTGGGGAAGTGGCAAACAGTCTGTCAGCTTGACTCACTGGCAGTAGTTGCTGAGTTTTTGGTTGCTGATGTGCCCTCTCAGGAGATCTTACTGGGGTTTGACTTTCTCCACAAGTATGGAGCTGTAGTGGATTTTGAAAAAAATGAATGTAGAATAATGGGGAAACGCTTTCCCCTTATTGTGCCAGCAGACCTGGAGAAACCCCAAGTCGTCACAGTCCCTGTGGACACAGTAATTCCCCCCCGCAGTGAAACGATCATCGAAGGTAGAGTAGGAAGCATTATGGGTTCTGGGCGGGAGGGGATGTTTGAGCCTGTTGAATCTGTGTCCGAACATTGTAATGTCATGGTGGCCCGGGTAGTTTGTAGGGTAGAACAGGGCTCCCTGCCAGTCCGGGTCATCAATGTAACTGACGAGGCGCTCACTTTGAAGGGAGGGGTGAAAGTGGGTATGTTACATACTGATGTGGAAGTGGGGAAGAGGGCAGAACATTTGGGGGTGGGAGACAAGGGGGGTGGTTCACCTGTGTCTTGGTCAGCTGACTCACTATCAGACCATCTGGGGTTAAAACAGAAGGGTTTCGAGGCCCCCGAGTTGGCAGTTATCCATGATTTACTGTACCAGAATTTAGCAGCATTCAGTACAGGAGATAATGATTTGGGGAGAACTCACTGCACGGCGCATCAGATTGATACAGGTGAGGAGAGGCCGGTGAGGTTGCACCCTCGTCGTGTCCCACTCCATTTACAGCATGAAGTTTCAGAGCAGGTAAAGCAGATGCTTGAGAATGACATTATTCAGCCCTCTCACAGCCCCTGGGCAGCCCCTGTAGTTCTGGTTCGCAAGAAAGACGGCAGTCTCCGTTTTTGTGTTGATTACCGTAAATTGAATGATTTGACTCGAAAAGATGCGTACCCCTTGCCCCGCATTGATGATGCCCTTGACATCCTGAGTAAGTCGTGTTGGTTTTCCACTCTCGATTTAGCCAGTGGGTACTGGCAGGTCGAGATGGACCCCCAAGACAGACCTAAAACAGCATTCACTACGCGCCAAGGCCTTTTTGAGTTTAATGTCATGCCTTTTGGCCTTTGTAATAGTCCGGGTACATTTCAGAGGTTGATGGATCTGGTGTTGGCAGATCTGCAGTGGGTAACCTCTTTGGTGTACTTGGATGACATTATTGTGTTTGGCCGGACATTTCATGAACACGCTGCACGCTTGGATGAGGTGTTAACTAAATTACGGCGGGCTAATCTCAAAGTAAAACCAACTAAATGTAACCTATTTGCTACTCAGGTTAAATATTTGGGCCACATAATTTCCGAGCAGGGTGTGGAAGCTGACCCTGCCAAGATAGAGAGTGTGAGACAGTGGCCTGTACCAAAAAACCAGACTGAAGTCAGAAGTTTTGTTGGGCTAGCGTCCTATTATAGAAGGTTCACAAAAGGTTTTGCCGACATTGCCCGCCCCCTTCATCAACTCACCGAAAAGGGTAGACGGTTTAAATGGACAGACGGCTGTCAGGCAGCATTTGAATCCCTAAAGCTCAGTTTGATGTCAGCCCCCGTTCTGGCGTACCCTGACCCCCACAAACCGTTCATTTTAGACACAGACGCTAGTGATACAGGCATTGGGGCAGTATTGTCACATAGTCCAGGCGTTTCGGGCCATATTTTGATGGAATCGTGCACTTTACGATACAAGCATGAAATTTGGCACACAGTTAGGGCATGCCATAAGGAACATTTTTGGCTATAGGGCCATTGCAGATTTGTCCTGTGGTAACCATGGCAGCCATTTTCCAAAATGGCCTCCATCTGCTGTTAATAACTCAGGTTCTAGACCACCTAGGATCTTGATTCTGGTGACTAATCCTACATTTTCAAGGATGAGGAATACAGTGGTACTATTTAGATTTGTACTGTGGTAACCATGGTAGCCATTTTTCAAAATGGCCGCCACCTGCTGTCATTTTACCAATAACTCAGGTTCTAGACCACCTAGGATCTTGAATCTGGTGACTAATCCTACATTTTCAAGGATGAGGAATACAGTGGTACTATTTACAACATGCTACTACCTAACTACATATAGTTAACCCAATAATAGTATAATAATAGTAAACCCATCAAAATATGTAATGATGTAGTACAGTACATGTTTTCAAACTGACACGTGAGAGTCAAGAATGCAGTACTTCACTGTTTATTTTATTAGTAGTAGTATTGCATAATTATTTTCAATGGACTATAAGACACAACAAAGGCAGAGTACTCATGAGTCATAGCCTAATGGCATATAGACCAATTATTTGTTTATCAACATTGAGACTGGATGCACAGGTGATTGTTTCACGCAATCAATTCTCAACCTGTTGTTTTGGGGTGCGCTGATTTAAGCACACCCCAACCCCCTCTTGTGTGTTGGCTAGTGAGGCGCGTCCTAGCGAGACCTGATAGAATGGGTTTCATTGCGCGCATACTGGTTCCGCGCATACTGGTTCCGCGCATACTGGTTCTTATCAGTGTGACGTCGTCTGTTAAGGGGTCTATTCAATAAAGCCAGATAATCTACACAATGTTAGTTGCACAGTCCACCACAGTAGCAAAGGGCAGTACACTGAAGTGCTGCCTTGACACATCTGCATTGTCCACTGCATCCCTTTTTGCAACCACAGCGGAGGAGTTCCCGACATGCCAGGCTCGCTTCAGTGTGGTCCAGTGCACTTACCATCCTCCTGTCAACATTAGAATCAGCTTTATTGTCAGATCACAGGTTTACAAGTGTAAAGAAGTGGATTAAATTATTTGTATTCACCTGTCCTTCCTCTTCCACCCCCATTCACCTGGGGATGGGAATTCAGGGGCTGCAACCATCGCCTGTCCCCAGCAGTGGCCAGCTTGGTAGGCTGCCCTCTTTGTATGTTGAATCAGTGCAGCTCGTGTTGGGGGGAGTCCATCAATTGTTCTGCCCTTCTGGGTGAATAGCTGCTTCCGTGCCCGATTCACTGATGCCTGGCCGCTAGTGCGGTCATAGAGCAATACCACAATTGTCTGGGGTGGCAGCTAAGGAACTGAAGGCACGTGTGACACCATAGGTTTTCCAGGTCTCCCATGCCTTCTTATTGCCGCTGCCTCCAAAAGATGACATTGTGTCACATCCAGTAAAGGCATGGAACATGGGTAAGGCTAATCATCGATCTGGGCCTTATGCCCTTGCCATCTCATGAGCTGCTAAGTTACGGAAACTTTTCCCAGTTCCAAAAGCAACCCACAGCTCAGTCAAGTGGAGGCGTTGGGCTGCCGTTACTGCCAGGACCAGCACATCCGTGTTTACTGTGCGTATTGTCACCTTGCTATGCCCTTCCTTCACAGCATCTTCTAGGTGTAATATGACGCGAGTATCAGCCTCCTCATGTACTGTAGTTAGTTAGGTAGTTACTAGCATGTTGTAAATAGTACCACTGTATTCTTCATCCTTGAAAATTTAGGATTAGTCACCAGTATCAAGATCCTAGGTGGTCTAGCACCTGAGTTAATGGTAAAATGACAGCAGGTGGCGGCCATTTTGAAAAATGGCTGCCATGGTTACCACAGGACAAATCTAAATATTACCACTGTATTCTTCATCCTTGAAAATGTCGGATTAGTCACCAGAATCAAAATCCTAGGTGGTCTAGAACCTGAGTTATTGGTAAAATAACAGTATATGGAGGCCATTTTGGAAAATGGCTGCCATGGTTACCACAGGACAAATATGTGATGGCCCTATAGCCAAAAATGTTCCTTATGGCATGTTCTAACTGTGTGCCAAATTTCATGCTTGTATCGTAAAGTGCACGATTCTGGCCCGAAACGCCTGGACTAACAGGAAGAGGATGGGCAGGAGCATGTCATAGCCTATGCCAGTAGGGCTCTATCCAAACCTGAAAGGAAGTATGCAACCACCAAGAAGGAGTTGCTGAGCATGGTCGTGTTTACTCAACATTTTAAACACTACTTGTTGGGCAAAGAATTTGTGCTACGCACAGACCATAACTCTTTGAGGTGGTTGCATAATTTTCATGGAGTAGAGGGACAGCTAGCTAGGTGGCTAGAACAGTTGGCCAGGTTCCAGTATAAGATTGTGCACCGTCCTGGACGAGTACATTCTAATGCAGATGCACTCTCTAGGTTGCCTGCATTTATATCAGGAGAGGCAGGGGAGTCTCCAGTGACTCAAGCCATACGTGCAATACATCATGCTCGTCCTAAGGGGCCATCAGTTCCAGATGAGGGAGATGAGTTGGCGCAGGCTCAGAGAGAGGATGTGGAGTTGCAACAAATCATTGCTCTTAAGGGGGGGAAGAAGGAGTGTGTGCAGCCCCCCAAAGAGTTACAGAAGTTTGCACTTGTATGGGTGCAGTTGCAGGTGCAAGGTGCCAGGTTGGTGAGGGTACCTCCCAGCAATTCAGACGCAGCCAACCAGGTTCAGGTTGTCCTCCCAAGAACCTTGGTACCAAAAGTGTTAGAACAGTTGCACAATTCAGTTACGGCAGGCCATTTGGGAGTACAAAAGTTACAAGCTAAGGTGAAAGACCGATTCTACTGGCTGGGGTGGTTTGGGGACGTGAAGCGATGGTGTCAGGAGTGTCTAGACTGTGGTTCTCAAAAGACAACTGGACCACAGCGGCGTGCTCCCCTGCAGACTACAGTAGTCTCCAGGCCATTTGAGCGGGTGGCACTGGACATCTTGGGGCCACTGCCAGAAACCTCTAATAAAAATAAGTACATCTTGGTTATTAGTGATTATTTTTCCAAATGGACAGAGTCCTTTCCCCTCCCAAATCAGGAAGCTAAGACAGTGGCCAAGGTGTTGGTAGAGCAGTGGGTTTGTTGCTTAGGGGCCCCCCGTACTATTCACACAGATCAAGGTCGAAATTTTGAATCTAATTTGTTTCAAGAGGTGTGCCAGCTGTTAAAGATGCACAAAACACGCACGTCACCCTATCACCCTGAGTCTGATGGAATGGTAGAAAGGTTTAATAGGACATTAATCTCCATGTTGTCCTTGTTTGTGGAGGACAATCAGACAAATTGGGACGTGCTGTTACCTTATGTAATGTTGGCTTATAGGAGCAGTGTGCACTCAAGCACAGAGTTTACGCCCTATAAGGTAGTGTTTGGGCAGGAGATAATTCTCCCAGTGGACTTGATGTTGAATCTGGGTGGAGGGGAGAGGTTTTCTACAGCTACTGAATATGTATCTAGATTGGCTGACACACTGTCCACAGTGATAGGTGCTGTAAGAAGACATCAGGCCAGGGCCTCGGGTAGGCAGAAGGAAGGCTTTGATGTTAGAGTCAAGTGGCAGTATTATTAAGAGGGGGAGTTGGTATGGGTCCGTTCCAAAGCCAAGAAGAGAGGCGTTTGCCCGAAATTGCAGAGGTGATTTAAGGGCCCCTATAGGGTCCTAGAGAGAGTGACAGAAGTATTATATAGACTTGTGTTGGTTGAGGGAGGACCCGAGGTTGTTTTGCATTTCAACCGACTCAAACCCTGTCCTTCCCCCTTACCAGAGAGAAACGACCAGGAGGGTGCACCGAGGCAGCAGACTGTGCCTACACAACCTGGGGCGTCTGGTGGTGCTGGCTGGACCCGTTGGCGAACCTCGAGTTCTACGGCAAGGTCGGCAGGGGCAGACGTCCATCAGCCAGAAAGGGCAGCAGCCCCCAGTCGGACGGTGGGGGAAAGAGAGAGACAGACGGGAGGAGCCCCGGTTGGGGACCAGCCACCAGCAGAGCCGGTGACTCCAGGAACTAGCGGCCATCCTGCCCGAGAAGGGGAAAGGCGGAGTATGGGATCAACATCACACGAGAATGCAGTGACCCCCAGCCCGGTTGTCGGGGGAGGCTCGAGGGGACAGCAGGTGTTTTCATCCTCCCGTCAAGGACGGCAAAGAAGGTTACCTGGGTGGGCCAGTGACTATGAGTTTTGGTGACTCAGGGACGAGTCACATTTAAGGGGGGGGAGAGTGTAGTGAACCTGCACTGAGTGACGTGGACAATGACGCGTGTCAATCACAGGCTGATGCCACGCACCTGATTGTGACTGACAGATGCCGATCAAGTACGGCTGGACATGATTGTGTTGAGGGTGACGGGACACTATAAAACTGTGAACTCAGAAGAGACTCGGGGTGTTGGAGAGCGGAGCTCAGTCCAAGTTACAGGCGAAGCCTGCTGAGCTATTTTGTCGTGCACTCACTGCTGGGGGGTGGTGCTGCTCGCATGCTGTGTAGGGCTGCCGGCGGCGAAGATAGATAGGAGGGCCAGGGACAGGTTGCTGTTTAGGCAGGGCGAGAAATTAGTATAGCGGGGACTAAATAGGAGTGCTCTTCCGCTCTTCATATGTGCGAGTGGTCTCCTACAGTCAACGGAGACTGCTCACGGCGTTGGACGGGCAGAGTCGACTCACACAAAACTGACTGTCAATCAAAGTCTGCTGACCCAGCGCCAAAGTCCAGACCCGTTGGGGGTCGCATTCCTCTGGGAAAGTTAAGTAGTAGTTTTAGAGTTTATAGCCAATGTCTATGTTTACGTTTAGGGTTTATGAATTCATGCTCGAGCTGTTTTAATTAGGACTATTTAGTTATCGGATATCATTTAATGAATTATAATGTCAATTACCTCTTGCCTTTTATTGTTGCTGCTTTAGTATAGTTAAATAAAGTATCCTGTTAATGTCCATGGGAAGTTCTGCCTCCTTTATTAATGCTTACAGTATAAATATTCTGTGGGCGGGCTCTTTACATCTCTCATACCTGAGACAAGGTTTATTACATTATGAATGACCGTCCCAAGATGGCCGCCATGTGGCGACGTCGTACTCCATTGGCCAGCAGCGCGGGTGAGTCATCTAGCCTTTATATATATCTATGTCTGTATCAGTATGGGGGAGACGTCGTGTCATGAGTAAATGGGCCAATGAGCTGCTGAGCAAACTCCCAGACGCCAGAATCTTAAGTGTTGCCATGTTCCCTTTTTACCACAACTTCTGGACAAGATTTTGCTTGTTTTTCTGGCTTTTTCTGGAAACTTATTTCTCTCAAGAGACTTGGCAACACTGCCTGTCAGCTGAATGCACACACACACACACACACACACACACACACACACACACACACACACACACACACACACACACACACACACACACACACACACAATCTCCACACAATCTCCACTACTATTCGTGAGTGAGGTGCATTGTATGCAGTCAGTGTTAAACAGTAGCCATGGTTCACATGACGCTCGTCTGTCACAAGCGTCATGGTGCAACTCCATTTCAAATATAAAGTACTGGCCCCACGGCCATGGAGGTAACAAGTTAAACGCCTGGGTCTAAGTACCCGTATTGTCTGTATTGTTAAATAAAAAGCCTTTTAATCCGATTGGTGGCCATTTTCTCAACATTTTCTTCATATGCTTTCAACTAGGCGACCCTATCGGTTGTGAGGTGTATTGCACTCTGATACATCATAACTCTATGAGAAAATGGTTGCCAATCAGATTAAAATGCTTTTCATTGAACAATACAGAAGATACGGGTACTTAGATCCAAGCGTTACAATTTTTTACATCCATGGCCATAAGGTCAGAACTTTATATTTGACATCTGAATGATATGTAGATGTACGGGTTGTAAATGAAGAAATGTCCAAAACCAGGAACAAGTTGCGCCATTTCAGTGCTGTGTTAAACAGGCGATGTGTAGGACGGTGAAGTGATTAAACAACGCACGCACGCACGCCCACTAACTAACTGTCTGTCTGTCTGTCTGTCTGTCTGTCTGTCTGTCTGTCTGTCTGTCTGTCTGTCTGTCTGTCTGTCTGTCTGTCTAATTAACTAACTAACTAACTAACTAACTAACTAACTAACTAACAAACTAACTAACTAACTAACTAACTAACTAATTAACTAACTAACTAACTAACTAACTAACATCATGGGGTAAAAACATTGATGTAAATCATTAAACTAACACAGTGATAAATATAACAATGTGTTCATGTTTACAACACTCTGTTCATCTGTTTGTATTGAACGGCCTTTGTCGCCCTCATGTGGACAAAATGAATCACTACAAGTGTAAGTTAATAAATCCACTTTTCACTCTTTTTCTTTTCATAAAATAACAATGAGATGAGCAATATGGATCTACTTTCTAAGATAATATAAGATGTTAAGATCTACAAGCTCACACTGGGACGTGTTATGAGCTTGTAGATCTGCTATTTTTGGCAACACCGTCGTAGAACGGAGGATAAAGTAAACATTAAAACAATTTATTTAGAAAAATGAGCGGAAGTGTTTGAGTTGCGTTTGATGCGAGACTTGACACATGACGTAGTTTTATTTTGACAAGAAAACGGAAGTGCCCTAGTTGGCGTACGATGTGACGCTTGACCCATGATAAGGGAAATGTAGTCCTTATCCTTAAAATGTAGTTCTTCTACTAGCCACCCATGGTGTAAGGGAAATGTAGTCCTCAAAATGTAGTTCTTCTAGCGACCCATGGGGTAAGGGAAATGTAGTCCTTAAAATGTAGTTCTTCTAGCAACCCATGGTGTATGGGATATGTAGTCCTTAAAATGTAGTTCTTCTAGCGACCCATAGTGCATGGGAAACGTAGTTCTTCTAGCGACACATGGTGTATGGGATATGTAGTCCTTAAAATGTAGTTCTTCTAGCGACCCATAGTGCATGGGAAACGTAGTCCTTAAAATGTAGTTCTTCTAGTGACCCATGGTGTAAGGGATATGTACTTCTTATGGGTAGTCCTTGTGGCCACGTCCGGTTTTATTTTGTAGAGAAAACGGAAGCGTTCACGTGGTTTTCGATGTTAAGCATGACACTAACTTAGTTTTACTTTGTAGAGAAAACGGAAGTGCTCACATGGTTACTAACCTAGCCAGTTAGCATGTCAACATGATACTCTGTTCTACGACGGTGTCGCGCGCCGAAAATAGCAGATCTACAAGCTCACAACGCGTCTCATTGTGAGCTTGTAGATCTTAACAGCTTATGTTGTAGAAAGTAGCGTCATCTCGTTCTTAAACTGCTAATAACGTATCCAATCAATTCCACTTGTATTGGTTCATTTTGTCCACACGAGGGCGACAAAGACCTTTGTATATAAACAGATGAACGAAATGAGCATGCTATTGTTAGCCTTGTCTTTGCTTTATAGCTATTATTAAGCGTTGGCGTATTTTTTTGTTGTATTAAAGGACAGCCGATTGTGTAATGAATTACTTCATAGTTGTGTGGATTGAAATAAAGAACAGTTTTACAACAAATGCAGGACTTTTTACATAATTTGAAAAGCTAGCTAGCAGGCTAGCAGTCACAGAATTCGATAGGTTGCCGATTTCAATGTAACAAACCGGATATCTCAACCAGAATTGAGTTAGTTCCTGTACGTCACAGAAATCGATGGATCACCGATTTCAATGTAACACACCGGAAACCTCAACCAGAATCTGGTCACTACTAGTTGCTAAACAAACACACGTTGACTTTCTGCGTCTTTTAATGATGTTTAGGAACATTATGTTCAACATATGAAACATATAACATATAACATATATATATATATATATATATATATATATATATATATATATATATATATATATATATATATATATATATATATATATATATATATATATATATATATATATATACAACAGTTATTGTTTGTCATTATAAACGGTAGATTCATAGCTAAAACTTTTAGCTTTAAAAACAACCAGTAATGTGTGGATACTGCTAACATGTGCCGTTATCACCACAAGAAGGCAGCAAAGCCTATATTTTGCCTATATATTGTACATTGAGCTGTAAAATGAGAGGAAATAATTTTGTCTGTGGTTTGTTATAATAATAATAATAATAATAATACATGTATATAATAAGAAGACATGTCTTACTGTATGAAATGTCTCTACATTAATACATGACATACAATTGGAAGACAATACACACGTGAGCTTGTAAATCTGCTATTTTCACTACTTTTGTGCAACGCAGTTGTATGATGAATTAGGTGTTAATTATATATATTATTATTTATTTTTAGTTGTACGATGCACCAGTGTGTCAAGGACCCCCAAATTGACACATATTAGCTAGCGGACCCCCATTTGAAAAGATACGCCAGAGATCCTCATAAGAAAAAACTTTTACAGCTTTAGCAGTGATTCTAAACTACTTTAATACCAAGGACCCCCTGGGTGGCATGCATTAGACCAGAGACCCCCATCTAATGGCTTTTTATATCTGGGACCCCCACAGTCTGCACCCTATTATCATCTGTTCATTTAACTCAGAGTTACAGACCTGTAAGGGTCCATTTGGTTCTATTTGTACACTCTCAGAGTTACAGACCTGTAAGGGTCTCAGACCTCTCATCTCTATATTTAAACATTTTATGTTATTGTAAATGAATGCCCTACAATACATCAGACAAGAGTGTCAAGCAGAAAGTAGCAAAAATAGTCGATCTACAAGCCCACACAGATCGGCTGTTAAAGTGAAAACGGTTCATAGAGTCTGTGGGTTTTATTTATGGAAGCAATGAAAAGTATCAACAAGATCTTGTGAGTAAATAATAACTACATTGGATCCATTGGAACACATATTCTATTTTTATTCATTCCATCTCCTGAAAAGTAACAGTTTTGTTCATACAAGGTTTCCACAGACAGACAATATGTTGATATGATGTTGATATGATGTTCATATTCAGACTCAGCTGAACCACTATCAACCTGCCATCACTATTTTAGGCTTTATAGGAGAAATGTTTCAAAATGTAAAAAAAAAGAAAGAAATATGTTCAAACGTTGAAAAAGTAGTAGATCTACAAGCACAAAGAGTCAGGACAAAGAGTTGACTTCATTCTGCTGTCAAAAAGACAAAGATTGTTTTCCCTTTTGTTTTAATTGCATCACATAAGAACGGTGTTCCAAAAACTATACTAAAAACGACCAGTCATTGTGTCAACGAAGTCTATCTGTAGCGTTTAGTTATATTAGATAACGTCTGTGTTTGGAGAAAAGGGAATTCATTCTATATGGCGGTTGAAGAGGTGTTGGAAACTACAGTAAGTAGTAAACCGTGTGATTTAACGTCCGTCACGCTACGTTAAACACATTCCTGACATTCTTTAGATTCATGACATTTGTTATCAGTTGTTTTATTACTTAGTTTGCTTGATCAAGAAGTGACAACGTTACTGTCCTACAGAAAGAACTACATTCCTAATGATGATGCTGATTATGTGCAGCGTGGTCCTTATTAAGTCATTTCTAATGTGTGATGGGACTTGTAGTCCTTAATAAGTCATTTCTAATGTGTGATGGGAGTTGTAGTCCTTAGGTCATTTCTAAGACTGAGAATTTGTAGGCGGCCCTTTATTGTCTCCGCCAGTATGGTGGAGAGTATGTTTTCGTCTCCGTCCGTCCGTGTGTGTGTCCGTCTCAGCCAAGCTAACATTGGTCAAGCTTCACGTGACACGTGACAATATGATGTCACCAATGCTTTGATTGGCTAGCGAGACGCATAATGAAATAAAAACCTATAAATAGCACACACACTTCAAAAAATCATTTACATTTTTTGAAGTGAGCTTCCATCACTGTGATGACCACTGTTGTTTCTAAATATGAATGGGGTGTGATTTTCTGTCTCCGCCAGGAGAGTTTTACCCTCCGTGTGTGTGTGTCCGTCTCAGCCAAGCTAACATTGGTCAAGTGACACGTGACAATATGTAATATAAATAGGTAAGACAGGATCAATCAGGAACAGTACTGGCGGAGACCTGTGCTCCGAGGAGCACGTTTTATAGTTTTCTAACTCTTTTTGATACAATTTACAGCGGGACAGCGGTGATGTCACTGATGTCATCAGTAGGGGATAGCGGTGATGTCACTGATGTCATCAGTAGGGGACGGCGGTGATGTCA
This sequence comes from Gymnoscopelus microlampas, assembly GCF_963454915.1. NCBI lineage: Eukaryota > Metazoa > Chordata > Actinopteri > Myctophiformes > Myctophidae > Gymnoscopelus > Gymnoscopelus microlampas. The sequence continues at coordinate 57,208,264 of NC_139946.1, read as the reverse complement.
CTGATGTCATCAGTAGGGGACAGCGGTGATGTCACTGATGTCATCAGTAGGGGACAGCGGTGATGTCACTGATGTCATCAGTAGGGGACAGCGGTGATGTCACTGATGTCATCAGTAGGGGACAGCGGTGATGTCATTAGTAGGGGACAGCGGTGATGTCATCAGTAGGGGACAGCGGTGATGTCATCAGCAGGGGACAGCGGTGAGCAGGACGTTCTCCAGGGTGACGTGTGGTTCGGTGTAAACAGTTAGCTTAGCAACGTAGCCTCTCTGCTGCAGGAAGTGGACTCTGCCCTGGTTGATCAGCAGCTTACAGAGAGAGCCGATACGATGACGCTCCTCATTGGATAGAACCCTGTGAGAAACACAGAACAATATCAATATTAATAATAATAGTAATAACTAGAGCACAAGTCTCCGCCAGCAGACTTGTGTTGGGAATGTTGGGAATGTTCTAATTCTTATGTTCTAATTCTTACAAAAATAGAACATGTTACTGTGTCATAGTAACATGACACAATGTTTGTGTAAGTGTCCTATCCGTCCTGTCTGTGTAAGTGTCCTATCCGTCTGTCGGAAAGGCGACATGTAACCACTAAATGTTAGCTTGGCTGATGGCACTGATGTCACTTCGGAACGCGCATCGCAGCGCTCCGAAGTGACACATCTATTTATAGGCCGCTATACGTCATGCGTCTCACTAGCCAATCAGAGCACACTCTTTCAACGTATTGTCACGTGTTAGGCTTGACCAATGTTAGCTTGGCCGAGGGGGGGGGGGGACGGAAAGTGAAAACATAGTCTCCTGGCGGAGACAATAAACGCTCCTCACTGGATAGAACCTGTGAGAAACAGCAGATAAAACCATGTTAACTAATGAACAACAGAATGTTGTTGACATACTTTGTGTTGTTGCATCACTGGAAAATAGAATGAGTCGGCACAACAGCTGTTGCTCTGACGACATTTCACGTGCAAAGTTCACAACGTTTCCGCCAACAACTGGCCTTCCTCAGGTGAAGGAAGACCCTTGAGTAGTTAGTAGTTACCCAGCATCCTCACATGGTCAGTGTGAGGGAACACTAAGTACCAGGAGCACCCTGAATGACGTCATTCAGAACTTCTGATAGGAGGTCTCAGAACTTTTCCCTCAGAACTCATGGACCTCCAGATGTCCTGACTCTCCCAACTACAGATTGGAAAACCTGTCTGAACCCCGACATCGTAAGGAGCATGTATTTCGCTTTAACCCATTGAGACCTGAAGCCGATTCTACATGTCTCCTAAATCTCAACAGTTTTCTGAAAAACGTATGTTTCTATATCAGTGGTGCTCAATCTTTTTCATGTCAAGGACTGCCAAAATGATAGGTATTTGGCCGCGGACCCCCATCAAAATATTTTGTTCCAGGGACCCCCCAGAAGCAAAGATTTGAGTTAAAAATGTTCGCTTTAAAAATATATATATATTCAAAGATTTGCACACATTTTCAAGATTTTTCAAAAATAGCAGATCTACAAGCTCGCGAGTGCCACGCTATGAGCTTGTATATCTGCTATTTTTGAATAGCCTAAAGTGTAAAATAATGCTTTTTAGCTCAAATCTAAAAATGACACAGTTCCAGGTCTCAATAGGTTAATCAGTGAATAATTCATAAGTCATGGTGTTAATCATGAATAATTAATGAGTCATGGTGTTAATCATGAATAATTAATGAGTCATGGTGTTAATCAGTGTATAATGAATTAATCATGGTGTTAATCATGAATAATTAATGAGTCATTTTGTTAATCATGTATAATGAATTAATCATGGTGTTAATTACCCGTTCAGAGTGTCAGGTGGTGTGTCGTGGTCCGGTTCTTCATGTTCTCCATCTTCAACCTGATGACCTCCTGAACAGCTCTCCTCCGTCCCCTGGCCGGGCCGCAGGCCGCACGTTGCCCAGCTGGACATGCGCTGGAAGGCGTTAAACTCCGCCCCCCCCAGTCCTCTCTGACGGAAGAACTGCTTCCCCACGTAATGCCTCCACTCGCACCGATGGTGGCAGCAGAGAGCAATGGCCACGCCTCCCACAGCAGTGTGAACCTGCTTCACACAAATATGACAAACGACTTAACGACAAACAGTATAAAGAAATAGAAGATCTACAAGCTCACAACGTGTCGAATCGTGATGCTTTCTGAGCTTGTTTAAGTTTGGGAATGTATGAATATTTTGTCAACACAGAAATGATTATCTCAAATAATTGTGATGAAGTGATTATGTAATAACTGTGAACAGGCCAACCTTCACAGAACCCGTTCGGTCCGGTTCAGACTCCACAGAACCAGTTCTGTCCGGTTCAAACTCCACAGAACCAGTTCTGTCCGGTTCAAACTCCACAGAACCAGTTCTGTCCGGTTCAGACTCCACAGAACCAGTTCTGTCCGGTTCAGACTCCACAGAACCAGTTCTGTCCGGTTCAGACTCCACAGAACCAGTCTTGTCCGGTTCAGATGTGTCTTGCATCTTCAGCCGTTTACATGGAGGTTCTGCTTCAGTTCCTCTGATGTCGTCTCTCCTGAACAAACACCTCAATGCCAGGTCTGAAGACCAAAACAAACACCTTAATGCCAGGTCTGAAGACCAAAACAAACACCTCAATGCCAGGTCTGAAGACCAAAACAAACACCTCAATGCCAGGTCTGAAGACCAAAACAAACACCTCAATGCCAGGTCTGAAGACCAAAACAAACACCTCAATGCCAGGTCTGAAGACCAAAACAAACACCTCAATGCCAGGTCTGAAGACCAAAACAAACACCTCAGTTTGGTTGGCAGTAACATGAGTATGAAAGGTGTCTGATCAGTAAGGAACTTTAAGTGGATAAGTGAGAGGAGAAATTCACCCAAAAAATGACATATTTTCTATCAATTACACACCCCATGAAGCCTTGAATTCATGGAGATTATTTTGTTTTTGTCTGAGACAATAATTTGACTAGCGCTGCTCAGTAGAAGACTCTTTGAGTCTCTTTGAGTCGACTCGGCCGGTCATCACATTATTGTCTCAGGAATGAGACACAAACTAAAGAATCTCCATGAATTCAAGGCTTTATGGGGTCGGGTGTGTAATACTGTAATTTGATAGAAAATACGTCATGTTTTCAGTGAACTACTCCTTTAACCCTCTAATCTTACCGGTTGCAGCTCCACATAAATGTTTTCCAACTCCAACAACCTTCATGTTCTTCTCTGACAGGAGACGCACTTTACCTACAAACAATATGAACATAACTTTATTATAATACTATTAACATCATTAATATCACTTTCTATAACTCTATTAATAAACAACTTTATTATCATGATATTGTCAGGGTTCATATTAAACCATTCATCAACAGTCAGGGTTCATATTAAACCATTCATCAACACTATGGGTTCATATTCCATCATTAATAACTCACTCAGATCCAGGTGTTTAATGTCCACCTGAAGTCTCTCAAACTGAGTCCCATCGTCCTGGTGTTTACCATCCACCTACAGACAGACAGACAGACAGACAGACAGACAGACAGACAGACAGACAGACAGACAGACAGACAGACAGACAGACAGACAGACAGACAGACAGACAGACAGACAGACACACACACACACACACACACACATGTTTCGTTTTCAAACATGTTAACCACCTAAGCCCTCTATAGTTCTCGTATGACAAACAGTTAAAACAGTTGATCTACAAGCTCCCAACACAACAAGCTTGTAGATTAGAAAATAGTAAAAATAGCCAGAGTTTTGGGAAAGGTATATAGATGAGGTTCTAGAGATGAGGATGTAAGTATCTAGAACTTTTGGAAAACATTTTTTTTTTTGTACAACATTTTTACAACGTTGGACTAGAGCTCCAAACAGACGAGATCAAACGCGCGACGTGTTGGTGAGCTTGTAGATCGGCTATTTTCAAATAGTTGATGTCTATATAAAGGTTAAAGTGGTTGAACCGATTCTTTTATGCTATATTCTAGCAACACTTTCTCTCCCTAGCAAACATAACATAGCCTGGGATGGTTTACCAGGCTATGTTTAAGTGGTTAAATGTCTGAAAATACACATTATAATAAAAGAGCCGGACTATCCGGACACTCCTCAGGGTACAAGAAGAATGGTATGTGTGAAAATACACTTTAACATGAATCCAACACAACACTGATGATAGTGTTATATATCAGTGGTTCTCAAACTTTTTCATGTCAAGGACCCCCAAATTGACACTTATTAGCCCACGGACCCCCATTTGAAAAGATATGCCAGGGACCCCCATAAGAGAAGATTTTTTACGGCTCTAGCAGTGATTCTCAACCATTTTAATTTCAAGGACCCCCAATTTGACATGCATTAGGGCTACAGACCCCCATTTAATGGCATTTCTATCTCTGGGACCCCAATTCATCTAGTAAAATCAATGTTAATGTAACTCTGAGAGTGTACAAATGGAACCAAATGGACCCGTTAGGGTCCATTTGGTTCCATTTGTACGCTCTCAGAGTTACAGACCCATAAGGGTCCATTTGGTTCCTGTCCATCATTTAGCTGGGGACCCCCTGGAACCCCCTCAAGTACCCCTGGGGGTCCCCGTACCCCACTTTGAGAACCAATGTTATATATAATACACTTTAACATGAATCCAACACAACACTGATGATAGAGCTGTCAAACTAGTCTATGAAGATAGCTATGAAATCTATGAAAAGGTTTAATCTGTAACACAACTTTATACAATATGTAGTAGAGGGGGGGAGGGTCCCTGCTTCATCTCTCGTTCCTTGGACTGATAAACATGGAAGACAGTCACTGATGTAGGTCATATTTTTATGTAGGAAACAAAAAATAAAAATAAAACGATGTGCTCCTCGGAGCACAAGTCTCCGCCAGCAAATATTGATTAATCCTGTCGACCCACAGTTTAGATAAACAATCAGGACAGTGTGGGCGGGTCTCAAAGAGACGGCGTACCTTAAAGCGAGTGCTCGACCGCTCCACGAGCAGGAAGTGGTAGTCGTCACGTGACGGGGAGTGGTCATCACGGTCACGTGACTTCAGCGCTTCATGGATCCAGTGAGACAACTTTCCTTTCCCGGCACCAAACTCCACGTAACACCTCTGACCTCCCAGCAGCTGCAAGGAGGCCATGTGACCCAAGATGGACGCCTGAGGACGTTTAAAAACACTCACTTCCTGTGGAACATTAAAAAACACTCACTTCCTGTGGAAGTTAAAAAAACACTCACTTCCTGTGGGAGTTTAAAAAACACTCTGCAACCTGGCCTGGCTTGGCTTCTGGCCGGATCTGCGCTCAGAGGAGCACACTTTTCTAGTTGGTGGGCTGTGGACAGTTCAGAAACCTGCCTACCAGTGACGTCATCGATGGGGATTCCAAGCTAATTAATGAAACAGCGTGATGTCATATTATAATGAACATGATGTCATCATATTATAATGAGCATTAGTGAGGAGAGTTGGTGAAGATGGAAAAAGAATGCACCAAGTACAGATTGTCCATTCTTTGGATGGTTGATTTGTTCATGTAATTAGGGGTAGTTTAGTACCTGTTGTTTTAGGTGTTTCAGAGCAGACTCTCCGTTGTTAGGATGGTGGAGTTGTTCCTGAAGAGCAGGATGAGACAGGATGCTGACCTCTGAGTGACCTTCCAGTCCTGGTCAGGGGTCAGAGGTCACAGCATTACAACACACCAAAGATTGTTAATATAGAAGATACGCATTCTCCATTGGATCCACTAGAGGCGAAGTGGTACACAAATCCTACAAATGGTCTCCTAAGTAGGCATGGTTGTCTTCTCCCCCGACCACCCCACCACCCTCCCCCTCCCCTCTCCCTGGCTGACAACGTCATATGAATGTGTATTTGTGTATTTTCTTCATTAAAGAAAATAAATGCTTTACATGTTACCACTATAGACCATAGTATGTTTAGAAAAGTAGCATGAATGTTATGTTTAGCAAAATGTTATGATTCCCAAATCATACCCCATCAACCAAGACAGTTAATAATGGAACATTATATTATTGAGCCTTGGAACACACATTTTATTTAATTTTTAATATGTCCATAATGATTTTCACGTACTATATTCACATATATAATCTCAGTTAATCAGTTTTTAGAACATTTTATAGGGACAGAGCATAGTTAAAAAATAATGTCTCGTCCGTCAGACTGCAGATGGACTCTTCAGATATCTTCCCAAATCTCGCGAGAGTGTGTTGATGGGATAGAGAAAGATCGATAACAAAGTAGATTTTCTCCTAATTTGTGTCTCTAAAAAAAGCCATTTTAGTATGAAAATCTTGTACATATTGTGTGGCTTGTGATGATTGGGTCCAATATTTAGTTCAGTATCCATGGAGCTAAGGAATGGTTCAGAAGCTGTGTTCACGTTGACTCTTCCATTGGAATCAATAGACTCCAACTTGCTTCCTGTCTCCTAAAAAGGTGTCCACCTACGTCACGCAGAAACGGGAAGTAAACCGGAGATTGCGTATCTTTAAAATAAAACATCTTTGAACACACTCTCTGTGCTGATGATGATGTCACTAAACTGATTTAGCCCAGTGGCCCGGGGCCCCCTGGTGGGCCGTGAGGGCATTGCAAGTGGGCCTTCAAATAGTTAGCAAAACACTAAGATTTAAATTTTATTTTTAACAATGATGTTAAATAGACATCTGTATTTTGTCTTTACATTTTTGAAAGAAAACTTCTTTCCAAGCTGGAACACAAATAATAGAGGGTGATGTCATGATGACATCATGATGATGTCATAATTACCTTGAACTGCTTTCTTCAGTTTGTCCAACAGTCCCTCTAACTCCTCCCTGCTGCGATCTGACAGACATGTCTATATATGGAAATAAAAAAACCTATAAATGGTTGTCTATACAGTATATGGAAATAATAAAATATGGCAAAATGTTTAAACCTGTCTAATATGCAAAGTGTATTTTCCAAATGGATGCAGACTCATCCATTCAACAGAGATAACAGTTCATTTGAACCATTTAAAGCAGTGCTTCTCAAACTTCTTCATGTCAAGGACCCCCAAAATGATATGTATTTGGCCGCGGACCCCCATCTCAAGATATGTTGTTCCAGGGACCCCCAGAAGCAAAGATTTGAGTTACAAATGTTGGCTTTAACAACTAAAATATGGTTAAAATGATTGTGACACTATATTAACTAATTTTGCTGGGGACCCCCTGGTACCCTCCAAGGACCCCTGGGGGTCCCCGGACCCCACTTTGAGAACCAATGATTTAAAGCACATTGTACTTGACCACCAGGGCTCTACACCTGGCCCCCTCCTTTTTTCCCTCTACACCAAAATGTCCTCAGTGAAAACAACAGGTCTATTTGATGAGGTCAGGACTTCAGTAGAACACTGTAGACTTATGGAAATATAATAATAATACAGACCTGGTCATTAGAGGAGTCTTCATCTGCAGAACCAGCATTGATGTCTTCTACATAATACACCTGTAGAGATATGAATTATGATGATAATATATTCTACATAATAAACCTGTAGAGATATGAATTATGATGATAATATATTCTACATAATAAACCTGTAGAGATATGAATTATGATGATAATATATTCTACATAATAAACCTGTAGAGATATGAATTATGATGATAATATATTCTACATAATACACCTGTTGAGATATGAATTATGATGATAATATATTCTACATAATACACCTGTAGAGATATGAATTATGATGATAATATATTCTACATAATAAACCTGTAGAGATATGAATTATGATGATAATATATTCTACATAATACACCTGTAGAGATATGAATTATGATGATAATATATTCTACATAATAAACCTGTAGAGATGGGATTATATCATTGTTATGAAGACATATTTTAACCCGTTATTATTTGTATTGATTCACTCTCATTTGCATATTAAGCATATAGATATAGACACAGTGACTGTTAGGTTCAGAACCAGAGGAACTGGATCCAACATTATTAAGGAACCAACCTGAACCGGCTTCATCACATTTGGAACCATTTTGGGAACCAGGTTTTATCTACACTGTCAGGGCCGCTGATATACTATTACTGTACCTGTGGTTCTATAGTGTTTTAATTTCAACAACTATGAGTGTACAAATGGAACCAAATGGACCCTTATGGGTCCATTTGGTTCCATGTGTACACTCTCAGAGTTACAGACCTGTGCAACGGTTGCCTGACTGCCCGTGACAAGTAAATAAAACGTTCAGGTAAGTGGAGTTTGCTGTCATGTTGCCTAACAGGCGAGTGCATTCTGTCTTCATACATTATAGGATATTTATGAAGAACAATGCTACCTTTTTACAACTAGTAGTTGCACTCTTTCTGTTTTTTCAAAGTGTCTGTCACCACTCTGTAGATATCAATAGGATTTCACATGAATTTGTTCTACAAGGGAACATTTTACCTGTCATTTTATAATGGAAAATGTACTTTTCGGGCATGTGGGCGTGATGACCTTTGGCCAAGTAGAACATGACGTCTGAGACCTTAGTGTGTTAACCCCTACTGTGATTACACAGCTCTTTCATCTTAAACTAACAAGCATGATGTGGGTCTACATCATCATCATCTTCATCATCATCATCATCATCATCATCACAGTACATGTACCTAACTTGTGCTTTAGAGGTCAAAGGTCGTGTACGTACAGGTTTGGGTTTCTCTCTGGAGTTGCATTTCTTCAGGTGTTTGGAGAGTTGATCTCTATATACTGTACTGTTAATGACATCATCACTGTACTGTTAATGACATCATCACTGTACTGTTAATGACATCATCACTGTACTGTTAATGACATCATAATAATATTATATACTCTATATACTGTACTGTTAATGACATCATTACATTACATTACATTACAGTCATTTAGCAGACGCTTTTATCCAAAGAGACTTACAATAAGTGCATTCAACATAGGTAGTGAACTAAACTACTAATCACCAGAAGTCTGAAGTGTATTTCCTGTAAAAACAAGCAACCAAGAGTATACCTAGTGCTAAGGTAAAAGTGCAATATATCAGCTACCTACTGTCTTAAACACATGAGATAAAATAGCAAAATCAAATGAGCACGAGCTAATAGATCCAATACAACAATACAACAATAGTTCCTACAACTAGTTAACAACAAGTAGGCCAGGCAAAGAGGAAGGGTAGTGTTTCCTGAAGAGGTGGGTTTTCAGCCTGCGGCGAAAGATGGGCAGTGACTCTGCTGTCCTGACATCAGTGGGAAGTTCATTCCACCACTGTGGGGCCAGAACAGAAAAAAAGTCGTGACCGTGTCGATCGACCAGAAGGACCGTTGAGTGGCGAGGGAGTCAGTCGCCCCGAGGCGGCAGACCGGAGTGGTCGGGCAGGGGTGTGGGCGTTGACCAAAACCCGGAGGTAGGAAGGAGCTGTTCCTTTCACTGCCCTATAGGCTAGCACCAGGGTTTTAAACTGAATGCGAGCTGCTACGGGGAGCCAGTGTAGAGAACGGAGAAGGATAGTTGTGTGAGAGAACTTGGGGCGGTTGAACACCAGACGAGCCGCAGCTTTCTGAACATCATAATAATATTATATACTGTACTGTTAATGACATCATAATAATATTATATACTGTACTGTTAATACTGTACTGTTAATGACATCATAATAATATTATATACTGTACTGTTAATACTGTACTGTTAATGACATCATAATAATATTATATACTGTACTGTTAATGACATCATAATAATATTATATACTGTACTGTTAATGACATCATAATAATATTATATACTGTACTGTTAATGACATCATAATAATATTATATACTGTACTGTTAATGACAATTAAACATGTTAATGACTTCATAATAATAATAATAACAATAATAATGTGAGACTATTAAGACACTGTATGTATGGATTCATGTCTCCTGGATGAGTTCAGGAACAGTGTTATTGAGGATAGAGTTAATCCTGTGAAGAGCTGTCTCTGTCTCTGTCTCATCCATTATGTATAAACACTGTAGAGACAACCTCTATGTATGATTCTATGTGTTTGTAATGTATTGTTGTTTATTGTGTGATGTTTTTATTTATGTACTCTATGGACCCCCTGTGTGTCTGTAATAAAGTTTGAATTGAATTGAATTGAATTGAATTGAATAATCTTACTGTTTAGGGTCCAGGGGACAGGGGATTCTTTCTTTGATGTTTCCTTCCTCCTAAAAACAACAACAACAACAACAGTTCATCTTCAGTTAACAATAACTACATATAAAGTCTAAAAAGTAGGACATTTTATTAACAATCTACATAACTATGGTCAGTGTCCGATAGAAACCTCACGCTCACAGCGCTGCCGTGCTATGAGCTTGTAGATCTGCTATTTTTGAATAGCCAAAGTATACATTAATGGTTAAAGTGGTGACACACAGATGTGTTCATTTCATTTAGAGCAAATGAAACTCATGACAGAAAGTACATGACAGTCTGTCAACTGCTTTCTGTTTGTTTTGTTTTATTTTGTCTGCTCTATGTCATTCTGTCTGCTGTGGTTGTTCATCTGTCCTGTGATACTGTGGCTGTTCATCTGTCCTGTGATACTGTGGCTGTTCATCTGTCCTGTGATACTGTGGCTGTTCATCTGTCCTGTGATACTGTGGCTGTTCATCTGTCCTGTGATACTGTGGCTGTTCATCTGTCCTGTGATACTGTGGCTGTTCATCTGTCCTGTGATACTGTGGCTGTTCATCTGTCCTGTGATACTGTGGCTGTTCATCTGTCCTGTGATACTGTGGCTGTTCATCTGTCCTGTGATACTGTGGCTGTTCATCTGTCCTGTGATACTGTGGCTGTTCATCTGTCCTGTGATACTGTGGCTGTTCATCTGTCCTGTGATACTGTGGCTGTTCATCTGTCCTGTGATACTGTGGCTGTTCATCTGTCCTGTGATAGGCTACTGTGGCTGTTCATCTGTCCTGTGATACTGTGGCTGTTCATCTGTCCTGTGATACTGTGGCTGTTCATCTGTCCTGTGATACTGTGGCTGTTCATCTGTCCTGTGATACTGTGGCTGTTCATCTGTCCTGTGATACTGTGGCTGTTCATCTGTCCTGTGATACTGTGGCTGTTCATCTGTCCTGTGATACTGTGGCTGTTCATCTGTCCTGTGATAGGCTACTGTGGCTGTTCATCTGTCCTGTGATACTGTGGCTGTTCATCTGTCCTGTGATACTGTGGCTGTTCATCTGTCCTGTGATACTGTGGCTGTTCATCTGTCCTGTGATACTGTGGCTGTTCATCTGTCCTGTGATACTGTGGCTGTTCATCTGTCCTGTGATACTGTGGCTGTTCATCTGTCCTGTGATAGGCTACTGTGGCTGTTCATCTGTCCTGTGATACTGTGGCTGTTCATCTGTCCTGTGATACTGTGGCTGTTCATCTGTCCTGTGATACTGTGGCTGTTCATCTGTCCTGTGATACTGTGGCTGTTCATCTGTCCTGTGATACTGTGGCTGTTCATCTGTCCTGTGATACTGTGGCTGTTCATCTGTCCTGTGATACTGTGGCTGTTCATCTGTCCTGTGATACTGTGGCTGTTCATCTGTCCTGTGATACTGTGGCTGTTCATCTGTCCTGTGATACTGTGGCTGTTCAAACATAGATGATCAAGCTCACACACGTGTCACATGACTTTGTGTTGAACTTAACTTGTGAAATGGGACATTCTTCATTAGCCTGGTTCCAGACGAATCTGCCTTTGCAAAATTGCATGCACTTTAGCCCTCGACAGATTAGGTCTGGCCCCCCTCCATAGAGATTTAAATTCTCTCCCTCCGCAGTTGTGCGGAACCAACCAGGGCCCAGTATCCAAATGTGGGCGGGCTTATCACCTTATTTGGAGCAATGACGTACAAGGAAGCACTGCTCTGATTGGTTCGTTCAAGGAAGCGCTGCTCTGATTGGTTTAGGTCTAACCAATAGAGTCCGTTTGTATCTTTTTGTAACCGCCCCTTGGAAGAAAATCTACCGTTGATAGGGACCAGACTAATATCCACGCAGTGTGTCGTGTGATATTGTCTGGCTACGCGAGGCTAATTCTTCATAACAACTACTTTTACTTTTGGTAGTTTTCTCTTTTTTTTTTAAGTGAAAATGTTATATTGTTAAAATAATCATATTTGAACTGGGGACCCCCCAGCCTCCTGAAGGTGTATCTTTAGGGCAGTGTTGAAAGTGAGTAGGGTTTTACACTCCTTTTACTCCTTTTGGTAGGGCATTCCACATTTTTGATGAATAGCATGAGAACGAGTTCATTCCCTTGTTTGGGCCAAAATGGCAAATGTTTGCACTTTTTTTTTCATAGTGTAGCTCATTGGTTCTCAAAGTGGGGTCCGAGGACCCCCAGAGGTACTTGAGGGGGTTCCAGGGGGTCCCCAGCTAAATGATGGACAGGGACCAAATGGACCCTTATGGGTCTGTAACTCTGAGAGTGTACAAATGGAACCAAATGGACCCTAACGGGTCCATTTGGTTCCATTTGTACACTCTCAGAGTTAAATTAACATTGATTTTACAATATGAATTGGGGTCCCAGAGATATACATGACATTAAATGGGGGTCCGTAGCCTCTAATGCATGTCAAACTGGGGGTCCTTGAAATTAAAATGGTTGAGAATCACTGCTAGAGAGCCGTAAAAAAAATCTTCCCTTATGGGGGTCCCTGGCTTATCTATTCAAATGGGGGTCCAGGGGCTAATAAGTGTCAATTTGGGGGTCCTTGACATGAAAAAGTTTGAGAACCACTGGTTTACACTTATACTGTGTGTTGCTTTGTTTACTGAGTGAGGAAACTATGTTGCACATTAAGATAATCATCTGGGGACCCCCTAAAATCATATGAGGACCCCTAGGGTCCTTGACCCCCCAGAAATCACGTGGGGGCCCCCCTGGGGGTCCTGACCCATAGGGTGGAGAACCACAGTGTCATACATTCAGCAGCATGTTAGCATCGTTAGCATCATGTCTAAAGATACAGCAGTAGTAACGTTTAAACGGGTTGCCATGGTAACCACGTTACATTATTCAACGCGCGCACACGCACTCACCTCGTGCGCATGCTCGCCGCAGAAGGCGCGTCCACGTTTGACGATCATCTTACAGAAACGATTCTTCTTCTGCACAAAGAAACTGCACCGCTCCGCCGCCATGTTGGATCCGATGACGCACTTCCGCTTCCTGTCTACGCGAGGTGCATTTATACCTTAAACTGGTTTGACAGGCATGATGATAAGAATAATAATAGTAATAGTAATGGTACAACTTTTTTCACGTTAGGATACAACTTTCATCCAATCAGGAGAGGGAATCCATTTATGTCTATGTCAGTTCCAATTAAAACATTTTTTTTTTAAATCACATCCAATTTCACTTCTTGTATCCAGTGTAGGAGTTCTCTCTCCCGATTGGATTGGGAAACCTGAATTATTTTTTGGTATTTTTGAATTGGAATCCTGAAAAGTAACATTTTTATTTAATTTCGAATGCATTTAGTTATACTTATGTTAACTTTATGAACTTAATTACAAATACATTGGACATAAAAAAGACAAATAGAATGTTAATACTAGTCATTAAGCTACTAATATAGACTGAAGTCATTAAAGTGGGTCATGTTTGCATGTTATGAATCATAAGCAGCTGAAGTGAATAATATATCACTATTCTTATATATAGTGATTCTATTCTTCTTAATATATTATATATATATTAACCTGTGGGCTGCATTAAGTGAAGGTGGGGGCCGCATGTGGGCCCCGGGCCGTCGGTTGCCCATGTGTGCATTAGAAGGATAATATCAGTCACCAGAAGCAGAGACGTGCTATCTATTGATATACGTCCTCATTATGACCATATGGATATGCTCTAAAAGTGTTAAAAAAGGTATATTGTTCATTTCACCACGTCTTTAATGTCCTTGCAGAGAAAACACAAACAGACACATTTAGTTTGAACCAGTTTGTTTGTTGTTCAGCCTGATGTTTGGAACGTCATGCAGAGTCTTAAGATTTATCCCAAATAAAACCATCTCCTGTTGAACTGAACACACCAACGCTGTCTCACTCCCCAAAAGGCATATTGGGACTTTTTGGGACAACGTCAACATGTGACTCGAAGGGGACCCCTTCGAGTCACAGTTTGACGTTTGGTCAATAAGTCACAACATGAGGTTGAGACGGTGAGACAGTGGAACACACACATACGACCAACACCAAATATGGATCCCATAGAAAAAACGAAACAAATGATAGTGTTTTTTCTTTTCTTTTTTTTTTTGTACTGCTTTAGTGAAGCTAGCGTTTATAAGTTACCGGAGTACTGGAGTGGAGTACTTTAGTCTGTCCCCCACGGCCTGAAGCTTAAAGAGCGTTGACATAAACATGGTGTCCTCGGCCGTCGTCACGGCAACGTTTCAACAGTCTCTGTCGTCACGGTAACGTGGTAAAGCTCGTTACCGCGGCCAGGGGAAACGTCCATCATTGGCGGAACGACTTCAATCATTGGCTGTGGAATCAGAAACCTTTCTAATCGTTATTATCAATCAGGCCTGTCACCACCACCATAATTATTATTATTACTAATATTAGTATTAGGCCTGTCACCAACACTATATTATTATTATTACTACTATTAGTATTAGGCCTGTCACCATCACTACTCCATGAAGTCTGACTTCACTGCCGCTAGAGGGCACCTCATATAAGAACTGTGTTCCAAACATAAACACACCACCCTGGCGTTTCTGTCAGGGGGGCGTGGCTCTGCATCGTTTATGATATTCATTCATATTTGATACAGCCTGTTTTTGGAGAAAATAGAATTCATTCTGCATTAAAAGTCTTAAGAACTACTACTTCCTGGTCTGATATCACTGCCCCTACAGCAGCCGCGTTCATGGGAAATGTAGCCTCTTTCGGGCGTTTGCGCCAGGGCGGTGTGTTTATTTTTGTAACACAGTTCTTATATGAGGCGATCCAGGATTTCAACACAAAAAATAAAGCCAGGAACCAGCGGAACAGCGCCTCTAGTGGCAGTGACGTCAGGACTTCAGTGCTCTATTACGCCTGACTTAAACTGTTTGAGATAACCGCAGTTATTTCACCCAATTGTTTAAAGGTTTCATGATATTAATTTTCTTTCTTTTTTTCCCGTTTTGTTTTATGACCTCATTTACACCCAAAACAATGAACTTTGAACATTCAGTGGATTTTCTGTGGTCTGGGGTTTTTTCTGAATAATTAGGCTAAACAAAGTGCTGGAATTGGCCCGTGGACTCTGATGTCACAGTCCATTAATCCGTTAGTCCATTAGTCGTACGAGGGGGTGGGTCTAACGACAAGCCAATCAGCGAATTCTGCTAAAGCAAGCTGTGCGATGACGTCAGATGTAGGCGGATCCGGGGATCTCTTGCGATTGGTTTAGGGAAATTCGAATCCCCTCCCCCTTTTAATCGCCGACACTGGAGCCAATGTCAGACTGAAGCTCCGCCCAGCTTCAGGCTGATAATCAGGCTTACATTTTGCCATGGCTCACTGGAGTGGATTTGGATAAAGACTTTTTAACGTTTTGTAAATGTGAATGTCATGAAACCTTTATCGTTAGTGGTTCTCAACCTCTTTTAGAAAGCGTTTTGCCAAATAGGGGTGGGGGGGGGGCTTGCAGTACCCGCTGGGCCCACCAGTTGTCCCCCTGGGCCATGGGTTGAGAAGCACTGGTTCGCGTTCCATCTGTTGAAGAACTTCCATACATTTTCAAAAATGTTACATCATTTATTTAGATCATTGTCATCAAGTCATTTCTTTGTATATTTCAGTTGTTTTGTCATCATTTATCTGTCCTGTGCAATTTACCTTTACAAACCAAACCCTAAAAGGCAAACACAAATAAAAATGCTTTTAACGTTCAATGACAAAAAAAGAAAAAACACAATTAAATCATTAATCGCAATTATTGGTAGGACAATTAATGGTGATGGTGACAGGCCTACATGTAGATGATTTACAGATCAGATAAATTATTCATCGTGGGGATTGATTGATTTGACGTGAAATTATGCGACATTTTTTCTGGTCCGTTCGTTTAAACCAATCAACACGTTTCAAAGAAAATAAAATAAAACAAATGGCAACGGTCCACCGGCACCCCCCAGAGGCAAACAGCAGGTACTGCACCCGTCTCTGTCTGTGTAAAAAAAAACAAAAAGGAGAAGAAAAGCTGAGAGTTCATGAGAGGTCAAACATCTCACTGTTCATCCACTGTTCTGTTTACTATGAATGACTTTGTGTTTGTCTGTGTGTCTCTCTGTCTCTCTGTCTGTCTCTCTGTCTGTTTGTCTGTGTGTCTCTCTGTCTGTCTGTCTGTCTGTCTGTATGTGTGTCTGTCTGTGTGTCTGTGTGTCTGTCTGTCTGTCTGTCTGTCTGTCTGTCTGTCTGTGTGTCTGTCTCTGGGTTTACAGTAATGAACTCAAACTGTCTCTCTGATGGTGACAGCTACATAGATTTCAAATATACACTCAAAGTATGTTTAAAGATACATTTCCAAATATACAAAAATGGTCAAAAGCAGATATTTTGGACAGTCCTACCTGTGTGTGTGTGTGTGTGTGTGTGTGTGTGTGTGTGTGTGTGTGTGTGTGTGTGTGTGTGTGTGTGTGTGTGTATATGTAACGCCCGGGATTCATTATATATATATAATGCCCGATGTTGCCCGGTTAATTGATTAACTAAAGAAGTGATCAATAGAATAATGGCTAATGGGATAATCAATAGTTTCATATATTAATATTTGTATATTTTCTGATCATGTTTTTTGTATATTCAATAAATTATATTTTTGTATATTTAATAAAGTCTATTTTTGTATATTTAATAAAGTATATATTTGTATATTTAATAAAGTATATCTTTTTATATTTAATAAAGTATATATTTTTATATTTAATAAATTATATATTTTTATATTTAACCCATTAAGACCTGAGGCCACGTCAAAAAAAAAAAAAAAATCCTAAAAAAAATAAAAATCGGAAAAAAATATTTAAAAAATATTTTCACGATTTTTCAAAAATAGCAGATCTACAAGCTCTAGATCTGCTATTTTTGAATAGCCAAAGAAATCTAAAGTGACACAGATGCGTTCCAGGTATCAATGGGTTAATAAAGTATATTTGTGTATATTTAATAAAGTATATTTGTGTATATTTAATAAAGTATATTTGTGTATATTTAGAAGGAGAATCTGTCAACATGTGGAGTGGGGGTGCCATGTGGGGGGGGCGTGGCTTACAACTGTCACTCAGGAGGAGGGGGCGTGGTTGGGGGGCTCGGGGGCGGGGCTATCGACGTCCGTCTGGAGGGGGCGGTCCCAGTCTGTCGTGGGGGCGTTGGGGGGGGAGGAGCCTCCTGTCCCCCCCCGGCAGTCTGTGAGTGGAGGAGGAGGAGGGGAGGGGCTTACTACCAGAAGGCCCGCCCCTTCAGGAGGAGGAGGAGTAGCTCCGCCCCCTACGGCCTGGATCTCCACCTCCACCACGCTAGTAGTGTTCTCCGAGGCCACGCCCCCTGCGGAGGAGGCCACGCCCACGCGGATCTCAGCCACCAGGCTGATGTGACCCTGTGGGGAGGTGGGAGGGGCTAAGGAGGAGGAGGAGGATGCTGATAGGGCCTCGGTGATGAAGGCGGCGGTCTGGGCCATCCAGTCCAGTTCAGAACGCACCGCCTCCACCACGCTGGCGGCTCCGCCCCCTGCCCCTCCTCCTCCTTCCGTCGTCGTCGACGACGACACACCATTGGCCGTTTCGGCGGCTGAAGCCTGGGGCTCCGCCCCTTCCGGTGCGTCCGATTGGTCGGCGGCGTCGGTGGTGGGCGGGGCCTGCGTGGTGGGGGGCGTGGCCGGGGGCGTGGTGTTGTTGTTGTTGAGGTTGTCGTGCAGGGTGGGAGGGGGAGGAGCCTGGTGGTGGGTGTGGTTCTGCTGCTGGTTCTGAAGCAACATCTCCTGAATCCTGATCTGTTAGAGGATGGAATATTAATATTATAATTAACATAATTAATATAATTAACATAATTAATATAATTACTATAATTAATACAATTAATATAATTAACATAATTAACATAATTCATACAATTCATATAATTAACATAATTAATATAATTAACATAATTCATATAATTAACATAATTAACATAATTCATACAATTCATATAATTCATATAATTAACATAATTAACATAATTCATATAATTCATATAATTAACATAATTAACATAATTAACATAATTCATATAATTCATATAATTCATATAATTAACATAATTAACATAATTAATATAATTCATATCATTCATATCATTCATATCATTAATATAAAGACATTGCCTGACCAGGCTTGTGAGATCTGCTTATTATAATTTCCCCGCAAGATTTCATTTGTAGCTCTGATAGTTGATGTATATAATAGCTGATGTATATAATAGCTGATGTATATGTTAAAGTGCTCATGTTGCCCATAGTCGCTTCTTTTGGGCTGGTTTTCCTAGACCTGGTTGCTTGTCTCTCTGACAGAATCTGGCAACACTGTGCCTGACAAGGACTTATATATAACATTTTTTATGCTAGAGGGCGCTCTTCCCCAAACTATGGATGATCCCTTGACTCTGAGAGAATGATAGAAGCAGAGATGACGTCATCCTCTGTCCATCCACTCCCATGTTATGAGATCTAGTTTCTCCCAGACTGTGTTTCTTGGTGAAAACGAGTCGAATTCAACGGCCGATAACAACAGAACGGACGATCAAAAAGTGTTCCACTGGATAGACGAGACCCCTCCCCCCAGACAGCCTTTGTTTACATCCGTGTCCACTAGTAGTCAGGGGATATTAAAAACATCTTGGAATAAATTCCTTACCAAAAAAAATCTTCACCAATGTGTTATCTTCACCAAAACAGCCATAGTTAGCCATCCTTTTCCAGGTATACGTTTTGTGTAAAAAGCCCATTGAGATTGGGCTGTTTTTAGCCCAAGGAGTGGTTTTGGTGCAAAACAAATGCTTGCAATGGATTCAGAATCATAAAAACATCCTAGTTTAACCCCTCACATGCTACATAAAACAGAATGAAATTTAGATTTTTTTTCCCCCCACATAAGGTTATGGTGGGTATAACCATCACCCCAACTTTCAGCAGCTGTCACACATTCCCCTAGGTAAACTGCATGTCAGTCTTTATGAGATGTGTTACTAGACACTTTTACAAACACATTAGTGAAGATTTTTTTTGGTAAGGAATTTATTCCAAGATTGGAAATCTTTCTGCTAATATCCCCTGACTATCCACCTGTTTCTTGGCTGTGTGTTTTCCACTTCCTGTCGGATTTCATTGGATATCATTAGTCATCTGACCGGTTTCATTGGATTTCATTGGATCAAAAGACAGGAAGTGGAACACAGTGAAAAGCCTAGGAAACAGGTGGATAGGGCTGTCAACTTTCCTCAGAAATTATATTTGAATATTGGTCTTAAAAATAGGCAGATATCCGAATATTATTATTATTTTATTTTATTTTATTTTTCAAAAAGAATAAAACATGTTTTTATTGACAGAAACAATACAAAAAACATTGTATCGAGTGCTCGGATCCAATAAAGCATATCTTTTGTTTGTTTTTATAAATTGATACATTGTTTTTTGTATTGTCCCTGTCAAATAAACATTCAAAATATACATTTTCATATTCGAATATACATATTTTCCCCATATTCGAGGAATATTCCATACTGGAATATTAATTGACCAGCCCTAGTGTCCACACAGCCCTAGTGTCCACACAGCCCTAGTGTCCACACACAGCCCTAGTGTCCACACAGCCCTAGTATCCACACAGCCCTAGTGTCCACACAGCCCTAGTGTCCACACAGCCCTAGTGTCCACACAGCCCTAGTGTCCACACAGCCCTAGTGTCCACACAGCCCTAGTGTCCACACAGCCCTAGTGTCCACACAGCCCTAGTGTCCACACACAGCCCTAGTGTCCACACAGCCCTAGTATCCACACAGCCCTAGTGTCCACACAGCCCTAGTGTCCACACAGCCCTAGTGTCCACACAGCCCTAGTGTCCACACCGTGGCTTCCCTGGCTCTCTGTGGATCATCACAATAAGCAGGCATAGGTGGATTAAATGAGTACCTGGAAATGAATGTGTTAATAATAATATTATTATTATTATAATGTTACATTACATTACATTACAGTCATTTAGCAGACGCTTTTATCCAAAGAGACTTACAATAAGTGCATTCAACATAGGTAGGGAACTAAACTACTAATCACCAGAAGTCTGAGGTGCATTTCCTGCACAAACAAGCAACCAAGAGTATACCTAGCGCTAAGGTAAAAGTGCTATATATCAGCTATCTACTTTCATAAACACATGAGATAAAATAGCCAAATCAAATGAGCACGAGCTAATAGATCCAATACAACAATACAACAATAGTTCCTACAACTAGTTAACAACAAGTAGGCCAGGCAAAGAGGAAGGGTAGTGTTTCCGTTACCTGTTGGAGGATGGCTGGGAGCTCATAGTGGTGGAAGAAATATATCATAGAATGCTGAGAGAGAGAGAGAGAGAGAGACAGAGACAGAGACAGAGACAGAGACAGACAGACAGACAGACAGACAGACAGACAGACAGACAGACAGACAGACAGACAGACAGACAGACAGACAGACAGACAGACAGACAGACAGACAGACAGACAGACACACACACACACACACACACACACACACACACACACACACACACACACACACACACACACACACACACACACACACACACACACACACACACACACAGAGAGAGACATAGAGAGAGAGAGACCAGTGTTAATTTAGTTGACAAAAACTATGACAAAACAAATGTTGTAAATGGTATATAAATGGTAAATGGTGCATTTATATAGAGCTATTATCTAAAGTGCTTTACATAGATTGTGCATTACATTCACACACACACACACACACACACACACACACACACACACACACACACACACACACACACACACACACACACACACACACACACACACACACACACACACACACACACACACACCCCACACACACACACACACACACACACACACACACACACACACACACACACACACACACACACACACACACACACACACACACACACACACACACACACAAGTATGTTAGACCACACAGGATTCTGCCATTCTGTGAACTTGGTTTTCTTTATTGATTTCTTATGTTGCTGTATGTTTGACAACCCTTTAACTAAGTTCTTTATGTTGCTTTAATAAAAACCCCTTAAACACGTTGTTTGGATCCAGAGAATGTTCCTTTAGTTTAAGCGGAGTGAGTCAGACAATAGATCATGGTCCATCTCATCACCTCTCACACACTTCTTTAGTCTCCAGTCACCAGGCTTTCCACCTCAGAGGAAAGCCTGCTATTCTACCTATTCTACTACCTTATAGCCTGCTATAAGGTTTTATTGGGTAAGCCCTAAATGATGACGCTCTTGATCGGGGGGAATTATTTTGGGTGATAACGGCACCATTGGTTCCGGCCGTGTTGGTTCCGGTCTCCTGATGACACCACTAAGTCGCCGGCACTCGCATACATGTGTGTGTGTGTGTGTGTGTGTGTGTGTGTGTGTGTGTGTGTGTGTGTGTGTGAGTGTGTGTGTGTGTGAGTGTGAGTGTGTGTGGTTCATGCACTGGTTCATTCATACAGGTTATCTGTGGTAAACAGCTCACAGACCCCATCCCTCTCCAAGTAGGTGTTAAGACTGGCTGTCCATGGAGCGCTGTTAATTTTGTGTTAGCACTTGGCTGTGTATGTGTGCCCCCGCCAATATAATTTCCCCTAACCCTGTTCAGGGGTATGCAGACGATGTCCAGTTAGCCTCTCATCATGGGGCTGTAATAAAGAACATGCTCTCCAAAACCGAGTCCTTTTTGGAATGGTCAGGATTAGAGGTAAAAGAATCCAAAGGTGCAGTTCTATATGAGAGACGGAGCGGAGGAAACCGCTGGTACCATTCTAGAACAGATACACCAACTGATTTCACAATTTGCAATAAACCCTTTAAAGTCTACTTACACAAGACTTACACATATTTGGGCCACAAGTTTAATGTGGCAGGCGAGTGGGACGATCAGGTCGAGGTAATCATTGCTGAGTACTCCAGCAGAATCGACTTAGTCCACACATCGCCTCTGCCTCTAATCATGAAACTGGAGGCAGTCAGAATAATAGCATTGGCCAAGGTACAACATCTTTTATCCAATGTACATGTTCCACGAAAATCACCACGTGATTTGACTGACAAAACTGTGCACTTAGTGAGACAATGGACTGGTCTTAACACACACACACAACACGTGACATTATATTTCACAGTAAACGTGAGGGTGGTATGGGTGTTCCCAATATTGCTAAGAGGCTCTCCCACTTGATAAACATGCTGAACAATGATGACCAGTATGTGAGAGAGCTTGCACGTTCATCTCTATTCCTGGACCTAAAACGACGTAAGGTCCCCCTGTCATGTGGCTCGGATCCTAGCTTCCTAGGCTTCAGGAGGATCCTAGCTTCCTATAGGCTTCAGGAGGAAACCTAGTGGAAAGCTAGACAGTCGCTCTCCCGGATTTGGTGTGTGGTCAGACTGGCCGGACTTAAACGATCTGTGCTGTTGGGCTGATGTTACCTTGAAGTGGGTAGGGTCTAACTCTGAGGCGATGGCTGTCTCTGAGGACTTTATATCTGACTCCAGTATCTCTGTCAGAGCATCTATGACTGTGTGTGGAACAGAACACCAACTCACACTGACTAATGCCCGAGGTCGCCTCTTATGGGCACAACAACAAAGGCAGCGGCAGCAGACTGCTTTACTCTGAAAGCGAGGTTGCATGTTTTACCATCTAAACTTAACCTCTCCATCTGGTTTCCAAGCAACCATGCTCCTCACTGTATACATCATGGTCATGAACAAATAGCTGAAACCATGTCCCACATCTTAAACAGGTTCCATGTATACAGGAGACTCTACATAAGTAGGCATGACAGAATAGTGGATTTGATATCTAAATATATCACTTCTATTTTCAGGTCCTCCATCATGCTGTATAAGCATTCTACTGTGAAGCCGAGCATGTTTAGCCTGTGTAATGATGATTCTGTGTTCTCTAACATTATAACATGTTTAACCTGTGTAATGATGATTCTGTGTTCTCTAACATTATAACATGTTTAACCTGTGTAACGATGATTCTGTGTTCTCTAACATTATAACATGTTTAGCCTGTGTAATGATGATTCTGTGTTCTCTAACATTATAACATGTTTAACCTGTGTAACGATGATTCTGTGTTCTCTAACATTATAACATGTTTAACCTGTGTAATGATGATTCTGTGTTCTCTAACATTATAACATGTTTAACCTGTGTAATGATGATTCTGTGTTCTCTAACATTATAACATGTTTAACCTGTGTAACGATGATTCTGTGTTCTCTAACATTATAACATGTTTAACCTGTGTAACGATGATTCTGTGTTCTCTAACATTATAACATGTTTAACCTGTGTAACGATGATTCTGTGTTCTCTAACATTATAACATGTTTAACCTGTGTAATGATGATTCTGTGTTCTCTAACATTATAACATGTTTAACCTGTGTAACGATGATTCTGTGTTTTCTAACATTATAACATGTTTAACCTGTGTAATGATGATTCTGTGTTCTCTAACATTATAACATGTTTAACCTGTGTAATGATGATTCTGTGTTCTCTAACATTATAACATGTTTAGCCTGTGTAATGATGATTCTGTGTTTTCTAACATTATAACATGTTTAACCTGTGTAATGATGATTCTGTGTTCTCTAACATTATAACATGTTTAACCTGTGTAACGATGATTCTGTGTTCTCTAACATTATAACATGTTTAACCTGTGTAATGATGATTCTGTGTTCTCTAACATTATAACATGTTTAACCTGTGTAATGATGATTCTGTGTTCTCTAACATTATAACATGTTTAGCCTGTGTAATGATGATTCTGTGTTCTCTAACATTATAACATGTTTAACCTGTGTAATGATGATTCTGTGTTCTCTAACATTATAACATGTTTAACCTGTGTAATGATGATTCTGTGTTCTATAACATTACAGCTAACACCCTGATGTCATTGTTGTTAATGAAAACCATAGGGAGGCGTTCATTCTGGAGGTCGGCTGTACTTTTTTACAGCTTAGAGGAAGCCTTCCTAACCAAGGTGCTAAAATATCAACAGCTAGAGCAGACCATCTCTCAGCTAGGCTACAGATGTAAACTTTTGGTTTTTATCTTTGGTAGTCTAGGACACGTGCACAAGTTGGTTGTGAGGGGCCTGCAAATGGCCGGCCTCTCCAAAAGGAGGGCTAAACAATTAGCAAGGTACTGCTCAATATCAGCTGTTATAGGAAGCCGCTCTATTTGGAGGAGGTGTTGTTTCCTTTACCCATGATTGTTGTCCGCTGTGTTTGACAAGTATGACATCTTTTGTATTGTATGTAGCAAAGCTCTGCTTTACATGCACTTTGTAACTGTTTTCCCTTCATCTGACTGAACTGGCAGTGTTTATGTCCTTTGTACATCCTGTACTTCTTATTATGTGGACATAAATACATATTTCAAATGTGTGTGTGTGTGTGTGTGTGTGTGTGTGTGTGCAGTGGCGTGCACAGACATTTTGAGGGGCAGGTGCTCAAGTAAATTATACTTTTTTTGTTTACTTGGTCTGCTCTTTTTTCCCTCTACACCTTTACGTCTTTGCCAAAAATAGCCGATCTACAAGCCCACAACGCCTCGTGGGCTTGTAGATCGGCTATTTTTGGCTAAAGTTCTCCTCAGAAAAGGGATGCTAGGTTTCGAGTGGTTATGGTACAAAGAAAAATCATATCACATAAAGATTTGGCGGACCCCCTGTAGTAACTCTGAGGACCCCCTAGGGGTCCCGGACCCCCCTGTTGAAGACCCCTGCTGTAAACTGAAGAAAAAAAAACTTTTTTTTCTTCTTTTTTTCAAAATGGCACTTCTGGTCAAGAGGGCAAAGGGCAGGTCCTCTAGCACCACCTAGAGTCTATCTGTGCACGTCCCTGTGTGTGTGTGTGTGTGTGTGTGTGTGTGTGTGTGTGTGTGTGTGTGTGTGTGTGTGTGTGTGTGTGTGTGTGTGTGTGTGTGTGTGTGTGTGTGTGTGTGTGTGTGTGTGTGTGTGTGTGTGTGTGTGTGTGTGTGTGTGTGTGTGTGTGTGTGTGCGTGTGTGTGTGTACCTGTATAAAGAGCCAGGAGGTCACCAGAGCCAGGCTGCTGTACTGTCCATTGAAGCGGTAATGATATGCGTAGAAGGCAAAGTGATACAGGTAGAAAAACCTGATAAAACACAAACAACAACATCTTTACATCACCGTTCATCATGTTATGACATATTTACATAACGTTGTGTATGGATGTTATCACACAGCTCATGTTTATTCATTAGGCTGTATGACATATTTACATAACGTTGTGTATGGACGTTATCACACAGCTCATGTTTATTCATTAGGCTGTATGACATATTTACATAACGTTGTGTATGGATGTTATCACACAGCTCATGTTTATTCATTAGGCTGTATGACATATTTACATAACGTTGTGTATGGATGTTATCACACAGCTCATGTTTATTCATTAGGCTGCATGTATGTAAATAAATATGATAATGAGGTCCTCACCTCAGCCAATGGCGTTTGCTGGTGTTGGTGTGACAGCAGATTGCATCATACTGATCGGCCAACCAGACGATGAGGATGATGTAGAAGGCTGTGGTGGTGTCATTAAAGAACTCTGACATGATGGCCTCCATGCCTATTAACATATCATTAACATATCATTAACATAATGAATGAAGATGATGTTGTTTTGTTTTGTTTATCTTTCTTTTATAGTTTTAACCTTTTTTCCCTCCAGTTCCATTCCCCTCCATCAGGAACAAATACCTTACATTACTTTGAGGTCTAAAATGAGCTGATAATGAGTTAGCCTGGACTTTCTCCTACAGCAGTGGTTTTCAACCTTTTTCGCGTCAAGGACCCCCAAATTGACAAATATTAGCCCAGGGACCCCCATTTGAAAAGATATGCCAGGGTCTCAACCATTTACATTTCTTGGGGGTCCCAATCTACACTGTATCACCATCATCAGTGTTCACTTAACTCTGAGAGTGTACAAATGGAACCAAATGGACCCTAACGGGTCCATTTGGTTCCATTTGTACACTCTCAGAGTTACAGACATATAAGGGTCCATTTGGTTCCATTTGTACACTCTCAGAGTTACAGACATATAAGGGTCCATTTGGTTGCTAACTATTCATTTGGCTGGGGACCCCCTGGAACCCCCTCAAGGCCCACTGGTGGTCCTCGGACCACTGGTTGAAAACCCCTGTCCTACTGAAACATTCACCACTGAGCTAAGAGAGCCTGCCTGCTTCTTCATGCAGTACCACTGGTCAACCAGTAGGTGTCCTACCAGACCACAGGAACTAAATGTCTCAACCTGTTAGTTATATTGTATTAACCTCGAGTCACCTAGCCTGGTAAACCCTCCCTCCGGAAATCTCATTTCCATTTGATTTCAGGAGTGAGTCTGGCCTGAACCGCCATTCTGCAATATTGGCTGTGGGCGGGAGTAATACCGTTGACTGACAACCCCTTCAGCCAATGATCGTTTTTCCCCTTCAGGCAATCAGCAGTTCATTTTTACCACCTCCGTCACTAATATGACGCAACGGGACTTTTGAGATCGCCATGCCCAAAATAGGTTGCCTTATTGGGATACATGCGTCGCCCAGCCCGCCCCTCCCGGTTCTCTGAATTTATATTTTTGAATAGGCTCTGTCATGATTAATTGACCACATATATGAAGTTAAACAACTAAATTCTATCCAAACGATATCTTAATAGTAAATTCCGTGCCTCAAAAAAGAAGTTTGAGACCGTTTTAAAACCGAAAATAAGAAGTGACGGTACTCGCAGAAACAACAATGGCTGCCGTTAGTCTTTTGTCGGCCCCAGTCAGGCTGCACTCGGCTTCATTCGGGCTCACTCGAACTCGCCACCTGATTGGCCAACTGTCGCTGTCAATCACAGAATGATGTGCGACGACGCTGATAGGCTCGTCAGTTCGGCGTATAGAGCGAGTATTGCAGAAAGGCGGATCAGCCCAGACTCACTCCTGAAATCAAATGGAAATGAGATTTCCGGAGGGAGGGTTTACTAGGCTACGCGTCACCAGTCTTTCCACCTCGGAGGAAAGCCTGGTCTGCGTTACTAAAGACCCATATGATCCGGTCTAGGCCACGCCTACTGAAAAAAAAAATAATCCTCTTTCCGGATTGTCGCGATCCGGTTTTGCGGTGCCGCTTTGTTTTGGTTCCCCAATCCCTATTTAAATGGAATAGAATTCCCCCGTGGGACAATATGGATAATATAGACGCTAAATAGTCTCCGTAAAGTACACTCACATTTATATTTAGAAAATAAACTAAACTACGCCGTATCACGGATTTTATAGGACGGACCTATTTTGGGGTGAGACGTCTTTCCGGTTTGTCGCGATCCGGTCCGCTCCCGACCGGATCATATACCCGAAAAGGAACGCTGCCCAGGCTAATATTGTATTAGAAGTGACTCTACGGTAGAGACTCTACCGTAGAGACTCTACGGTAGAGACTCTACCGTAGAGACTCTACCGTAGAGACGGTCAAAACACAATGTGATTCAGTTTAAAACACAAACAGTTACATAATGTAGCTTTAACAGATTTAGTAACACATGAATAGTGTTGTGTTATCTTACGTGTGTGTGTGTGTGTGTGTGTGTGTGTGTGTGTGTGTGTGTGTGTGTGTGTGTGTGTGTGTGAGTTAGCTCGTGCTCATTTGATTTTGCCATTTTTGTCTCATCTGTTTAAGACAGTAGGTAGCTGATATATTGCACTTCTACCTTAGTGATAGGTATACTCTTGGTTGCTTGTTTTTGCAGGAAATGCACTTAAGACTTCTGGTGATTAGTAGTTTAGTTCCCTACCTATGTTGAATGCACTTATTGTAAGTCTCTTTGGATAAAAGCGTCTGATAAATGACTGTAATCTAATGTAATGTAATGTAATGTAATGTGTCGTACCAACGAGGGCCAGGATAACAGTGAGCAGAGGAGCAGCAGGGAAGGCGATGGTCATGTTCATCTCTAACATCTGGAGGAGGTCCACTGAAACACAAAGGTCAAAGTTCACCTCTAACATCTGTAAACACACCTGGCTGGCAGTGCATATTTAAAGGACTTGAAGTGGACACTAAAGGTGGTTTCAGACGTGCCGATGTGATTCATTTACAGTGAGAGGTGGGACATTATTTGGGATTTGGGAAATGTGTATATATTCAAAGATTTGCACATGTTTTCTCTTTTTTTCTTCTAAAATAGCAGATCTACAAGCTCATAGTGGCACTCGTGCCGCTATGAGCTTGTAGATCTGCTGTTTGTCATGCTGCCATGTCATCTCCTTTTGATAAATGCTGGATGTTTTTAATATGCTGTTCAGATTGAATTCACTTTAGAAGTGTTTTATATTCTACACTGCTGGTCCTGAGTAACATTTTAGTTTCATGTGCAAGCATGAGACAGACAGACAGGCAGACAGACAGACAGACAGACAGACAGACAGACAGGCAGGCAGGCAGGCAGGCAGACAGACAGACAGACAGAGACACAGACAGACAGACAGACAGACAGACATACAGAGAGAGACAGACAGACAGACAGACAGACAGACAGACATACAGAGAGAGACAGACAGACAGACAGACAGACAGACAGACATACAGAGAGAGACAGACAGACAGACAGACAGACAGACAGACAGGTCTTACCTATGAAGACAAAGATCTGATGGTGTGAGTATCTCAGCAGCATGGACACTGACAGAGTCTGGAGGGTCAAAGGTCAAACCACAGCATGTCAACACACTGACCATTACATTACATTACATTTAATACATTACATTACATTACATTTAATACATTACATTACATTACATTACATTTAATACATTACATTACATTACATTACAGTCATTTATCAGACGCTTTTATCTAAAGAGACTTACAATAAGGTCATTCAACATATAGGTAGGGAACAAAACTACTAATCACCAGAAGCATTAAGTGCATTTCCTGCTAAAAAAGCAACTAAGAGTATACCTAGCGACCATGTATAGTCTAGAGCATTGGTTCTCAAAGTGGGGTCCGGGGACCCCCAGGGGTACTTGAGGGGGTTCCAGGGGGTCCCCAGCTAAATGATGGATAGGAACCAAATGGACCCTTATGGGTCTGTAACTCTGAGAGTGTACAAATGGACCCGTTAGGGTCCATTTGGTTCCATTTGTACACTCTCAGAGTTAAGATAACATTGATTTTACAATATGAATTATGAATTATTAAATGGGGGTCCGTAGCCCTAATGCATGTCAAACTGGGGGTCCTTAAAATGTATCTTTTCAAATGGGGGTCCGCGGGCTAATAAGTGTCCATTTGGGGGTCCTTGACATGAAAAAGTTTGAGAACCACTGGTCTAGAGTACATTTCATACCTTTCATCTCTGTATGACACGTCTGTATGTTTTTGTTCATAAATTGATTGATTGATATTGATTGACATCTTTATTGATCATGTAACATACGTGTGATCCATCATAATCAAAAGCATAACGGCTGCATCCTATAAGACTGACACACAAAAACCAGACAATCTGAAGTTCAAAACACGTTGCATCGTGAATTGTTTAGATTGGATAGTGTTGCTAGTTTTTAAACAATTTGGAAGTTAAAGTGTTTACGTGCGTGCGTGTGTGTGCGTGTGTGTATAAATGATGGAACCAATGAAAAGCATTAACACAAGCGTGTGATTAAATAATGACATTAGATCCAGTGGATCACAGGTTTTTTTTTGGGTCACACAGTTGGACAGAACACACTGGTCCTCATTTATCAATGGAGCGTAAAATGTATTTTTTTGCCTTAAATCTGTCCGTAAGCCAACGTCCAAGTGACATTTATCACAGGATCCTATACAGCCAATCATAACGTATATTAGGTCTGAGCTTTGATAAATGTGACGGCTGAAACCGAGAGTCATTTAAATAACACGTCCTTAAATATTCTCAAAACGCCCTGATTTTACCACATGAAGAACCAGAATACGACCAAACAATAGAATGGAGAAGAGTTTCCCCCGCCCGCCTCACTGCCTGTTAAGTCACACACGTCTCTCTCTCACACACACACACACACACACACACACACACACACACACACACACACACACACACACACACACACACACACACACACACACACTGTCTTTCATGTATTCCGTAACGGTACACTCTTTGTGAAGTAAGCTAGTAGCCCACATGAATGACAGATTATGACACCTCATCTCCATCAACGGAATACGTTTGTAAATTAAATGATTTAACCCGCTGGGAGACCTCACTGTCCACTGGCAGCCACGCCAGCCCCGACTCCGGAAAATGATCTCGCATAAAGCGCTCTTATATTGTATTATATTATATTATATTGTGAAAATAGCAGATCTACAAGCTCACAACGCGTCGCATCACGACGCGTTGTGAGCTTGTAGATCTGCAATTTTCAAATAGCCTATGCAGCAAGATCTGCAATCTTATCTGAATGACTGTTAAAGCAGTTTGTTTAAATGAGTTTATAAAATGTTATTATTCATTAGTGTGATAGATATACATGTTGGAGTGGATACATTGTGTCCAGATGTCTGTCAGACAGTCAGACATGCTGCTCCACAGGTCTATGATGGAACAAATAGGTTCAGACAACGTCAACAACTGCCTCCGACCGAAGCCAACGTCAGGATATATTGATAAATGCCGAAAGTTGCGGTGATCGCACCGTACGCCCATTATTTGGTCTACACCGTGTTGATAAATGAGGGCCACTGTGTTTATATGTATAGGAATATGTCCTGGGATGCTCTGTAGCAGAGCAGACATGTCACTGACCATGGACTCAGTTCTCTAACACATTCCTACATACTGTCAGTGAGGCCTGATGAAGCCAGACTTACAAAGATGACCATGATGACGAAGGCAGCCAGGTAAGAGGTTCTAGCCATCCACATGCTGACGAACCTGTAGTGTTCTCCTGATACCACGTTCCTGAGGAACCCTGAGACACACACACACACACACACACACACACACACACACACACACACACACACACACACACACACACACACACACACAGTTCAGAAATCATCAACCCATTACATAGCAGTCCATAGGTGGACAACGACTTGGTTGACAGACAACACTCATCAGTATTTTAAACATAATAAATGATTTGTGCATTATTGTTTTATATGAATAAATCTTTTTTTTATTAATCTATCTTTAGATAGATTAATAAAAAAAGCCCTGTTGGGCCGGAGTCCAACAGGGCTCTATACCAGCTCCTATACTAGCTCTCACCAGTCTTGAAACGCTAATGTCATATACTGTATACTACACCACATGCACACACACACGCGCACGCGCAGACACGCACACGCACACACGCAGACACCTACCTTTGTTCTCCTCGTTCTCAGCCAGAGCTTTAACACTAGACATGAGGATGTCGTCGTATCCCAGGAACTCATCCAACAGGAAGCGACTGAAGCCGTCTCCAAAACACTGGTCCTTCACTGGGTCTGGAACACAGCCATTTAACCATTAAAACACTGGTCCTTCATTGGGTCTGGAACATTGCCATTCAACCAATTAAAACAGTGTGTGTGTGGTGTGTGTGTGTGTGTGTGTGTGTGCATGCGTGCGTGCGAGTCTGCGGACCATCCTGTGTCTCACTGTGTTAAAAAATGTTGCTTTAGACGAGTGCATTGTTGTCTTTACTCTGAAAGCAAGGTTGCAGGTTTTACCATCTAAACCTAACCTCTCCATCTGGTTTCCAGGCAACCATGCTCCTCACTGTATACATCATGGTCATGAACAAATAGCTGAAACCATGTCCCACATCTTAAATGGATGCCATGTATACAGGAGACTCTACATAAGTAGGCATGACAGAATAGTGAATCTGATATCAAAAGATATCACTTCTATGTTCAGGTCCTCCATCATGCTGTATAAGCATTCTACTGTGAAGCCGAGCATGTTTAACCTGTGTAACGATGATTCTGTGTTCTCTAACATTATAACATGTTCAGCCTGTGTAATGATGATTCTGTGTCCTCTAACATTATAACATGTTTAGCCTGTGTAATGATGATTCTGTGTCCTCTAACATTATAACATGTTTAACCTGTGTAATGATGACTCTGTGTTCTCTAACATTATAACATGTTTAACCTGTGTAATGATGACTCTGTGTTCTCTAACATTATAACATGTTTAACCTGTGTAATGATGACTCTGTGTTCTCTAACATTATAACATGTTTAACCTGTGTAATGATGATTCTGTGTTCTCTAACATTATAACATGTTTAACCTGTGTAATGATGATTCTGTGTTCTCTAACATTATAACATGTTTAGCCTGTGTAATGATGATTCTGTGTTCTATAACATTATAACATGTTTAACCTGTGTAATGATGATTCTGTGTTCTCTAACATTATAACATGTTTAACCTGTGTAATGATGATTCTGTGTTCTCTAACAGTTCAGCTAACACCCCTGATGTCATTGTTGTTAATGAAAACCACAGGGAGGTGTTCATTCTGGAGGTCGGCTGTACTTTTGATTACAGCTTAGAGGAAGCCTTCCTAACCAAAGTGCTAAAATATCATCAGCTAGAGCAGACCATCTCTCAGCTAGGCTACTGATGTAAACTTTTGGGTTTGGTAGTCTATAGGACACAAGTTGGTTGTGAGGGGTCTTCTAATGGCCGGCCTCTCCAAAAGGAGGGCTAAACAATCAGCAAGGTACTGCTCAATATCAGCTGTTATAGGAAGACGCTCAGTGGCTGCTGTTACATGGACGGTTTCATTCGGAATGAATACACTTCTATTCGGAATGAATGAATGGATGAATTCATTCAGAATAGAAATGCTCATGTAAACACCTCAATTGGAATAGAATATTCCATTCCAGTCTGACCATTCGGGTTTGGAGGGGTGGTATAGACCGTTTGAATCGGAATTGACCATGTAAACACTTTATTCCGAACACTCCTCTCTGTTTGGAATACATGCATTCCTTTGTGCATGTCCGTGCTTAGTAGTGCTGTCAGAATTGTCCAAAAATGACCTATCAAATCTCTAATTCGGCCACGGTCGCTCCTGCGGGATAAAATTAATGATTCCACATGAAAGCCACATGACAATAAAAATAAAAAAATCCCTGTCCACACTTTTTTTGTTTTGACCCGGGGCGATTGTGTTTTAGGGCGACAGACCCCGCATTCAACCCGTGTGCGCACCACGGTTTTCCTCACAGTGAATGAGTTACAGCATGTTTCAAAGCTTTTTCATAATAATACAAGAAAAACGTGACACTCGGAATAATGAGTAGCTTATACTTTCTACTTAAGTATATTTTGATGCCAATACTTGTGTACTTTTGCCATAAATGAGCGTGCCTTGTTTCATAGACTGTAGTCTCTCTCTCTCCATTTATCACTATAATGACCATGAGCGGTCCGGTGTTTATGTAGGCCTATTATTATTTATTACTATAATGACCATGTGCGAATGCGCGATGACGTCATCGTACCTACGAGAGAAATGTGACAAATCGTATAGGCTAGCCTACGTTTTACCGTGTCTGGTACCAATACAAAAAAAAAGAAACTGGTCTGAACTTGTAGATCTGCTACTTTTGCATTAAAACGGCGATAACAAAAGAACACAGGCTTGTACCACATACAACGCTGCCTGGCCAGGAGTCGTGCGTTGCTTACCGGCCTGCCTACGACCTACAGACCTCCGCCGTGGAGGCACAAGGGGGCTATTGCCTCCTCCCATGCCCACCAGGGGAAACTCTGCTCTGGGTAGTGCCCCCTGGTCCATGCCCGGGCGTAGGTGGGAACCACTTTGTGCATGTCAAAAGTTATATTCTGAATGAATGCTTTGGTCATGTAAATGAGGAATACTTTTATTCAGGTCCCATGTAAACAGGTGAGTGGAACAGATTCCTCTATTTGGAATGAGTTCATTGTGAATGAATACATGATGTCCATGTAACTGTGGCCAATGTGGAGGAGGCGTTGTTTCCTTTACCCATGATTGTTGTCCACTGTGTTCGACAAGTATGACATCTTTTGTTTTGTATGTAACAATGCTCTGCTTTACATGCACTTTGTAACTGACTGTTTTCCCTTCATCTGACTGACTGACTGCACTGGCAGTGTTTATGTCCTTTGTACATCCTGTACTTCTTATTATGTGGACATAAATAAATATTTCAAATGTGTGTGTGTGTGTGTGTGTGTGTGTGTGTGTGTGTGTGTGTGTGTGTGTGTGTGTGTGTGTGTGTGTGTGTGTGTGTGTTACCCAGGGTGACGACCATCACAGGGATGTTGAGTCGTTGTCTGGTGTTCTGAGAGAGACGTAGGAACCCATACTCCAGAGAGTACTCTACGATGTACTCCTCCTGAGGCCATACTACACACACACACACACACACACACACACACACACACACACACACACACATTTTAACAATGTATTTATATCCACATAAAGGAGAGCAGACAAGGACACACATATTAAAGGTAGAGTTAAGGTTACATTCACATCATCATCTTCATGATACAATAAGCATGTCACTAAGTACTCTATAAGTAACAGTATAAGTACTCAGTACTCTATAGGTATAAGTAACAGTATAAGTACTCAGTACTCTACAGCGTTTCCATGTGGGGGCTGCACATTAACGCAGAGACTTTGCCAGCCTTTTTGGGGCATCCTGAGTGGTTGAAACCCTCTAACAACCAGTCTGTGGGTATAATGTCCTATGGCTGACACATACAGTATAAAACTAATAGTCTGCACCTATAGCCCAGCTCTGAGATGGTACAGTATGTAGGATGGTTGGTATTTAATGACCTGGTCATTAGACTCTGGAATAGTCTGTCTCTCCCAGTCTATGGGGTTTTCTGAGCCCTACTTAAAACCCATCTGTTCTCCCTGGCTTTAAACTGCATTGAGTTTACCTCACGTGTTCTAACTTTGCACCTCTTGCTACGTGTTAATGCATTTGATCCTCTGATGTTTTTCTTGTGTTTTGTTTAGTTTTTAGTTTTGACCAGGTACAGCACTGTGGTCAGCTCTGCTGTTGTAAACGTGCTTTATGAATAAAGTTTGATTTGATTTGATAAAAAGCTTCCTCTAGGCTAGGGTCAATTCAATTCAATTCAATCTTATTAAAGTGTCAAATCACAACAAGTTGTCTCAAGACACTTTACATGTAGAGAAGAGACCCGACATCCCACCCTGGGGGCGGCAGTGGCTCAGGGGTAGAGTGGCCGGGTAGTGTGAACTGGAAAACCGCAAGGTTCCCAGTTCGATCCCGGGCTGGGGCGCTCCTCTAGAGTTAGTGTCGAAGTGTCCTTGAGCAAGACACTGAACCCCTAATTGCTCCCGATGAGCAGGTTGGTGCCTTGCATGGTTTCCTCCGCCATCGGTGTATGAATGTGTGTGTGAATGGGTTAATGGCACAATCATTGTAAAGCGCTTCGGATAGAAGCGATATATAAATGCACCATTTACCATTTACCCTGAACAAGCAATTTTGCGACAGTGGCAACGAGGGTCAAAGGTGAAGGCTATCTCTAATACAGACTCTTCATCAACAACATGTGGTTTATGAGCTGTCTGGGTTATCACAGAGATTAAACATGGTTTTTACCTTTACTGGTAATAACATATGGTAGTTTTTACCTTTACTGGTAGCGACATATGGTAGTTTTTACCTTTACTGGTAGTAACATATGGTAGCTTTTACCTTTACTGGTACTAACATATGGTAGTGTTTACCTTTACTGGTAATAACATATGGTAGTTTTTACCTTTACTGGTAGTAACATATGGTAGCTTTTACCTTTACTGGTAGTAACATATGGTAGTTTTTACCTTTACTGGGAGGCTGGCTGAAGCTCAGGTCCTGACTCTCGTTGACACCGACTGATCCTGATCTGACTGAAGGTTTCAACCTGGGCTCTATGTCCAACTCAAACTGGAGAGAGAGAGAGAGAGAGAGAGAGAGAGAGAGAGAGAGAGAGAGAGAGAGAGAGAGAGAGAATCCATGTCATTTTAGCTACAAAAGGTTTTTCAGAAAACTGTTAGTATTTAGAAGGTATTTTTAGAATGGGCCTCAGGTCTAAACGGCTTAAATAATCACCTTGTGTTTTACCTTCTTTTATTATTATTATCATCATTTTTTAAAAACAAAAATAGCAGATCTAAAAAGCGTTGCAGCCCACGGGTGCAGTTCCCCTCCTCACCTGTACGGAGCTGTTGTCAAACATCTCCATGGTTAGCTCCTCCTCTTCCTCCTCCTCGTCCTCTTCCTGTAGGGGAGGGGACAGACTGAGCCCGGCCCCCCGGCCTGTGGCTCCGCCCACTCCCCCCGCCTCCTCCTCCATCTCTCCTGTGGATAACGATGGATGACATCATCGACTGATCGCTACTATGTGACATAATCACAATTATTCAGCATAACACTCAGAGTAGTTTCCATTCGTCTGCATGATGTCAATCTGGGAACACATCGTCAAAAACAAAGGAATAAAAATCACACCCAGTGTGAAGTGGGCGGTGTGTGGTCATCACAACATGACTCACTTAAACAATTTTCATCATGTGTCTCACTAGCCCAGTGTTTATCAACCGCGGTAGATGGTACACTTTTGTACCGCGGGTACTTGCGAGGTGTACCGCGAGCTTTGAAGAAAGTGTGAAACCAGCCCCTCGAGAACAATAGCGCATCCGTCAATCGATACGGCCGTCATCCGGACCGTTTCACACTCAACCACGCCCGAGTCCATTCAGTGTAGCCGCTACACTGAATATTTGCATTCCTATGGGTGATCACTGTGATCATCACCCATAGACCCCTTAACAGACGACGTCATACTGGCTGCGTGCAGCCAGTATGCGCGCAACGAAACCCATTATATCAGGTCTCGTTAGGACGCGTCTCACTAGCCAACACACACAAGAGGGGGTTGGGGTGTGCTGAAACCAGCGCACCCCGAAACAGGTTGGGAATTGATTGCGTGAAACAATCACCTGTGCGTCCAGGCTCAATGTTAGTAAACAAATAATTGGTCTATGGGAATGCAAATATGTTGTTAATATTACTGTATAAAAGGGGCACAGGGTACATGCTTTGGCACTCAGTATTATTACTACAAGATGATGAGAGCTCCACCAGCAAAGAAGAGATGCACCCAGGGCCAGAAGACGCTAAATTTCGCCGTCATCAGCAAGACATTGCCGCTGCCAGATCCTCCTGCAAGCAGCGCTGCCGGTGTGTCCGGGCCACCGCGACCTGCCGACGAGCTGGCCGCACAGGGCAGCTGCAACAGCAGCACACACAACAGCGCCGCCGCCAGCGTCCTCGCCGTGCCGCCGGGAACAACAACGGCGACAAGCAAGACGACTACAGCCAGACTGTACCGTGATGACTACATCAAGTTATGACATCAAAGCAAAACAAGTTGTTTCCAAGTATGTGTGTGTGTGTGTGTGTGTGTGTGTGTGTGTGTGTGTGTGTGTGTGTGTGTGTGTGTGTGTGTGTGTGTGTGTGTGTGTTAGCCTCGCGTAGCCAGACAATATCACACGACACACTGCGTGGATATTAGTCTGGTCCCTATCAACGGTAGATTTTCTTCTAAGGGGCGGTTACAAAAAGATCCAAACGGACTCTATTGGTTAGACCTAAACCAATCAGAGCAGTGCTTCCTTGAACGAACCAATCAGAGCAGTGCTTCCTTGTACGTCATTGCTCCAAATAAGGTGATAAGCCCGCCCACATTTGGATACTGGGCCCTGGTTGGCTCCGCACAACTGCGGAGGGAGAGAATTGAAATCTCTATGGAGGGGGGCCAGACCTAATCTGCCGAGGGCTAAAGTGCATGCAATTTTGCAAAGGCAGATTCGTCTGGAACCAGGCTATGTGTGTGTGTGTGTGTGTGTGTGTGTGTGTGTGTGTGTGTGTGTGTGTGTGTGTGTGTGTGTGTGTGTGTGTGTGTGTGTGTGTTTACCAGCAGGGGGCTCTTTAACCAGTCCTCTGAAGCCATCAGAGTCATAGAACTGGAGGAAGATAGGAGCTCTGGTAGAGTTCCTCTGGATCGATCTATCTATCTATCTATCTATCTATGTATCAGTGTATATACATGTAGTAAGGTAAACCTACCAGCAGGGGGCTCTTTAACCAGTCCTCTGAATCCATCAGAGTCATAGAACTGGAGGAAGATAGGAGCTCTGGTAGAGTTCCTCTGGATCTCTACTCTGAGGATGCCGTCCCTCGGCCACTTCTCTCTCACATGCTCCAGACAGTTGATGGGCGAGCGAGAGAACGCTATGTGGATGTAGGCCAGGATGAACAGAACAAACAGGGCCTGAGAGAGAGAGAGAGAGAGAGAGAGAGAGAGAGAGAGAGAGAGAGAGCTTTACAGGACTACCGCATTTTGCTTATAAAACTGCAACTGTGTCTAAGACCCTATCACTGTATATTTGTATATATATATGTTTCTTTTTCTTTTCATCATTGCCATTCTATATTTTGTATTTTCTTGCTTTAATACATGTTCCATTATACGTAGCACAACAACAACATTTCACTGCTTGTACCTGTATAAGTCAGTGACAAATAAAACTTGAATCTTGAAAGGATAATGAGCTTAATTTATATTATACAGTCCTATTCATACACAGCAATGCAGCGTAAAGTGCCGTACTGTAGAGAACAGAAGTCCTGACGTCACTCGTTCATCCCCTGGGTCATAAAGTCATGTCTCTATGGAGAATAACATTGGGTCATCATAGAATCGTCTCATATAAGAATTGTGGTCCAAAAATAAACAAACTGTCTCTGTGATATTGTCAGGGAGGAGGTTCTGTATGGTTTATGATAGTCAGTCACTTATATTTGATACAGTCTGTTTCTGGTGAAAATGTAACTAATTTGGTGGAAGTAACATTATGGTTTTCTCACCGTCAGTTGATGCTTCATATCCATAAGAGTCAAACCACCGGGGTCATATGTTTATTTTTGGAACACAGTTCTTATTTGATGTGATATTAAACACGTCTATGGGGATTCAGAACAGGGGTGGAAAACCGCGAACCAGGTAGGATGTGTAAATGATGTCAGACTTCGGTGCTCTAGAGCTCACTTGTAGATCTGCTATCTGTGCTATTTTGGTGTTTTATAAATATTGAACCAATAAAAGCTTTAAGAAGAGCTTGTGACTAAACAATAACAACAGTGGATGTTAATGTTCAGCCTCATGATGTCATGTTAACACAACTAAATGTGTATTAGTATTCATATCCATATCCTGTCATCTGCTTCACTTATGACTCACATACCTCCAGGCCACGTCATGTGATTTAAAACAGCACTATACCCATTAAACATGTTTGTTTTAAATGTGTGTCATTTTAAGATTTCTTTGGCTATTCAAAAATAGCAGATCTACAAGCTCATAGCACAGCACAGAGTGCCGCACTATGAGCTTGTAGATCTGCTATTTTTGAATAGCCAA
The DNA here is from genome assembly GCF_963454915.1 of Gymnoscopelus microlampas. Classification (NCBI taxonomy): domain Eukaryota; kingdom Metazoa; phylum Chordata; class Actinopteri; order Myctophiformes; family Myctophidae; genus Gymnoscopelus; species Gymnoscopelus microlampas. Next base: position 57,168,241 of record NC_139946.1, on the reverse strand, counting down.
AGAAAAGTAAAATGACACAGATAGGTTCCTGGAACTGAATGGGTTAAATAGTAAAAAAGGAATGGTTTTCTACGTACATAAGGGTTCAACCCTACGGTATGTGTCATTAAATGCTGCTCCGTGCTTTAGGTGGAGTTTTAAAGAACCATAAGTATAACTATGATGTTTAAACTAATGAGCAGGAGCTGAAAGCTGTCCAATGTACATTTTATTTTATTCTTCAGCAGAACGCGTGTAGATCAGCTATTTTCATAACAAAAACATCTAAAACAAATATTTTCAGATGTTGTGCAGACAGACAGGAACATGTCCGCACAGTAGCTGTCCTACTGTCTGTCTCTCCTACACTGTCTCACTCTCAGCTGTCTTACTGTCCATGTACAGTGTATGTATGTCTGTCCTCACAGAGAACCCGTCTCAGGGGACCTGATTCAGACCCTTTTTTACTATGCTAGCTCCTCTCCAACTCCAACACCTCAGTGTCACTGAGGACTAAGCTTCAAACCTCCCAAAACAAACTGATTGGACTACTTCTCTGCCTGGAGCCCATGACCCACCTCTCTCTGATTGGACTACTTCTCTGCCTGGAGCCCAACCCACCTCTCTCTGATTGGACTACTTCTCTGCCTGGGGCCCATGACCCACCTCTCTCTGATTGGACTACTTCTCTGCCTGGGGCCCATGACCCACCTCTCTCTGATTGGACTACTTCTCTGCCTGGGGCCCATGACCCACCTCTCTCTGATTGGACTACTTCTCTGCCTGGAGCCCATGACCCACCTCTCTCTGATTGGACTACTTCTCTGCCTGGAGCCCATGACCCACCTCTCTCTGATTGGACTACTTCTCTGCCTGGAGCCCATGACCCACCTCTCTCTGATTGGACTACTTCTCTGCCTGGGGCCCATGACCCACCTCTCTCTGATTGGACTACTTCTCTGCCTGGGGCCCAACCCACCTCTCTCTGATTGGACTACTTCTCTGCCTGGGGCCCATGACCCACCTCTCTCTGATTGGACTACTTCTCTGACTGGGGCCCATGACCCACCTTTCTCTGATTGGACTACTTCTCTGCCTGGGGCCCATGACCCACCTCTCTCTGATTGGACTACTTCTCTGACTGGGGCCCATGACCCACCTCTCTCACACTCACTTTGTCAGCCTAGGCTGGCTCAGGGTGGAAGACAGGGTTAAACAACTAAAAATGGGACTGGTCTTCAAAATTGTAAATGCAGATTTGCCCGAAATGCCCCCTATACCTGCATATCTGAGTAAATACCTCCAAAAAGTTAGCCACACCCACAGTCACGAAACTAGAGGGAGCGTAAACAACAATCTGGTAACACCCACCCATAAAACAAACATGGGCAAATTCTCCTTCTATAACACGGCCACCAAGGAATGGAATAGTCTAACCCCATCCCTCAAAAAATGCAGTTCTCTGGGCTCATTTAAAACAGCCCTAAAAACTCATCTTTCTGGAGGCCAAAAGAGGAGCTAGTACCAGTTTCCCTGTAGACAGACGACCCCCCTCCCCCTTTTTTGAATATATATATATATATATATATATTGTACATGGTGGTATTTTTTCTCTGTATTTTTATGTTGATTTTTGAACTGTTTGGTTGCTACTATATATGTCTATGAAATTAATTCAAGGACCTCAACAGAAACAAGCCCACAAGGACTTTTTTGTGCCGGACCTTTTAGACAAAAGCATTATAAATGTAACTGTGTTGTTTTACATTCTTTTTGCCTAATAAAAATGTCAATCAATCAATCTTACCTTCAGCATAGCGTCACAATAATTATGACCTTTTATACTTTGGCTATTAAAAAATAGTAGATCTACAAGCTCATAGCGCGGCACCGAGTGCCGCGCTATGAGCTTGTAGATCTGCTATTTTTGAAAAATCGTGAAAATGTGTGCAAATCTTTGAATATATATATTTTTTTTTATGCGAACATTCTTAACTCAAATCTGTGCTTCTGGGGGGGTCCCTGGAACAAAATATTTTTAGATGGGGGTCCGCGGCCAAATACATATCATTTTGGGGGGGTCCTTGACATGAAAAAGTTTGAGAACCACTCTCCTACACTGTCTCACTCTCAGCTGTCTTACTGTCCATGCACAGTGTGTGTGTGTGTGTGTGTGTGTGTGTGTGTCTGTCCTCACAGAGAACCTGTCTCACCTTCAGCAGGACAGAGAACTCAAAGACCCTCCTGAAGGAGGGGGGGAAGAGGCGGGCGTAGGTGACGGCCATCTTGAAGAACAGAGCGTGGAACAGGCGGTCCCTGACGTTGATCAGAGGGTTCTGGTTTATGTTCGGGTTCCTGAGGCGGGGGTTAGCCCCGCCCCCCGGCCCCCCGCCCCCTCCTCCTCCTCCTCCTCCCATGTTGTTGTTGTTGTTGTTGAGCGGCATGTTGTTGTTGTTGTTGTTACCGTGGTTACCGCCGCCGCCAGCAGCGTTGTTTCCTGCCTGTTGTTCTGACATGGTGTTGGTAGAGCTGTGACAATGAAGACATGGATTATAAACACCTTATAAACACATTATAAACACATTATAAACATCTTATAAACACTTTATAAACACATTATAAACACTTTATAAACACATTATATCTGCTTACAACAAATAACTCTTTGCCTGCTAACACATTGAGACCTGAAGCCGGTTCTACATGTCTCCTAAATCCAACAGTTTTATGAAAAACCTATGTTTCTATATCAGTGGTGCTCAATCTTTTTCATGTCAAGGACCCCCAAAATGATATGTATTTGGCCGCGGACCCCCATCAAAATATTTTGTTCCAGGGACCCCCCCAGAAGCAAAGATTTGAGTTAAAAATGTTCGCTTTAAAAATATATATATTCAAAGATTTGCACACATTTTCACGATTTTTCAAAAATAGCAGATCTACAAGCTGAGTGCCGCGCTATGAGCTTGTAGATCTGCTATTTTTGAATAGCCCAAAGTGTAAAATAATGCTTTTTTAGCTCAAATCTAAAAATGACAAAGTTCCAGGTCTTAATGGGTTAAGTAAAAGTATCAATACCGCAATGTAGAAATACTGTTACACGTAAAAGGCCTGTGTTCAAAATGTTACTCGAGTAAAAGTACAAAAGTATTGGCATCGAAATATACTTCAAGTACCAAAAGTAAAAGTGCTAAAATGTTTGAAAATAGCAGATCTACAAGCTGTGAGCTTGTATCTATAAAGCGAATAGCAGAAATAGCTGATCTACAAGCTCACAATGTGTTTTGATAGATTGATTGATTGAAAACCTACTCAAACAGCAGGAGGAACAGGCAGACATTAAGGCTAAAAGGATAACACAACAAAGTCCTGAGGACTTGTTTCCATTGTGGTCCTATGTCACCAAGTGACTTGTTGTAAGCTTGTAGATCAGCTATTTTTTTCAATATATTTAAAAATGTAAGAACATTTTTCACCATGGAAACGATTATGCACAATTGTGATTATCTGAAATAATTGCGGCGAGACGATGATGTATTAATGGTTCTGTTCTGATCTGTTATGATCTGTAATGATCTGTTCTGCTCTGTTCTGCTCTGTTCTGCTCTGTTATGATCTGTTATGATCTGTTATGATCTGTTATGCTCTGTAATGATCTGTAATGATCTGTTCTGCTCTGTAATGATCTGTTATGATCTGTTATGATCTGTTCTGCTCTGTAATGATCTGTTCTGCTCTGTTCTGCTCTGTTCTGCTCTGTTCTGCTCTGTTATGATCTGTTATGCTCTGTAATGATCTGTAATGATCTGTTCTGCTCTGTAATGATCTGTTATGATCTGTTTATGATCTGTAATGATCTGTTATGATCTGTAATGATCTGTTCTGATCTGTTATGATCTGTTATGATCTGTCAGGGCCTGTTTATGATCTGTAATGATCTGTTCTGATCTGTTATGATCTGTTATGATCTGTTATGATCTGTTATGATCTGTCAGGACCTGTTGTATCTGCAGCAGGTTGATGTGTTGGTTTAGATGATCTCAGAGGATTCAGCTCAGACACTCCTCATAGACACTCAACTCCTCCCAGATCTGTGTTACAAAGACAAAGAGAGACACAACCTGGTCACTGTCCATTTTGTTCTGAAAACAGCCGATCTACAAGCTCACAACAACATTGTGAGCTTGTAGATCGGCTGTTTTTGAATAGCCCCGAGTATTGTATAAAATAGGGCTTAGGGGTTAAAGGGATAGTTCACCCCAAAAAAATACTTGTTTTCTATCTATTAGTCACCTCATGGAGACTTGAATTCATGGATATGTTTTAGTTTGTGTCTCATTCATAAGACAATAATGTGATGACCAGCGGACTGGTAGTCAGCGGTTCCGGTAGGAGACACAAAGGGGACTCTTTGTGTCTCCTACCGGAATCGCTGCCGGTCATCACATTATTGTCTTAACCCATTGAGACCTGAAGCTGATTCTACATGTCTCCTAAATCCCAACAGTTTTCTGAAAAACGTATGTTTCTATATCAGTGGTGCTCAATCTTTTTCATGTCAAGGACCCCCAACATTATATGTATTTGGCCGCTGACCCCCATCAAAATATGTTGTTCCAGGGACCCCCCAGAAGCAAAGATTTGAGTTAAAAATGTTTGCTTAAAAAATATAAATATTCAAAGATTTGCACACATTTTCACTATTTTTCAAAAATAGCAGATCTACACCGAGTGCCGCGCTATGAGCTTGTATATCTGCTATTTTTGAATAGCCCAAAGTGTAAAATAATGTTTTCTTAGCTCAAATCTAAAAATGACACAGTTCCAGGTCTCAATGGGTTAATGTAATCTAATAGATAGAAAACAAGTATTTTTGTAATTATAATCTCAATCTGAAGAGTAATAACATGAATACAGAAACACATAGGTGGCAAATATGTGTAGAAATATAAAAGTACAATATTTGCCTCTACAAAGCATTGAAAATGGAAATAACCAAGTAAGTACGTGTAGCTCAAATGTTTACTTTTCATCAGCTTATGTTTCTGCTGTTTCTGCTTTTACAAAATGATATGTATTTGGCCGATACGAATTTTTACCATTCTCCTAAAATAGCCGATCTACAAGCTCAAAAACGTGTCGCGCTGCACTGCGTTTCGAGCTTGTAGATCTGCTATTTGTGCTAATTTTGTATTGGAATTCCTGATTCTTTTTGCTATTTTTTAATTAGAATCGTGAAAAGTAACATTTGTATTTAATTCCAAATGCATTTAGTTAAACGTATGTTTATGTATAACTTTATGAACTTAAATACAAATACATTTCACATAAAAAAGAATGTTAATACTAGTCGTTAAGCTACTAATATAGACTGAAGTCATTAAAGCGGGTCATGTTTGCATGTTATGAATCATAACAGCTGAAATCAATAACATATCACTATTCTGATATTAACCTGTGGGACGCATTAAGTGAAGGTGGGGGCCGCATGTGGCCCCCGGGCCGCCAGTTGCCCATGTATGGTCTAAACAATTTAATATCAAAAACATAATTTGGCTACATAATAGGTCTATAGAAGATACTTCAAACACATTCTATATCTATTGCTAGTTTGACACATTCTATTTCTCTTTAAACTATAACTATAGGATACTAAGTGTGAACAGTCAAATAACATGATATCTAATCTAAATTACATTTACCATTAATTAACTTTAGATACAAGTTACTTTTAAATCATTGATACGGTTAAAGCAGTGGTTCTCAAACCTTTTCATGTCAAGGACCCCCAAATGTACACTTATTAGCCCGCGGACCCCCATTTGAAAAGATAAGCCAGTTCAGCCAATTCATATTGTAAAATCTATGTTAATTTAACTCTGAGAGTGTACAAATGGAACCAAATGGACCCGTTCCATTTGTACACTCTCAGAGTTACAGACCCATAAGGGTACATTTGGTTCCTATACATCATTTAGCTGGGGACCCCCTGGAACCCCCTCAAGTACCCCTGGGGGTCCCCGGACCACACTTTGAGAACCAATGGGTTAAAGCACCAGTCCTGTGTAATAAACTTCTGATATTCAAAAAAAAAAAGAAGCAAATCTACCAAAAGAAAACTGTCAAAAACAGAGTATTTCTACTCTGAGTAGAAGTACTCACATCACTGCAGCTGGTAGGAAAACACATCTGTGTGTTTTCTTCCAGATGTTGAGGAGGATGATGACGTCAGTGTGATGAAGAGGATGAGGAAGGCTTCTCACGCGGCAGCACAGAGCTGTCCATCACACTGAGTATGAGGTTCTACAGATCTGATATTTTACTCACACACACACACACACACACACTATAAGCTGCTCCCAAACAGCTTCATAAAGCTGTTATTAACACATTATTGTGACGTTATAACAGCTTATTCTATGTTATAAACACTATCATAGTTTAATAATCATTATTAAACCATTCAATAGGAAATAAACACAAAGCAGCTAACGTTAGCTTAGCTTAGCCTACCACCCAACACACACACACACACACACACACACACACACACACGTACACACTAAACACACACAGGCTAACAGTTAGCTTCGGGACGCTAGCTGTCCGTCCACACTACCACTGGCCGCTCGAGCGTCGTTTTCATTGGTTCTTATGGATCAGATATTGGTTTAAATATCAGCTTTAGATGTCGGTTAGTTTTGTAGTTCTTGTAGTTCTTTAAAGGGAAGCTAACGGTTAGCATCTAGCTGCTGATGTTCATAACATTCTGTCACGGCCTCTTTCCCGGAAGTCAACGACGAGAGGATAAGAGGGAACTTCCGGTCCGGCTGTAAGCCCTGAAACATGACTGTCGTGTCATAACAGTCATGACGGAACTTCAACCTGGTTTTGTCATTGTTTATATTTACACCCGGCCGGTACATCTACATAAACGTATTTCAAATATAAAGGACTGAACCCACGGTCATGGATGTTAGAAATGTAAACGCATGGGTTTAAGTACATGTATTCTCTGTATTGTTCAATAAAAAGCATTTTAATCTGATCGGTGGCCATTTTCTTAAAATGTCTTTCATATGCTTTCAACTACGTGACCCTATCGGTAGGGATGTATATTACACTCTGATACATTATAACTCTATGAGGAAAATGACCGCCAATCAAATTAAAATGCTTTTGATTTACTAATGCGGAAAATACATGTACGTAGGCCCACCCGATTTAGATTGATACATCTATAATGGTGGTTTTAGCACTTTATATTTGAAATAAGAACCTTTATGTAGATGTACGGGTTGTAAATGGAGAAAGTGCCAAAACGGGGAACAAGTTTGAGCCATGACACACACACACACACACGCACACGCACGCGCACGCGCATGCACACACACACACGCCCGTAACGCAAAACAATATTTGATTTAGATGCTTATTAATAAAACATGAATACATTAACCACGTATTAAGCCCTATTTTATATTCAGGCCGTTTGAACATTTTCCCCACTAACAGCCAGGCATTGTATCAGACAGCTGTGTGTCCTCTAGGGGTCCTAGAGGGGTCCTAGTCGCATTGTTGTTGTTTCTGTGGATGTTGTTCGTGTTGAAATGAATGAATGGTAAGAAGTTTATTATGAAGTAGAACATGTTTATAGTGTTATTATGTTATTACATGTTACTGTAATAATAATAACCAGCTGAGCTGCTCAGGCTGAGTGTTTTTAATGGTTTTAAAGGTAACTGTTAGTAAAAGAGGCGGAACAAACAAACAGTTGGTTTTTACATGTTTTCCTTCAGGGTGAAATATTGTATTTTCTGTCATAAAGTGTGTTATAGATCAGTGGTTCATGTCAAGGACCCCCACATTGACCCTTATTAGCCCGCGGACCCCCATTTGAAAAGATATGCCTGAGGGACCCCCATAAGAGAAGGTTTTTACGGCTCTAGCAGTGATTCTCAAACATTTTAATCACAAGGACCCCCCTGTTTGACATGCATTTAGGCCATGGACCCCCATTTAATGGCATTTCTATCTCTGGGACCCCAATTTATATTGTAAAATCTATGTTAATTTAACTCTGAGAGTGTACAAATGGAACCAAATGTCCATTTGTACACTCTCAGAGTTACAGACCTGTAAGGGTCCATTTGGTTCTTAGCTATCCATTTAGCTGGGGACCCCCTGGAACTCCCTCAAGGACCACTGGGGGTCCCCAGACCCCACTTTGAGAAGCAATGTTTTAGAGTGAGGTGGGGAGGGGGCGGGGCTCAGAGTGTTTCCACTAAGTCGTTTTAAACTCCATAAAACACTTTGTTTTAGTGAATAAATAAATAGAGAAATTGTAGTTTTTATTTTTGACACAGCGTTGGACCAGAGCTATATTTTTTATTAAGTTGTTTTGTTTTACTCTAAAATGCGCTGGTATTATTATTACATGAATGTTTTATTATTTAACTCTATGGTGCATTTTAGCTTCTTATAACAATAACTATATGTAGAGTTTTATTCATAATGACATCAAAGTGGAGAATGAGTGACACAGATAGATCTTAACTTAAAGCTTTAGTGTAAGTCACTGCTTCTCAAAGTCTTTCATGTCAAGGACCTCTAAATGCACACTCATAGCCTGCGGACGGACCCCCATTAGAAAAGATAATATGCCAAGGACCCCCATTAGAAAAGATAATATGCCAAGGACCCCCATAAGAGAAGACTGTTACGCCTCTAGCAGTGATTCTCAATTCTCAATTCAAAATTTCAACCACCTCCAGGTTGACATGTATTAGGGCTACGGACCCCCATTTAATGGCATTTATATCTCTGGGACCCCAATTTGTATTGTAAAATCAATGTTAATTTAACTCTAGAGAGCACACATGGAACCAAATGGACCCGTTAGGGTTCATGTGTACACTCTCAGAGTTACAGACCTGTAACGGTCCATTTGGTTCCTAACTATCCATCATTTAGCTGGGGACCCCTTGGAACTCTCTCAAGGACCCCTGGGGGTCCCTGGAACCAATGGTATAAGTGACATCTTTGGCTAAAACAAAGTTTTGAGTTGAAAGGTTAAACCTATAGTGTGACAGTGTTTCTACAGGGGTCTTTCAGGTCAAAGACCCCTCATAGCTGATTAGATTAAACCTTAGACTATCATCAGTGTGTACATTAATGTTTGTGTTTGTTAGTTTACACATTATATTTTATATTAATATGTTGGATTCATGTTAATGTGTGTTTTCAGACGTTATTTAACTACTTAAATAATAATAATAATGGATATTTATTAGTTTTTGTCTCATTCATAAGACAATCATGTGATGACCAGCAGTGGTTCGGGTAGGAGACACAAAGAGTCTCCTTTGTGTCTCCTACCGGAACCGCTGCCTACCGGTCCGCTGGTCATCACATTATTGTCTTATGAATGAGACACAAACTACAACATGTCCATGAATTCATGTCTCCATGAGGTGACTTTAATCCATAGAAAAAAGTAATGTTTTGGGTGAACTATCCCTTTAAACCCTCAATACTTAGTAAACTCATCGTTGGCTCTGTACTTGGTCCACTCTTTTTTCCCTTTATACTAAATCTCTTCGCTGAAAATCTACAAGATCACAAGGTGTTATTTTCTGTCAAATGTTCTGTTCCCCCAGAACAGAACAGGGACGCTAGGGTTCAAGTGGTTAATGTAAAAAAAAAAACACAAATATGTGGCAGCCCCCCACAGGTTGAGAACCACTGTTCTACATGTTCTAACAGTGTTGTGGTGGTTCTCTACAGATGGAGGTGTTGTGTGTGTTCTATAGGTTCTAGTGAAGGTTCTAACAGTGTGGTTCTATCCATACAGATGGAGGTGACCTATGTGTGTGTGAGTGGGTTCTAACAGTGTGGTTCTATCTACAGATGGAGGTGACCTATGTGTGTGTGAGTGGGTTCTAACAGTGTGGTTCTATCTACAGATGGAGGTGACCTATGTGTGTGAGTGGGAGAAGAGGCCAAAGAACAACCACTGTCCCTCCATTCCTCTGGTGTGTTCCTGGTCCTGTAGGAACCTGGTGGCCTTCACTACAGACCTGAAGGCTGAGGACGAAGATAAAGGTACTGAGAGACAGTAAACATTACATTTTATATTGTAATATTCTATGTATGTGTTTACCTTGTTTACTGTAAGTCACTCTGGATAAAGAGCGTCTGATAATAATGACTACATTGTACATTGTATAATTGTTAATTGCCTCCTTAACCCATTGAGACCTGAAGCCGATTCTACATGTCTCCTAAATCTCAACAGTTTTCTGAAAAACGTATGTTTCTATATCAGTGGTGCTCAATCTTTTTCATGTCAAGGACCCCCAAAATGATATGTATTTGGCCGCGGACCCCCATCAAAATATTTTGTTCCAGGGACCCCCCAGAAGCAAAGATTTGAGTTAAAAATGTTTGCTTTAAAAATACATATATTCAGAAGATTTGCACACATTTTCACGATTTTTCAAAAATAGCAGATATACAAGCTCATAGCGCGGCACTCGGTGCCGCGCTATGAGCTTGTAGATCTGCTATTTTTGAATAGCCCAAAGTGTAAAATAATGCTTTTTAGCTCAAATCTAAAAATGACACAGTTCCAGGTCTTAATGGGTTAAAATGTCTGCCATCATGAGCAGATGAGCTGATTTAGGTTTTTGCCCATGTGGGAGATTAACACCAAGATGATGTTGTTGTTCTCTCTTCTCTGATTGGCTGCAGATGTGAGTCACATGATCCACATCATCGATACAGAACACCCCTGGGATGTTTACTCCATCAACTCTGGCCACGCTGAGGTCATTTCCTGTCTGGAGTGGGACCAATCAGGTGAGCTGTCCTAAACGTCTTTTATGTGTTTGTAGGCCTGCGCCGTGTGTGTGTGCGTGTGCGTGTGCGTGTGCGTGTGTGTGCGTGTGTGTGTGCGTGCGCGTGCGTGTGTGTGCGCGTGTGTGCGTGTGTGTGTGTGTGTGTGTGTGTGTGTGTGTGTGTGTGTGTGTGTGTGTGTGTGTGTGTGTGTGTGTGTGTGTGTGTGTGTGTGTGTGTGTGTGCCAACATGGTGTAACACAGGCGTGCGGTCGAGCGTGCACAACACAGACACACACAGGGTGGTACAGTATAATGGCAGTGACTATACGTTCATAACTCTCTGTGTGTAGTCAGTGCATGCACTCACACTCTATTGTTGATCATGCGAGACATGATGAAATCATTTGTTTTCGCAATGGTAGGTCAGGGAAAAGAAAACAATATACAGGGTTCCCACGGTCATGAAATTCCTGGAAATATTTTGAAATTAGGAAAACAGTTTTCCAGGCCCTGGAAAAGGTTTGGAATTAATTAATCACGTGTTTTGGAAAATCTTTGGCTATCGTCTCTGTCGGTCGAAAACCTCATATGTCCAAAACTGTTACTTTTCAGGAGTCAAATTCTAAAATGGCAAAAGTAGCAGACCTACAAGCTCAAAACGCGTCGCTTCGCGCCACGTTTTGAGCTTGTAGGTCTGCTACTTTTGATGCTTCTGTGTGACGCTGTATGATTTACAAAAAAACACAAAAGGTTTAAATACGGAGATGAGAGGTGTCTGCCCGACAACAACAAAATACATTGTTTTAGTCTAACATTACGTGAAAGATTGGTAAATTGTGGTAACATGCGGTGCTACTTGATACGTTGTTAGCTTGTAGATCTGTTCTTTTTGTCACGTGACACCTTCACTCCAGTCTGTCTTGGGGCATTGATGGCACACTGGTTTAAGAGTCATTGTTGCACTGTATGATTTCTATAGTCCTGGAAATGGGGTAAAATACTTTGGAAAAGTTATGGAAAGGTTTTGAAAATTCATTGTTAAAAATGTGTGGGAACCCTGAATATATATATATATATATATATAATTTGTTTTAAACTACATTTGAATGGCAATTTTAGCATTCAAATGTTATACATTTGTTTTCACATTCAAATTATTTTCGAAACACGAAATTCATTCTGACAGCATTATCATACACACATAGACGTCTGATAGTTTATACTTTACTCTGTAAAGATGATTGAGCAGCTACCTGCACCATGATGGATGATGTCAGAGCAGATGTTCTGTCCATCGTCACCTTGGAACTCATAATCACACTTTATAACATAAACACACATTAAGGCTAAAAGGATAACACAAAGTCCTGGGGACATGTTTCCATTGTGGTCCTATGTTGATTTGTTTGATGGACAGACAGACAGACAGACAGACAGACAGACAGACAGAGATGTAGAAATCCTTCATAATAACTGGTTAATTTGAGTGAACAGAAATGATGTTACAGATGTCTTCCTGCACAAAGGACAGACAGTCTGTCATTGTTCTGCTGGAGGAAGATGAATGTGTCATTCAGTCAGTCTATCTCCTCATTTGGGGAGGGGCTAGTGACTCCTCTTTCTTACCACCTCAACACCTCCTCAACACCGTCCAGTTTATCACTGATGAAGCCTGCTTGGTCTTAACTGTCACTGCACCTCACACAAATGTCCACCAGGGGGCATCATGATCCTTAGTCCATGTTGTCATGTTACTGTGTGTTACATGTCTACATGTTACAGTACTGTGTGTGATGTGTCTTTATGTATTGTTGTGTTGGATTGACTGTCACATTGACTGCCACACTGCTGTCAGCAGACATTATAGACAGATCAATACAGATTGATTCATTAATGTATTGATTAATTAATTGATGTATTGATGTATCTCCAGGCTCCAGGCTGCTGTCATCAGACGGTGATGGACAGATCAAGTGTTGGATGATGTCAGAACATCTGGTGAACAGCTGGGAGTCCAGCCTGGGCAGCTCTGTGGATGGAGACCCTATCATCGCTCTGTCATGGTTACACAACGGAGTTAAACTGGCCCTGCATGTAGAGATGGTGAGTTAGTTACTGTCATGGTTACATAACAGAGTTAAACTGGCCCTGCATGTAGAGATGGTGAGTTAGTTACTGTCATGGTTACATAAAGGAGTTAAACTGGCTCTGCATGTAGAGATGGTGAGTTAGTTACTGTCATGGTTACACAACAGAGTTAAACTGGCCCTGCATGTAGAGATGGTGAGTTACAGTTACAGTTTAGGCATTTATCAGACGCTCTTAATCCAGAGCGACTTACAGTAAGGAAGGAGACAAGATAATACACATAATACATCAAATGCATAGAAATAGTAATCTAATAATAAAGTAATACATAATAAACCAATAATCTAATAATAACTAATACATACGTTCACCATGAACCTTTCATCAGCCTACATTGAAACTATACACACTGTAGGATGTCAGGTCAACAATGACCTGGCATCTGTCTACATAACATGATATCTAAGTCAGTGGTTCTCAAACTTTTTCATGTCAAGGACCCCCAAATTGACACTTATCAGCCCGCGGACCCCCATTTGAAAAGATAAGCCAGGGACCCCCATAAGAGAAGATTTTTTACGGCTCTAGCAGTGATTCTCAACCACTTTAATTTCAAGGACCCCCAGTTTGACATGCATTAGGCTACGGACCCCCTTTTAATGGCATTTATATCTCTGGGACTCCAATTCATATTGTAAAATCAATGTTAATTTAACTCTGAGAGTGTACAAATGGAACCAAATGGACCCGTTAGGGTCCATTTGGTTCCATTTGTACACTCTCAGAGTTACAGACCCATAAGGGTCCATTTGGTTCCTGTCTATCATTTAGCTGGGGACCCCCTGGAACCCCCTCAAGTACCCCTGGGGGTCCCCGGACCCCACTTTGAGAACCAATGATCTAAGTTACATTTTAGCCTTTGCATAATCCTGTAAGGTCATCAAGGCTAGGTCTAGTGCTACAGGCTGAGGTTGAGTCTGAAGAGGTGAGTCTTTAGATTAGGGCAGGAGTCTGCAGTTCTGACTGCAATGAGGAGTTCATTCCATAGTTCTGGAGCCAGAAGAGAGAAGAGTGTGGGACGTGTGGAGCGTTGTCCAGAGTGTTTTAGAGAAGAGAGAAGAGTCTAGGACGTGTGGAGCGTTGTCCAGAGTGTTTTAGAGAAGAGAGAAGAGTCTAGGACGTGTGGAGCGTTGTCCAGAGTGTTTTAGAGAAGAGAGAAGAGTCTAAGACATATGGAGCGTTGTCCAGGGTGTTTTAGAGAAGAGAGAAGAGTCTAGGACGTGTGGAGCGTTGTCCAGGGTGTTTTAGAGAAGAGAGAAGAGTCTAGGACGTGTGGAGCGTTGTCCAGAGTGTTTTAGAGAAGAGAGAAGAGTCTAAGACATATGGAGCGTTGTCCAGGGTGTTTTAGAGAAGAGAGAAGAGTCTAGGACGTGTGGAGCGTTGTCCAGAGTGTTTTAGAGAAGAGAGAAGAGTCTAAGACATATGGAGCGTTGTCCAGGGTGTTTTAGAGAAGAGAGAAGAGTCTGGGACGTGTGGAGCGTTGTCCAGAGTGTTTTAGAGAAGAGAGAAGAGTCTAGGACGTGTGGAGCGTTGTCCAGGGTGTTTTAGAGAAGAGAGAAGAGTCTAAGACATATGGAGCGTTGTCCAGGGTGTTTTAGAGAAGAGAGAAGAGTCTAGGACGTGTGGAGCGTTGTCCAGAGTGTTTTAGAGAAGAGAGAAGAGTCTAAGACATATGGAGCGTTGTCCAGGGTGTTTTAGAGAAGAGAGAAGAGTCTGGGACGTGTGGAGCGTTGTCCAGGGTGTTTTAGAGAAGGTTCTGACAGCTTCCCTGTGTTATCTGATCTGAGTGAGTGGGAGGGGTTGTAGGGTTGGATCAGGCTTTGACGATACGGAGGTGTCATATACCTTCGGTTGCTTTGTAGACCAACGTCAGTGTTTTGTACTCTGTGAGGGCAGTTAGTTAGTTAGTTAGTTACTGAGTTAGTTACTCTGCCATGGTTACATAACAGAGTTAATTCAATTCAATTCAAACTTTATTCCAGACACACAGGGGGTCCATAGAGTACATACACATATCACACAACAACTACATAACAAGACATTATAGAATCATACACAGAGGCTGTCTCTCCAGTGTTTACACTGGATGAGAACCAGAGACACAGGATTAACTCTATCCTCAATAACACTGTTCCTGTACTCATCCAGCAGAGACATGAATCCATACATAGAGTCTTCAGAGAGCCTCACAGTGTGGATTCCACATGTTATAAATAAGTGACTAGCACTATGCCATCTAGAGACATTAGAGTCCTTTATTTAATCTGGCTCTACATGTAGAGATGTATCACCTTCTGACTGATCCATGGTTTGATTAAATGAATAAATGAGAAGCCTGATTTTCTTTTACATTAATTTAGATGAAACACTTAAGCCCTCTAGTATAATGTATAATATCAGTTAGTTAGATGAACTGTTGTTAACTGTTTATTATCTGCTTGTCCAGTCTGGATCCACCAACTTCGGGGAGAAGTTTTCCAGGGTGAAGTTTGCTCCTTCTCTGACCTTATTTGGAGGTAAGAAGGGGGGGGGGGGGGGGGGAATCTCATCATTTTAGTTTGGTTGTTTTTCTGAGGGCATGAAGGACACATGCCAGGGCAGGACGTTTTTCTTTTTATACATATATAACTATCAGTGAAATAAATTAAGGTTGCAGGTTGAGTGTGTAAAATAGCAGATCTACAAGCTCACAACATGTCACGATATCTATCTATCTAGATTGATAGATAGATAGATAGATAGATAGAGTATAACACATATTTAATGTTTCAGGTAAACCCATAGAGGGCTGGGTAGGGGTATATATAAGTATATATAATATTGTATAACACATATATATATATATATAATGTTTCAGGTAAACCTATGGAGGGCTGGGTAGGCGTAACGGTCAGCGGTCTGGTCACAGTATCGTTGTTAAAACCCAACGGGATGCTGCTGTCGGCCAGTGAGAGTCTGTGTCGTCTCAGAGGACGTGTGGCCATGGCCGACATCGCCTTCACCAGCGGAGGAAACATCGTTGTAGCGGCTACGGACGGAAGCTCCTCCTCTCCTGTTCAGTTCTATAAGGTAACACTATATATACACAATATAATACATTATAACACAGCTGTGGGTGAGATATCTTCAATAGTTTCTCTGTTGAATAGAACTTGAGACTCCAGGCACCTAGGCTCTAAAGTGGCCTGACAGCGCGTCGAGGGTTTGAGTCCCGATCTCGACGGCCTTTGCTGCATGTCACCCCATGTCTCGCGTTACCAGACCGTTGCCTCCTACAATTTTCAAATGTTTCCGGCATACAGTCTGGGACTCTGAAGCTCTGATAAACCGGATGTGGAGCCTCCTCTCCATTTCCATTTCATCTTTACAGTCGCGCAAATTCATCCTAATATAAATACAAATCATCTAAGTATATTTAGCTTGCTGCTTAGCAGAAATGGAAATTAAAAAATAAAATGTAAAGATATTTTAAAAGATATTTTCGTGAACGGAAGTGGCAGTTTCCTCTCTCGGATTTGGGGAGTTGTAGTTCCAGACTCTATATAGCATTCAGAGATTGTGGAATAGTTGTCTGGCTACGCGAGACTATGTCACCCCCATCTCTCTCTCCTGTCAGCTTACTATCCTATCCTAGAAGACATTCAGACTCCTTGATATATTCTCCTCTTTAACTAGAGCCTGATTCATGCTCTGTTGTGTGACTTCATCAAGCAAAGAACTTCATTTATAAAGCACATTTTAAACTACAGAAGTGCTGTACAGTACACGTGTGCAAATCTTTGAATATATATACTGTATATATATGTTTTAAAGCGAACATTTTTTTACTCCGATCTGTGCTTCTGGGGGGGAACAACATATTTTGAGATGGGGGTCCGTAGCCAAAAACATATAATATTGGGGGTCCTTGACATGAAAAAGTTTGAGAACCACTGATTATAGCAACATACCTTTTTTTCAAAAACCTGTTTTAGAAGACATTTGTAGAATACCCCTGAAGCAAAGATTTGAGTTATTTTAAAAATATATATATTCAAAGATTAATTTTCTTGATTTTTTTCAAATAATAGCAGATCTGCCAGCTCATAGTAGATGAGCACGTACTATGAGCTTGTATATCTGCTATTTTTGAATGAATTTGAATTGTATAGCAAAATAAATTAAAAAATGACACTGATTATTTCCCTGTCTAAATTGGTTAATATGTCCTTATTCCCCACGTTTGACACTAATACAACTGTGTGTGTGTGTGTGTGTGTGTGTGTGTGTGTGTGTGTGTGTGTGTGTGTGTGTGTGTGTGTGTGTAGGTGATAGTCAGTGTGGTGAATGAGAAGTGTCGTATAGACACAGAGCTGCTTCCCTCTCTGTTCATGCGTTGTACCACAGACCCTCTGAGGAGAGACAAGTACCATGCTGTCACTCACCTTCACTTCCTCACCAGAGAGAACTCTGAACAGGTAATATTACCCCTAACCCTCTGTTACCCCTCTACTGTTACCCCTAACCCTCTGTTACCCCTCTACTGTTACCCCTAACCCTCTGTTACCCCTCTACTGTTACCCCTAACCCTCTGTTACCCCTCTACTGTTACCCCTAACCCTCTGTTACCCCTCTACTGTTACCCCTAACCCTCTGTTACCCCTCTACTGTTACCCCTAACCTAACCCTATTTACTGTTACCTCTAACCAGTGGTGTGTTCCACCGTGTTACACTATACACGTAGTGTGTGACCTGCAGAAATATTTTTGTAGCCAAGCGCAGTAGACGTCCAGAAACCGTCAGAGGAAGCGTGTCTGATACTCAGGAGGAGGGGCCGGGGTTAGCTCTGGTCCATAGCGTTAGAAGGAGTTCTCCTTAACGCTATGGGACTTTTCATCCTTTCCCCTCAGACCACAGGCTGCACAGCCTCTCGTCTGTAGTCAAAATAAAAAATACACTTTCTCTACTCACCAAAACAAAGAGTGTTTTATGGAGTTGAAAGCTTACTCTACTTAGTGGGAACATTGTGAGCCCCACCTCACGTCTAAAATACAGCTTTTTGGCCAGAAAAGAGAATATTTCACCGGAAGGAAAGATCTGGTCAATAGGCAGGGGTGCACATAACATTTTTGGTCTAGTTCTCAGGGGAGCACCTGGATATGTTACTTGGTGCTCACCAAATAAATTAATAAATACATTTTGCCTCGACACGTCTCTCAGGATGGATAAAAGAGGGATACATGGATAATTTGTCTGTGCAACGGTCTGCGTGATTTACTAGTAGAACCCTACATTGAGGTGAGAGAGATGGGAAATACCGTATTAATCCCTGAGGGGAAATCATGTCGTTAAAGCAGCACAGTGTAACAAATAGATAAAGAATCTACAGACAAACATAGACACATCAAACACAGATGGACATAAACAGAATAGACCAGGGTCGACACAGGACCATATCCTGCAGCTCACCATAGAGTGGATGGGACTCATGGGAGGGGTTAAGTTTGTCTCTAATCCTCCTCTCTGTGACTGACTGCAGCCCTTCCTTCTATACGGAGGCCACAGAGCTGGCCTTCTTTATGATCTTATGGAGCTTGTTTAGCTCCCCAGCCTTGATGCCCCCACCCCAGCATACCACTGCATAGAACACAATGAAATTACTACTGTATCTATTCTCCACATCATTGTTCTGACTATATGACACTTTAAAGTTTGTTCAACTGGACTCACACTGTTATGATTGAGGTCATATGTTGTTATATTTGTGTCAGGTGTAGCGTATGTCTGTGTGCTGTTCTGTTGACGGCTCAGGCTGCCTGCCGACGCTAATACGTGTGTGAGACTCCACTAATATGATCGGAGGGGTAACTTTCCCACAGAGAATTAGCTCTTTCTTATTGGCTTCCCAGAAGAACTCACAGGGTCACGCTTCTGAAAGATTGGGCGGTTGCAGCCGTCAGATTTATCAAGCCTCAGAACATGTGTACGCTGGGATTGGCTGGATACGATTGCTTGATAAATCACACGTGGACGACGTGGTCGTATGCTGATTCCTGGGCTCCAATTTAAGCTGGTTTCTACGTTCCATTGATAAATTAGGGCCATAGTGTTTTTGGTGCTAGTAAAGAGGTGATTAGTTCTTATAGTTGACCAGCAGGGGTCGCTTCTGCCCTTTTTCATTATTCTCCGCACATAAAAGTGCTGTTATACCTCCAGATGTTTCTATTCTTATCATCAATCAGGCGTGGAGATCCGGGGGGGGGGGATTTGTCACCCCTAGCTTTAGATTGGACCCCCCCCCCAAAAAAAAAACAAGCGTTCAGGTGACCCCCTCTAGCCTCTGATAATGACAACACTGATAATGGTGTCTGTCAAACCAATCTATGAAACTATCTGTGAAATTTATGAAAAACTTTGAATCTACAACACAATGTTATACAATACGTACCGGAAAGTAGGCTGACAGGAAATGGTGAGAGAGATGGGGGGGGGGGAGTGACACGCAGCAAAGGTCGTCGGGAACGGGAGTCGAACCCACGACACGCTGTCAGGCTGACATTGCAGACTAGGGTGCCTGGACCGTCACGCTACAGCCCAGGCCTCCATTTTTTACTATTTTAAAAAAGTGTTTTCAAATAGTTCAACTAGCCGATCTACATGGACATGTTGTGAGCTTGTAGATCGGCTATTTGAACTATTTGAAAATGTTTTTAAAAATGGTAATATATATATATTTTTTTAAAAGGCAAATAAGTTCAGGGATAATGGGTGAGGCACCAGCTAAAATATGTTCCATAGACTGTGTCACAGTGGTACAGAGGTACGGGAGGGTGTGTGTGTGCATGAAACCACACTGGTGATGACCTCCACCCAGTACAACACACATTGGATCATGCTCCATAGTTTAAAATGTATTGTTTCCTTTACACCATGTTGGACGAGACATTTAGAGCCTCACAGGCTCTTCACAGGACGGCGAGGCTCCAAGTGTCCAGTGGTGTAAACTAAAGGAACCCATATATACATTTAATACAGGATAATGCAGGATGATCCTTTGTGTAGACTTTATTGTTTTTACATTCTGACCTCTGCCCAGCCCCTGGTGTTTAGTGAATGGATGTTTGTTTCTAAACCCAGTACAATACACTGGGGATAGGATGACCTCCACCACTTAACCCTTGTCAATAGATGCTAGTTTAGCATATAGATATATAGATATATGTATGTCTCTTGTCTCATGTTTTAATTTTTTACATTGTTTTTTTCTTGACCACAAATGTACAGAATGTCATTTAGATAGCATGTTTTTTAGACAGATACTAGGTTCCTTGTTTATTTATCTGGTATCCTATAGTTTCTTTGAGGCTCTGTATTGTTCTCTCTGCACTAATACTGATGAGACTGTTTACCTTGTTGTTTATTGACTAGACTTCATGTTGTTTACTCTGCTTATTGTGACCTCACACTTAAATCACTGGATAAGAGAGTCTGATAAATGCTTACATTGTCTTCTTCTGTTTCTATCTGGTTGTGTTCTCTGCTTCTTTGTCTCTGACTCCAGCCTGCATGAACCTCCTCTCTGGCCTCCTTCTTCTCCTCTCCTCTTACCTGAGAGGAGGACACGGTCAATGAGGAGGTTTATGGATGCTGTGAGAGGACACGCAGGAGGCTGGAAATAGTACAACTAGTTGTAAATGGTAAAATTGTGTTGTATTGTTATTGTAATTATTTGTGATTGTGTTGTATGGTTATTGTATTGTTATTTATAATTGTAACTGTGTTGTTGTTGTTGTTGTTCAGGTGTTGCTGTGTGCCTCCAGTCAGACAGGAAGTATAGTGGAGTGCTGGTCACTGAGGAAGGAGGGACTTCCTGTCAATAATATCTTCCAACATCGCTCTCCTGTTGGTAAGAAACACACCAGGGCCCACATCACACTGGCCCACTGGTCTGTCTATCATCTGAACAGCCCCAGGCTACAGTGGCCTGGAGGTACAGCCTTCACTATGTATACGTTAAGGATGTCCTGTTATGCCATCCTCATACAGCCTATAGATCTAGCCTATAACAGATGCATCTCAGATCATTATAGCCAGCCATTTTTTAGCGGCGCTATCCGCTCTATACCTGACTTTGTCCGTGTTCACCGTCAACGTTCTGATCGGTCAGACCCGTCAACGTTCTGATTGGTGCGACCCGTCAACGCTCTGATTGGTCAGACCCGTCAACAAAGTGATTGGTCAAGCTTCACGTGACACATGGCTATAAACACATTATAAACACATATCAATGACATAATGTATCAAAGGCGCCGCTACCTTCACACAGGGTGTGATTTTTTCTATACATAAGCTAACTAGACATCTAATAATGTTCATACTTCACCCATTCATAATAGTCCTCTACTGCTCATGTCCAGGTTTGTTAATAGGTCCGTTATATAATGTCCAGTGGAGATGATCTCACCATCTCATCTTGGCAGCCTCGAAAACGAGGATCCGTTCTCCTCATCTGATTCATTTCCTCTCCTCTTGAGCTAGCTGGGTTGATCTCTCCGTCTGTGTGCCTGTAGTAAGGTAGTAACAGTAAGGTACATTAGCTTGCTGCCATGATGTGCTTTAGCCTGTGTCCTCCTTATAAGAGCAACACACTCTGCTTGTTTGTGAGTATTAGGCTAACTATCATATTTATGGGTTGTAGTTGTGTATGGAGGGATCTTTTTCAGTAAAAGTGGAGGTATTAGGGCTTGTGTGTGTGTGTGTGTGTGTGTGTGTGTGTGTGTGTGTGTGTGTGTGTGTGTGTGTGTGTGTGTGTGTGTGTGTGTGTGTGTGTGTGTGTGTGTGTGTGTGTGTGTGCGCCTCGACAGAGCGGGGCGGTAGTAGTATCTGCCGGTTGTGGTGGGCCACAAAGTCAGGTCCAGCCCTTAGACCGTTGTGGTCTAAACAGGGCCTAAGTGTTCATACACGTGTTCAACCAATCGCCTCTTCATGCTGTCAATCGCTGTAGTGTACACACATACTATTGAAACTCTCAGTACCTGATGATAGTTTTCATCCAGCAGTGTGTGTGTGTGTGTGTGTGTGTGTGTGTGTGTGTGTGTGTGTGTGTGTGTGTGTGTGTGTGTGTGTGTGTGTGTGTGTGTGTGTGTGTGTGTGTGTGTGTGTGTGTGTGAAATAAGAAAGGCATATGGATCTCATCAGTTTACAGTTACAATTACAGTTTACAATCAAGCTGTCAGCCCAGGGTTTTTCCTCCTTCAGCCGGCAGCTCTACTGCCTGAGGAGATTGAGTAGAACCTCCCGCTAAGCACATACATCAGATATAAAATGTACACAGGGACTCCTCCACTGTTCATTTACAGGTCTTTACCCATTGAGAACGGGAAAGCATCGTTTTAGATTTTAACCACTTTAACCATTATTTTATACTTTGGATATTCAAAAATAGCAGATCAACAAGCTCATAGTGTTTTTAAGACAGTTACATTTGAACTCATATCAGGATTTAGAAGACATTTGTAGAATACACCAGAAGCAAAGATTTGAGTTACAAATGTTCGCTTTAAAATATATATATTCATATTCAAAGAAGAGTTTTCATAAAATAGCAGATCTACAAGCTCATAGCGCGGCACTCAATCTGCTATTTTTGAATAGCCAAAGTATAAAATAATGGTTAAAGTGGTTAAAATCTAACTAGAAAATGTGCTCCTCCGCCAGTAGTAAAAAGGGAAAGTAAAAACAATTGTGTTGGGCATGTGCTGGCCTGCCCATTGACCATCAGGTCTAGAGAGTTCATGGGAGCCGTAATGTGGCAGTTAGCAGGTACTCAAGTCCTCCTGAGGTGTCAGGACTCAGGAGGACTTGAGTCAGCGGACCCGTCAGCGGACCTGTGCTATTTTAACCAAAGGAAATCACTCTCAGTTTGTACTGGAAAGTACTGTTCCTGATTGATCCTGTCTAAGCTATTTATATTACATATTGTGATGTCACGTGAAACTTGACCAATGTTAGGTGTTCTCAGACGGACACACACGCACGGTCGGGTAATTTGTACTGGAAAGTACTGTTCCTGATTGATCCTGTCTTACCTATTTATATAACATATTGTGATGTCACATGCAGCTTGACTAATGTTGGGTGTTCTCAGACGGACACATAGAGACGGACGGAGAGGAAGAGATACTCTACATTAATCCTGTCAATATTACATATTGTCACGTGTCACTTGACCAATGTTAGCTTGGCTGATGGATAGGTGTGTCTTACCTCACTTCCAAAGACATAAATAGTCTTTGGAAGTGACACACCGATTTATAGGACTCTATTTCATCATGCGTCTCGCTAGCCAATCAAAGCACACCCTTTCAACATATTGTCACGTGTCACGTGAAGCTTGACCAATGTTAGCTTGGTGGACACACGGAAGGACGAGAACGAAAACAATAGTCTCCTGGCGGAGACAAAAATGACAGATGCGTTCCCGGTCTTAATGGGTTAAATTTAACTGTGGGAGTGTTACGGGTCCATTTGGTTCAATTTTGTACCCTCTTGGGGTTACAAAAACACAGAAGACAGCTTGTTATTATTGGAAATAATTCCTGCTATATTACTATATCCTTTATGAGCAGTAAAATCAGTTCATTTGTCTCTGTGAGGGCTGGTTGTGTTTCTGTGTTGCTGGTTCCCGGTCGGCTGGAGTCAGTCGTGTCTTTACATTGACTTTGATTGTAATTGTGCCGCCTCTATTGTATCTCTGTGTGGGAACGCACCTTAACCGTGTCCAGTACATACTCCAGTTCATATTAACATCATAACATGTTGTTAGCCTCATAGCATATAATTGCCTAACTCACTTTTTGGTCAAATTGACTTTTTTCTACTCTCCTAACACTGCTGCTTCAGTGTTCCTTATTGCCTATGTCTTAAACCAATCGGAATACTCGTTACATTCTAAAATAACTCAGGCAGAAAGTGATTTTAAGTCAACTTTTTGTTAGGCAGAAACAGAAGTGATTTTGAATGTAACAAGCATTCTGATAGGCTGAGAGCGTAGGTAATACTTAAGTAAATGCATTATGAAGCAGCAGTGTTAGGAGAGTAGAGTTAGACACATATAAATAAAGGCAGAATAAACATGACTTGGGAAAAATGTGTTTTTTATTTTCTGTCATTTCTAGGTGACTTAGGCAGAAAGTGATTTTTTTTCCTGTTTTATCTCCTGAAAACCTTAAAAATCATCATCATAACATATACAGTACATGTTCCAGTTCATATTATGGGGTTATGTTCATAAACACCAGATTCATTCATGTTTTAATAACTTGACCAGGATGTAAATCCTAAGTGCATGATGCCCCTGAGCTGACCTGTGACCTGTGACCTTTGACCCTGTGTGCAGTGGGAGAGAAGCAGCCCACCATCTTGAAGTGGAGGATCCTCTCAGCCACCAACGACCTGGAGAGAGTGAGCGCTGTGGCTCTGCCCAAACTACCCATCTCTATCTCTAACACCGACCTCAAGGTGGCGTCAGACACCAAGTTCTGTCCTGGACTGGGTGAGATGAGGAGGATTGATTGACTGATTGATTGATTGATGTATTACTTGATTAGCATGATTACTAACAGTACAGGTAGTACAAGTATGCTAAACGGATAACACAAAAACATGGGGCTTGTTTCCGGTGGTGTAAAGTAACTAAATACATTTACTTTAAAAGTAAATTCAGAAAAAAACACACTCATGATGAGCCACATTTGCACTAGACTGAAAGAACGAGCCCAATCGATGGTCTTGAAGGGCGGAGCCAAACCCAGGCGCTGGATTCCAGCGCCTGGGTTTGGAGCACTCTGATTGGTTAGGAGATAACAAGGTCCTAAGACCAGCGTTCCTGCGAGGTTCTCCCAGGCTTTTTTCCTTTTGAAACAAAAAAAAAGGCATGGGTTTCCGAGGCTACATTTGCACTAACAGAATAAAACATCTACTATATAAAATCTACACAGTAAACCCTCAGTTTCCTTCAATTTCTCATCATTGTTGAGAAATGAAACATCATGAAACATTATACATGCACTAACATCTAACACATTAAAACACACACACACACACACACACACACACACACACACACACACACACACACACACACACACACACACACACACACACACACACACACACACACACACACACACACACACACACACACACACACACACACAGACAGACAGACAGACAGACAGACAGACAGACAGACAGCTCAGTCACATAGCGTAACACAGATAAATCCTCCTTGTATCGAATATTAGATGACAATGACGTGAAATTACACATTTGATGTTTATTGTTTATTAATTATTTAAACTAATAAAAAATGGTTTAACAACTTTTGTAACAAAATGCCTCAAATAATGAATGCAGTGTCCCATTGAAAGGCCTGAGAAGAAATGGCACCTCGTTTTTCACATTGGCCTATTATAGCACCAGGTGGTCCCCAGTGAAATGAGCTACTATAACATCAATATCAGTTTAACCACTTCAACACTATTTTACACTTTGGCTGTTCAAAATAGCAGATCTACAAGCTCTCACTCTGTCTCTCAGGTCTAGCTCTATTGTTTCATGACAGCAGCAGGCACGTGCACACATAGACATGAAAGGGGGCTCGAGCCCCTGCTGCCCTTTTACTCATCGGTAAAACATTGCCCTGTCTCCAGACTGGACAAAAAAAAGAAAACGTAAATGTATGTGTTGGATGTGTTGGATGTGTTGGATGCAGCTCAAAGTGAACTTTCCTCAGGTATCTAGTTTGTTGCCGTCAGACCTTCCTAGCCTGTGTTATTAAAGAAAAACGGGCGCCAATGGCCACAACTCAAAAAATCAGCGACGAAAATCGGCAAAAGTGTCTGTTTTCAAGATGCTTTGGCCATTATCTCTGGAACAGAAGGTCCAATCTGCTCAGTTCAAAGCTTGTTGGATGCGTGACTTTGAGGACATTAAGCACATAATGATACCTTTTCAGATTTTTCAGGTTTTCGGGCCTAAAAGTATGGTAATTGTTCGGGGGGAAAACATCCAATAGGTGCCTTTTTGAAATTCCAGCCCCTGCCTCTCCACATCCCTCTGCACGTCCATGGACAGCAGTATTCATGTGTCTCTCTCTCTCTCTCTCTCTCTCTCTCAGGTCTAGCTCTATCGTTCCATGACGGCAGTATTCAGATCCTGCATCGTCTCTCTCTCCACACGATGGGCGTGTTCTACGGCTCCGCCTCCTCGGTGGGAGGGGCCCAGCGTCCGGGGGAGGAGTCGTCCATCAAACGTCAGAGAACGTCCGGTCCGTCGGTCCACTTCAAAGCCCTGCAGTTCAGCTGGACGTCACTGGCCCTGGCTGGAGTAGACACCCATGGCAAGGTCTGTCTGTCTGTCTGTCTGTCTGTCTGTCTGTCTGTCTGTCTGTCACTGGCCCTGGCTGCAGTGGACACCCATGGCTGGGAGGATATTCCATCGCAGGCTTCCCTTGATGGACATTCTGTCCAAAAGTGTCCTGCCTCAACAGAGAGCCTTAAAATGATCAAAACTTAAAAAATGATACTTTTCCAAGACGCTACGGTGATGCTATGAGTTTGGTTTCTTGTCTAAAGGCCCCCTTTACACGACAACAGTCTCTAGAGAAAACGGCAAAATAAAATATCAGATGTGCCGTCCGTTTAGAAGCGTTTTCTGGGGTTGAATCCGCAACTAAGTGAAGCCACCTTCCAGAGTGGAAATCTTTGAAAGCATCCCGTCTCCATGTAAACGGTTACAACGGAGGAAAAGGCAAAACCTGTGATGTCATGGTTCACGTCGGCTCTGGTGCAGAGCCGTAGAACTGTTTTGTGAGAGAAATAAGCAGCCAGTTCTATGAAAACAAGCCCAAAAGAAGCGACTAGACTACATTAGCACTTTAAACCTATATAGTACATTGGCCGATCTACAAGCTCACATTCGCGACGCGTTGTGAGAAACAACTAATATTTACAAGAAACTTTACAGGAAAAACAAGCCCAAAGTCGCTTATAATAAGCGGACATGGCAACCCATGCATGTAAACAAATCAGCTGTGACAGCAAGTAGAATGGAAGTGGTTCTATCCATAGACATATAAAGGTAGACGCCTCCTTCGGCTCTGAAGCGTTCGTATCTCGGGCGCGCTTCCTTGTTCCGCAGGGCTATCCCATATAAGGCTTGGGCAAGCTGGAAACTTCCGTGTGCGTCACAGAAGGGGGCGTTCAGTAGGCCAATCAGAGGCAGGTGGGGCGGGTCTTTTCTTAAGAGGCAGACGCGCAGCAACTAGTCAGTTAGACGCGCTGTGATTGGCCAGTAGTTAACGCGATGTGATTGATCAGTAGTCAAACAGCCCTGCGGAAGAGCCTTGTATTGAGACACCAGTCGCTACAATGAACTGCAGAGGCCAATGAGGTATCTAGGTTTCTATATCTGTGGTTCTATCCACCTGTTTCCTAGGCTTTTCACTGTGTTCCACTTCCTGTCTCTTGATCCAATGAAATCCAATGAAACCGGTCAGATGACTAATGATATCCAATGAAATCCGACAGGAAGTGGAAAACACAAGGCCTAGGAAACAGGTGGATACACATGCTGGTGACTGGTCTATCTGGCAGTGCGTCACAGCGCCACCTAGCCACGTGGCATGCACACTGCAGCGTTTTCAACCACTGTTGTGTCTCCATCTAAACCCAAAATAAGCAGTGAGAACGCAACGGGACTTTGTGGTTTTCTCTAGAGAGCGTTGTGGTCTAAACGTGGTCTAAGACCTTGATGGCTCTGTTGAAAAGTTGTTCCAGTCTGACTTAGCGCCCCTCCTTTCTTCTTCCTGTGTCTCTCCACAGCTGCACATGATCAGAGTGTCGCCCTCTATGGGTCAGATGTTGGACATGAACACCACGCTGCGCCACCTGCTGTTCCTGCTGGAGTACTGCATGGTGACGGGATACGACTGGTGGGACGTTCTGCTGCACGTTCAGCCTGCTATGGTCCATAACCTGGTGGAGAAACTCCATGAGGAGTATATGAGACAGAACCAGGCCTTACAACAGGTTATTATACCTTAAATATACATATATACAGTCTGCTATGGTCCATAACCTGGTGGAGAAACTCCATGAGGAGTATATGAGACAGAACCAGGCCTTACAACAGGTTAGAACCCTATAGAACCACCTA
>NC_139946.1:57065076-57137576 GCF_963454915.1 Gymnoscopelus microlampas | reverse complement strand
CCCAGGGGTACTTGAGGCGGTCCCAGGGGGTCCCCAGTAAATGATAGATTAGGCACCAAATGGACCCTTATGGGTCTGTAACTCTGAGAGTGTACAAATGGAACCCCATTTGGTTCCATCTGTACACTCTCAGAGTTACATTAAAGAGTGTTAAATGAAAACAGTCACAGTTACCACCGGCTCTTAAAGCGTGTTAAATTAAAACAGTCACAATTACCACCATCTCTTAAAGAGTGTTAAATTAAAACAGTCACGGTTACCACCGGCTCTTAAAGAGTGTTAGATTAAAACAGCCACAGTTACCACCGGCTCTTAAAGCGTGTTAAATTAAAACAGTCACAGTTACCACCGGCTCTTAAAGCGTGTTAAATTAAAACAGTCACAGTTACCACCGGCTCTTAAAGCGTATTAAATTAAAACAGTCACAGTTACCACCGGCTCTTAAAGCGTGTTAAATTAAAACAGTCACAGTTACCACCGGCTCT
This sequence comes from Gymnoscopelus microlampas, assembly GCF_963454915.1. NCBI lineage: Eukaryota > Metazoa > Chordata > Actinopteri > Myctophiformes > Myctophidae > Gymnoscopelus > Gymnoscopelus microlampas. The sequence goes on along the minus strand of NC_139946.1, from coordinate 57,137,091 downwards.
TAAAGAGTGTTAAATTAAAACAGTCACAGTTACCACCGGCTCTTAAAGAGTGTTAAATTAAAACAGTCACAGTTACCACCGGCTCTTAAAGTGTGTTAAATTAAAACAGTCACAGTTACCACCGGCTCTTAAAGCGTGTTAAATTAAAACAGTCACAGTTACCACCGGCTCTTACAGCGTGTTAAATTAAAACAGTCACAGTTACCACCGGCTCTTAAAGCGTGTTAAATGAAAACAGTCACAGTTACCACCGGCTCTTAAAGCGTGTTAAATTAAAACAATCACAGTTACCACCGGCTCTTAAGCAAGGGATAATGCATGGGGAGGTAGTCATTATTGAAATTTAAAGCCCGACAGGGCGATTAACCACCTCGGCGCCCGCTTATTACACGGCTACTTAATAAATACATAAATACATTTACCCAAAAGTAACAACAAAACGAAGTATTTCCTTGCTTACGGCAATGAAAGTATTCCATAAGTATTGGGCTGGGCGGACAAGTTCGCCTCGCAAAAACAAATGACGAAATGGAAAAAAACTCGCCCCAAAACACACTCGCCCCCCATTCTATTTACTGCCGATTTGCCTGTAATACCGCCGGATTTGCCCCGGGGCGACTGTGTTTTGGGGCGAGCGTTTTGGTATTCCCCCGTTGTTGTGCCACGATAAACAAGGAAGCGCAGTGGATCAAATAGAATGACTTCTCGGTTATTGCATCGTCTATTTCTCACTTCAAATGTTTTCAAAAACATTCTTGAGAGCAACGTTTAGTTGTAAATGACATTGTTTGTTTGTTTACATGGCTGTCATGTTGGATAAAGCATAAAACCAAGCAGCACAGGTTGACATGAGCAGGTGTTCTGAGTCTCTGATTACACAGCGGTCTGTTATAGAGCTCATCGGTCATTATCCAGAAATAATGACCGATGACTGACCAATCAGAATCGAGCATTCAACCAAGCCGTGTAATAAAGAGTGTTAAATTAAAACAGTCACAGTTACCACCGGCTCTTAAAGCGTGTTCAATTAAAACAGTCACAGTTACCACCGGCTCTTAAAGCGTGTTCAATTAAAACAGTCACAGTTACCACCGGCTCTTAAAGCGTGTTCAATTAAAACAGTCACAGTTACCACCGGCTCTTAAAGCGTGTTCAATTAAAACAGTCACAGTTACCACCGGCTCTTAAAGCGTGTTCAATTAAAACAGTCACAGTTACCACCGGCTCTTAAAGCGTGTTAAATTAAAACAGTCACAGTTACCACCGGCTCTTAAAGCGTGTTAAATTAAAACAGTCACATTTACCACCGGCGCTTAAAGACTGTTTAATTAAAATAGTCACAGTTACCACCGGCTCTTAAAGCGTGTTAAATTAAAACAGTCACAGTTACCACCGGCTCTTAAAGCGTGTTAAATTAAAACAGTCACAGTTACCACCGGCTCTTAAAGCGTGTTAAATTAAAACAGTCACAGTTACCACCAGCTCTTAAAGCGTGTTAAGTTAAAACAGTCACAGTTACCACCAGCTCTTAAAGAGTGTTAAATTAAAACAGTCACAGTTACCACCGGCTCTTAAAGCGTGTTAAATTAAAACAGTCACAGTTACCACCGGCTCTTAAAGAGTGTTAAATTAAAACAGTCACAGTTACCACCAGCTCTTAAAGCGTGTTAAATTAAAACAGTCACAGTTACCACCGGCTCTTAAAGCGTGTTAAATTAAAACATTCACAGTTACCACCGGCTCTTAAAGCGTGTTAAATTAAAACATTCACAGTTACCACCGGCTCTTAAAGCGTGTTAAATTAAAACATTCACAGTTACCACCGGCTCTTAAAGAGTGTTAAATTAAAACAGTCACAGTTACCACCGGCTCCTAAAGCGTGTTAAATGAAAACAGTCACAGTTACCACCGGCTCTTAAAGAGTGTTAAATTAAAACAGTCACAGTTACCACCAGCTCTTAAAGCGTGTTAAATTAAACAGTCACAGTTACCACCGGCTCTTAAAGAGTGTTAAATTAAAACAGTCACAGTTACCACCGGCTCTTAAAGCGTGTTAAATTAAAACAGTCACAGTTACCACCGGCTCTTAAAGAGTGTTAAATTAAAACAGTCACAGTTACCACCGGCTCTTAAAGCGTGTTAAATGAAAACAGTCACAGTTACCACCGGCTCTTAAAGTGTGTTAAATGAAAACAGTCACAGTTACCACCGGCTCTTAAAGAGTGTTAAATTAAAACAGTCACAGTTACCACCGGCTCTTAAAGCGTGTTAAATTAAAACAGTCACAGTTACCACCAGCTCTTAAAGCGTGTTAAATTAAAACAGTCACAGTTACCACCAGCTCTTAAAGCGTGTTAAGTTAAAACAGTCACAGTTACCACCAGCTCTTAAAGAGTGTTAAATTAAAACAGTCACAGTTACCACCGGCTCTTAAAGCGTGTTAAATTAAAACAGTCACAGTTACCACCGGCTCTTAAAGAGTGTTAAATTAAAACAGTCACAGTTACCACCGGCTCTTAAAGCGTGTTAAATGAAAACAGTCACAGTTACCACCGGCTCTTAAAGCGTGTTAAATTAAAACAGTCACAGTTACCACCGGCTCTTAAAGCGTGTTAAATTAAAACAGTCACAGTTACCACCGGCTCTTAAAGCGTGTTAAATTAAAACATTCACAGTTACCACCGGCTCTTAAAGCGTGTTAAATTAAAACATTCACAGTTACCACCGGCTCTTAAAGCGTGTTAAATTAAAACATTCACAGTTACCACCGGCTCTTAAAGAGTGTTAAATTAAAACAGTCACAGTTACCACCGGCTCCTAAAGCGTGTTAAATGAAAACAGTCACAGTTACCACCGGCTCTTAAAGAGTGTTAAATTAAAACAGTCACAGTTACCACCAGCTCTTAAAGCGTGTTAAATTAAACAGTCACAGTTACCACCGGCTCTTAAAGAGTGTTAAATTAAAACAGTCACAGTTACCACCGGCTCTTAAAGCGTGTTAAATTAAAACAGTCACAGTTACCACCGGCTCTTAAAGTGTGTTAAATGAAAACAGTCACAGTTACCACCGGCTCTTAAAGTGTGTTAAATGAAAACAGTCACAGTTACCACCGGCTCTTAAAGTGTGTTAAATTAAAACAGTCACAGTTACCACCGGCTCTTAAAGCGTGTTAAATTAAAACAGTCACAGTTACCACCGGCTCTTAAAGCGTGTTAAATTAAAACAGTCACAGTTACCACCGGCTCTTAAAGTGTGTTAAATGAAAACAGTCACAGTTACCACCATCTCTTAAAGCGTGTTAAATTAAAACAGTCACAGTTACCACCGGCTCTTAACATTGATTTTACGATATGAATTGGGGTCCCAGAGATATAAATGCCGTTAAATGGCATGTCAAACTGGGGGTCCTTGAAATTAAAATGGTTGAAAATCACTGCTGAGCTGTAAAAAATATTCTCTTGTGGGGAGTCCCTGGCTTGAGAACCACTGCTCTATGGAGAATAACATATGGAGAATAACATCTTAGAATCGTCTCATATAAGAATTGTGGTCCAAAAATAAACAAACTGTCTCGGCGTCATTGTCAGGGAGGAAGTTTATGATAGTCAGTCACTTATATTTCATACAGTCTGTTTCTGGAGGAAATGTAACTAATTTGGTGGAAGTAACATTAGCGTTTTCTCACCGTCAGTTGATGCTTCATATCCATAAGAGTCAAACCGCCGCAGGGTCACTTGTTTATTTTTGGAACACAGTTCTTATTTGACGTGATATTAAACACGTCTATGGCGATTCAGAACGGGGGTGGGAAACCGCGAACCAGGTAGACAAACCTAGGATATGTAAATGACGTCAGACTTCAGGGCTCTATAAATAGTCAAATAGCCACCTTGTCATCTTCAACTTATTATGACTTTATTACAATGCCCCTACAGCCCAAAACATCAATGTTCAAACTCACCAGGTCCATAACTAAAGTTTAACACATTTGCAACTGTATGGTACAGTATATACCCATAACTACCTGTTCCTCCACTTTGCCACAACATCCTGCCTGAGCCTCAGCAGCCTTGTATACAGAAGGGAATTAAGAGCGCCGAACACAGAATGGTCTCTTGTGGAGGGGTCTTCAACGTTTTCAGGCCAAGGACCCCTTGGCTGAGAGCGAGATAAAGCAGGGACCCCCATTACATATTGTATACAATATTTATTTTTTCATAGATTTCATAGGCAGCTTCATAGACTTGTTTCACAGCACTATCATGTTGGATTCATGTTAATGTGTATTTACAGACATTTAACCATGCTCTAAAAACAATACTTAGTAAACCTGACCTTTCACTCTGTACTTAGCCTGCTCTTTTTCCCCCCTATACTAAAGCACTTTGCCGAAAATAGCAGATCTTGTAGATCTGCTATTTTCGGCTAAAGTTCTCCTCAGAATAGGGATGCTTGGTTGAAGTGGTTAATGTGAACATCACACAGGGATTTGGCTGACCCCCTGTAGTAACTCTGAGGACCCCCTAGGGGTCCCGGACCCCCTGTTGAAGACCTCTGCTCTAGTGGAGAAAAACAAGACATTTAGGATAAATAAGCATGACAGTCACATGAACCTAAGCGGGGCGGGCCGTCACACAGGACACACTGGGCTTTAGTCTGTGATCCGGCTGCAGCGGAGAAGGAAAAACATCTCAGCTCAGCAAGGGGGAAACGCTAGTTTAACACACTGGATGTTATTAACTCATTCAGTGCCACTGGACGTCTAAAACGTCCAATGAATTTTTTTTTTTTTTTTTAAAGTGTTCAGAACCCAAGATATGATGATTTGAAGATTTGCTGCTCCATTCACTCTTTGTTTAACTTCTTACTGTAAAAGGCTGTATCTCGGCTCCTAAGCCCTTTTTTTGTACAATGAATTTTGGCTGTGGCACCCTGAGCCAAAATTCCATAAATAAGCTGGGGACTGAATGAGTTAATGGTGCTGATTAAGTAAATAAGTAAGTAAAGGAAGAGATAATAACGATTACAGCTACTGTGGTAATGGGCTGATGATAACATCCAAAGTGGGTGTTAAAGGACTATAGGTGCTTGGAGGACGAGAGAAGTTATAGCTGGTTGAAACTATCAATGGATCCACTTTGTGGCTTGTTCCCTAGTTAAACCAATAAGGTGTGGGCTTGTCCTGACTCTTACACAGGGGTGCACATAACTTTTTAGGTCTAGTACTCAGAAGAGCACCTGGAGATGTGACTGCGCGAGAAAAAAAGGACGCTCTGCTTCCAAATTCCGCCGATTTTAGCCGTTTTTTTTTCTCACGCCGTTAGGTGAACCCCCAAGGCTGGTGCCCTGTGCTGCGCTGCTTTTATCCGCCAGATTGGGACGTTCACGGCATATTTTTGCACCATTACGGTGCGTTCATCATCGGTGACGAGTGCCTCTAACAGCCGCTGCTCGCTGCGTGCACGCAGCGAGGCAATGCGATGCGAGGCGATGCAAGGCAACACTCATATAATCACGTGCAGCATGCGTCCCCTCGCCCTGCGCCTAATGGCTGTACATGGGGCCGACACGTGCTTTAGCGTGATTGTGTGAGTGTGGCTTCAGAAAGTAAATTCCTAGCCTCGATCTCCAGGCTTTTATTTTTTATTTTTGCTAAAAAATAAAAGCTTGGAAATTCCTGTCCCAGCTGTTGGTACGCAAAAGCGCCTCGCGTCGTCTGATGTGCCACGCATTATTTATTTTGGGTGCGCATGCACACCGGCACACCAGTTATGTGCAGCCCTGCTCTTACAGTATGTTATGTAGTCAAATCACACAGGTGGACAAACGTCCATTGTTTGTCCATTGTATTAAGTCTTAAAAGTCCTTACATTTGTATCTTTTTAATTTGTATTGTTTAATCAGACATTGATAAGGTGATGATCGATATGTTTTGTATTATTTAATCAGACATTGATAAGGTTGTATTGTGTGTTTTATCAGATATAGATAAGGTGATGATCAACCTGAAGACAGAGGAGTTCGTGTTGGACGGCCCACCTCTCCAGTCTCTCCAGCAGCTCATCCAATGGGTGGGAGACTTTGTCCTCTACCTGCTGGCCAACCTGCCCAACCAGGTCAGTCCTCTCTCTGTCTGCTAGCCAATCACATCTGCCCTTTCTCTGTCTGTCTGCCAACCAATCAGGTCAGCCCTTAGCAGCTGTGTGTGTGTGTGTGTGTGTGTGTGTGTGTGTGTGTGTGTGTGTGTGTGTGTGTGTGTGTGTGTGTGTGTGTGTGTGTGTGCAGGGTTCCATAGTGCGTCCAGGCTTCGGGTTCCTGCGTGACGGCTCTTCACTGGGCATGCTCAGAGAGATGATGGTGATGATCAGGATCTGGGGTCTGCTGAAGCCTGGATGTCTGCCTATCTACACCGCTACGTCTGACAGTCAGGACAGCATGAGTCTGCTGTTCAGACTGCTGACCAAGCTGTGGCTCTGCTGTAAGTATATCTAGAGATACTCTATGTATGTATGTACACACACACACACACACACACACACACACACACACACACACACACACACACACACACACACACACACATATTAGAGATGTATATCTCTGTATATCCATGGTAACAACGGTTAACAACAAGCCCTCCGTCACTTTCTCACACCGCAACTTTTCATAAGAGTAAAGGTCTTGACGGGGAGCGGTGGACGCGGGCGTTACCGCTCGGATCTGCGGGGATCGCGCCGCGATCATTGTTGTTTTGTCCTCCTCTTGCCGCCCGCGCGCGCGTTCACAAACGAGGACGAGAGCGAGAATTTCACGGGATCGCGCCCGCTCGCCTCACCGCCCCTCAACTTCTCTGCGCGTCTCAAATAATCGCCCACCTCTCATTGTAAATGAATTACATAGGCACATCGGCCAAACTTTTATTCCTCCCTTCTTTTTTTGTTTTGTTTTAAATCCTCAGTTAAGTTTCTCTCACTTTATCTGCCTTTAGTCCAAGACGATAAACTATCTTTGCTTTAGTCCACTGTGTTGCTGTTTTGAAGAGAAGGACAAAAGCCCATGTACTCTGTTGTGTAAACCTTGTACTCTTTAGTTCACATATAATAAGAGACGGAGAGCGTGTGTTTACGTTGACTGTTTACTAGAAGGTTAGGCAGGAAGTACCGTCAGTGTGCAACATACAAACATGTCCGTGTAGCAACACGAGCCAATACCTTACAGGACATCTTCCCCTTTTAGTAAGAAACATCTCCCAGTCCCTTAATAACAAAACATCATTTTTCTTCAAGTATTACACCACAACAGGCATCCAGTATTTGCATAACATTTTCAAACAATAAATCTCAACCAAACTCTTGTCTTGCATTTCTTACTGAAATTATGAACACATGCAAATCACATCATCTTTCTTTTCTCTTTTTTTTCTTCTTTTTTTTTTTTTTTTTTTTTTTTGAACAGTCATTCACCCCCCCCCCAGTCTCTCACATATCCAGTCTAACTGGAGGACGTGACACTCTGCCAGAGGAGGTCACATAGGGCACTTTGGTGTTATCAGAATGTCTGTCATTTCTAATGTCACTGGCACTTTGAGCTGGTTGTTGGTATGTGTGTGTCTCTGAGTTACCTTGTTCCACGGTTGGCTCAGGTACCTCAGGTGTTGTTGTCTGTGGAGCAGGTTGCTGAAGAGTGCGCAGGTGAGCACGATTTCTCCTCAACTGTCCTTCGTCCGTCTGTACGATGTATGACCTGGGCGTTGTCGCCTGCTGTATGACAGTCCCTCCTCTGTTTTCTTTGGGGAGCCACACATTTTGGCCACACTGCAGCGTAGGTAAGGGACGGGCTCCGTGACGCAGATTGTAGCGACGTTGTTGATCCTCTTTTGCCTGCATCTCCGACTTCCTGAAGTCTCTGATGTTTGGCCAGCGAGGGAGTAGAGTCTTTGGGAGTTGTGGTATGTTGGAGCGAATCTGTCTCCCCATGAGGAGTTGTGCAGGGGAATAACCGCTCTCCAGGGGCGTGGCGCGGTACGCCAACAGCGCCTTTGCCTTGTCGCCTCCTCCTTTCCACAGTCCTTTCACTGTAGCCACGGCCCGCTCAGCCTCTCCGTTTGCCTGCGGATACCGTGGACTGCTGGTCACATGGGTGAAACCATACTCAATAGCAAAGTTCTGGAAGGGTAACCCACTGTATTGGGGCCCATTGTCCGAAACCAGGGTCTGTGGGGTCCCGTTACGGCTGAATACGTCCTTCAGTGCAGCCACGACTGTCTCAGCTGAAGCTACTTTAAGATGGGCAACCTCTATGTAGCGTGAGAAAAAGTCCACAATCACAATATAAGTCTTTTTCTCCCAGAAGAACAAGTCTGTAGCGACCCGCTGCCAGGGCCTTTCTTGCACTGGTGTCGGGACCAAGGGCTCTCTGCGTTCTGCCCTGTGTTGTGAACATGTGTCACACTTTTCCACCAGCTGGTTGATGTGTACCGACAGTCCGGGCCACCAGACTGACTGGCGTGCTCTTGCTCTGCACTTGACAACTCCTTGATGTCCAGCGTGCAGGTCATTAAGCACCTCCTGTCTGCTGCATTGGGGAATCACGATCCTTTGACCACGCAACAGTAGTTCCCCAGCCAGTGTGAGGTTCTCTCTTTCTGGCCAGTATGCCCCCAACTCCGGTGGGAGGTCATGCTTCTCAGGCCAACCTGTCTTGCAGTATCTGATGAGCTTCGCACAGACAGGGTCAACACTCTGTTTCTCCTGTATGCTCCTCAGCCTAGCTTCTGTGGCTGGGAGGCTTTGTACAACTGCATCCACGAACACTTTGACTTCTGTTTCCCTGTCCATTTCTTCTTGTGTGAATGTGTGACTGACAGGAGCTCTCGACAATGTGTCTGCTGTGATCAAGCGCTTACCGGGCACATGTACAATATCGTATGTGAATCTCATCAGTCTCAGCCGAAACCTCAGAACTCTGGGTGGGAGCTCATCTAGTGCTTTGTTACTCAGCAATGGCACTAGTGGCTTATGATCAGTTTCTAGCCTGAATCTGACCCCCAGAAGGTAGGATGACAACCGCTCACATGCCCATGTGGCTGCCAACGCCTCCTTCTCTATTTGGGCATAATTCTTCTCTGGGCTTGACAGGCTCCTAGAGATGAACACGACCGGCTTCCATATTCCATCTGTCTGTTGCTGCGTCAGAACGCCTCCGATACCGTAGGACGAGGCATCAGCCGATACGCACGTCTCTGCTGTAGGTGAGTACGGGGCTAACACCCGCGGGGAAATTAACTCTGCTTTCAGTCTCTGAAAAGCTTCTTTTTGTGGGGCTTCCCAGACCCATTCATTCTTCCCGCACAACAGGTCTTTGATTGGGCGAGTGTACGAGGCCAGATGAGGTAAGAACTTGCCTATATATTGGGCCATCCCCATCAGTCTTTTCACTCCTTCGACGTCGGTAGGCTCAGGCATTTCCAAGATTGCTCTGACCTTGGCTGGATCCGGGGCCACTCCGTCTGCTGTGATGCGGTGACCCAGGAACATTATGTTGTTTTTTGCAAACTCACATTTTTCACTGTTCAGTGTCAGGCCTTCTGCCTGCAGTGTCCTTAGGACCCTGTGCAATCTCTCATTATGCTCCTGTATGTCCTTTCCATACACCAGTATGTCGTCAGCATGACACTGGACACCTGTACAGCCTTCTAACATCTGTGACATACGGCGTTGAAAATGCTCTGGGGCCGATGAAATCCCAAACGGGAGGCGATTGAATGCATACCGCCCGAACGGGGTGATGAAGGTTGTGAGTAGCTTGCTTTCCTCTGACAGCGGGATTTGCCAGAAGCCAGCAGTAGCATCCAACTTTGTGAATATCTTCGCCCCTTCAAGCATGGCAAGTGTCTCATCCACAGCTGGGAGGATGAGTCTCTCTCTTCTGACATATTTGTTCAAAGGTGTCATATCTACACACAGCCGTATTTTCCCTTTTGGCTTGGGAACCACGACTATGCCTGCGCACCATGGTGTGGGTCGTGTCACTTTAGAAATCACCTCCATCTTCTCCATGCGCTCCAGTTCTGCTCTCACTGTCTCTCGCAGGGGCAAGGGCACACGACGTGGAGTTGACAGGGCGTATGGGACAGCATCGGGCTCTAACTCAATTTTGTAGGGCTCGTTTAGCTTCCCTAAGCCTGAGAATACTTTGGGGTATTGAACCTTGACATCCTCTTGCTGGGCTGCAACTGTGTGTAGCCGCTTTATGAGTCCAAGCGCCTCTATTGCAGGAAGGCCTAGGAGGGGCCTGGTTAGTTCTTCAACAACATAGATTATTTGTGCTGTTGTTCTCTTAATGGTCAGCTCACCACCGAAGCAGCCTTTTGTATTTAACTTGTATTTTCCTGGTCCATACAGTACTTTATGTGGTGGCTGTAGACTTCCATGTTTTTCAACTGAGTGCATGCTGCTAGGCACCGCTGTGACCTGGGCACCTGTATCCAGCTTGAATATGGCCTCCTGTCCATTCAGCTCTAACAGTTCCAGCCATTCATCTTCAGGTTCCTCTAGGTTCACTACGTTCAGGAACGCAAAGTCCTCCTCTTCATCTTGAGAAGTCTCTGTGTGCGCCAGTTGTGATGTCATGGACCCCTTTTCCTGTTCTGCATGTCTTTGCAAAGTGTCCTTTTTTATGACACACTCTACACTCAGCTTCACGGGCAGGGCATTCCTTCCACATATGTTTTTTAACATTTCCACATCTGCCACATCCAGGAGACTGTGTGTCATTTTTGTATTGTTGTGCTTTCTGCCATTTATTTTTTTGTATGGCCTCCACATGTGCAGCTGCCTGCTGCTCAGTGCCTCTTAAGACGGGCTGTTGTTTCTTTATTGCTGCACTCTGTTTCACTTTAGTCATTGCCTTTTCCAAAGTTAAATCTGCATCCATTTGCAGGTTTTCTGATAGCTTGGCATCTCTTATACCTACTACAATTCTGTCCCTTATCAAGTCTTCTCTTAGGGTTCCAAACTGACAATGTTCAGCAAGTGTGTGTACAGCAGTGATAAAGGATTCAACATTCTCACCCGGTTCTTGGTTCCGTCTGTTGAAACATGCTCTTTCAAATATGACGTTCCTCTTGCTGACACAATGTGCGTTGAAAGCCTCCGTGACGTCCTTGTATTTCTTTTTCTGTTCCTCTGTGAGCGGCAAAACACTTAATATGTCTTCGGCGTCGTCTCCCGCCGCATACATGAAGGCATTTACTTGGAATTCTTCTGACTGTTTATCCAAACCCGACGCTATTCTATAGCGTTCAAATCGCTTCATCCATCTCGGCCAGTCATTAATGTTATTGAAGTCGAACCTGCCTGGCGGAGCCAGCTGTGGCAGCGACGGCAGCGGGGCTTCGTCTCCCATTCTGTCGTCTTTCTTGTCGTCTCTTTTTTTTTCTTTTTTTTTTTCTTTAAGTTCGTCTTTTTACTAAGTTATCCGAGCTTCTGACACCATGTTGTGTAAACCTTGTACTCTTTAGTTCACATATAATAAGAGACGGAGAGCGTGTGTTTACGTTGACTGTTTACTAGAAGGTTAGGCAGGAAGTACCGTCAGTGTGCAACATACAAACATGTCCGTGTAGCAACACGAGCCAATACCTTACAGGACATACTCTACTGTAGTAGGCGGCTAATTTGTGCCTGATGGAAAAGGATGTAATATTAAAATACTACAAACACACGCACACTGAGATTTGTAGCTTTTTAAAAGCTATAATAGGCCCATAGACAGATGTCATTAATTTAATTCCCGCATTATTTCACCCGCGGTTTATCCAACATGAAATAATAATTATGTTTGATTGACCCGAATCCGCGGCAACTGCGGATAAAACAGTGATCTGCGCATCTCTAATACACACACAGGGGTTGACACTAACTCCTGTGGCAGGTAAATAAAACCTGTGGGCAGGTGGAGTTTGCTTTCGGGTTGCCCGACCGGGCAAGTGCATGTTTGAGTTGCAGTGGAAACGCAACGAGTTCACCATGAACACAACACAACGAGTTACCTGTCTAAACACCAGAACGTGACCAGAGTGCTCTGTCCCCTCTGTCTCCTTCCCTCCCACACACACACACACACACACACACACACACACACACACACACACACACACACAGAGACGTGCAGAGAGATTTGGAGAGGCAGGGGCTGGAATTTCAAAAGGGCACATGCACGGACACATGCACGCGCGCGTCCCCCCTGCGCGCACGCTTAAATTTTGCGGATATTCGTCGGATTCGGGTACTTTTTTACCCGTTTTTTGTTACTTTATTTCGGTTTTAGGGTTAGGTTATAGATATATAAAAAAAAAAATTTAAAACAACTTTTTTTAATAATTTTTTTATTGCTGGCTTTGGATAAAACATTGGTGGCTATAGCCACCGCCTAACGACGCCACTTATTCTTCTGTATAATGAGTACTTTTACTTAAGTAAAGAAATTGAGTACTTTTCCCACCACTGCTGCTGACACCGAGAGAGAGAGAGAGAGAGAGAGAGAGAGAGATATAGGCTCGTGCTTGACAAGTAATTTAACAGCTATATATTTTTTTGGTCCATACATACCTAATCTGTCTCAAACAATTGGTCCGTGTTCTGCGTGCATTCACTGCGTTCAGTTGTGGCCTCAGTTAGGTTTCGATTGTGTATAATATACTTCGTTTGCCGGGCGGTATCGCGCACCCAAAAAATAGCCGATCCACAAGCTCACAATGCCTGGCGTTGCGACGCGTTGTGAGCTTGTAAATCAACTATAATTATGCGCGAGCACTGCATGGCACGGGTCTCAATTAAGTAAGCTTTACTGCAGGTGCGCGCAGGGGTTTCTACAGTTTACAGTCAGAGGAGACAAGGGCACTTTTTACCGACAGACAAAAGGGCAGGGGCTCAAGCCCCCTTTGATGTCTATGTGTGCACGTGCATGCACACACACACACACACACACACACATCGTGCAGTGGCTCTTGGCTCCGGAGAAACTACAAGCTCACAAAGTGTTGTTTCAATTTCAGCACATTCTCATTCAAGCCCTTTTTCCCAGTAGAAAAAACGTTGCGACTATTTAACTCTATTACGGGCGGGCGTGTGCGTGAGACGAGCACGGCTGCATGCACCCACACCCGCGATATAAAACAAAAACACCCTCCCTACGTCCATAACCGACATGTGAAAATACAAAAATGCAGCAAGCAGCTTGCAAAGCCTTCTTTATGTCAGTATCAGTTCTAAACAGCAGTGTCACTGCCAGGCCAGTACCTCTGTATGTTTATTGAGCGGTCAAAGCTTAGAACGTGTCGAGTCATACGAACATAAACCCAAGACTTCCGGTCGGTGGACTTCAAAATAAGAGTTCTTTGTCAAGTTATGGGAAAGTAAGTGTCTTCAGGTCTGTGGAATGTAAAATAAGAGCACTGTTGGCCTATAATGTGATGTTGTCACTGTTGCTACACTTAAAAATGTAAAATAACAAGTGTGAACTGTGAACCCATAGTCATATTCATAGCTATTTAGATATTTGGCATAAATATTGAGTGTGTGTGTGTGTGCGTGTGCGTGTTCGTGCGTGCGTGCGTGCGTGCGTGTCTGTGTGTGTGTGTGTGTGTGTGTGTGTGTGTGTGTGTGTGTGTGTGTGTGTGTGTGTGTGTGTGTGCAGCTCGTGACGAAGGCCATCCTCAGGAGCCAGATGAGTCGTTGATAGATGAGTGCTGTCTGCTGCCCAGTCAGCTGCTGGTCCCCAGTCTGGACTGGTTACCGGTGAATGACGGAGTGATCGTGAAGCTGCAGGGGAAACACCCTCTGAGGCTGCAGTTTGGAAAGCCCTACTCCCTGCCCGGTGGTACCACCAACAACCAGCAGGTGGAGGTGTTCTCCAGGTAACACACGTCACTTCCTCCTTCACTGTGTTGTAACACCCATAGACATGTAAAGGTAGGCCAACAGCGTTTTACTATAGATTCAGAGTAGAGGGGGGCGGGGCCAAGAGGACAGTTCTCCGTGGTGGAAAATAATGGTCGGTGCTGGCATTGCCTGGGGGGGGGGGGGTACATAACTCGGATGGGGCTGAGTAGGCTCCAGCGAACTTGAGCCACGAGAAGCACCACCAAGCGCACTAAAGCGAGTTTCCGTGCTGAACGTTGCGAAGAACGTTGCGAGACTGTGCCCCTCCCTCGCGGTCCAAAACTATACTCTACCGCTATAAAAAAGTAGTCCGCGGTTATTTGAAAAAAGTGATGTCTTAAGCGGGAGTCGAACGCTGTGTAAGACGCTGTGCGCTAAAGGTAGACCCCTCCTCCGACTCTAGGGCGTCTGTATCGCGGCCGCCATATTGGAGGGGGCACGCCTCCTGACTACTGGCCAATCACAGCGAGTCATTTCCAAGACTTGTCAGAATCTAGTTGTATAAAAATACAACGGGATATTTTTATACAACTAGATTCTGACAAGTCCCAGAAAAGACGCGCTGTGATTGGCTCTCAGTTTGCCAGATTAGCGAGATAAACTTTGCTGATTGGCCAACCCAACCCATTGGCTTTGTGAATTGGCCGAGCTTCGAGTGCTTTTTGTGCCGCTGCAGCAATATAAGACTCCCGCCACAGCAGACCTGCATTCACTTACAGAACAGTGATATGACTCTCGCTGATCCACGGCGGAGCTCCTCAGCGACATGTTGCGTTGGACAGCTCATCTGAAAGGAGGGCCGAAGACCTCGTTCCACGCTGCGGTGGCAGTGGGACACAAGGTCTTCTCGTTCGGAGGCCTGCGCTACAGAGAGAACCACACGGACGACCTGGGACACATCGACGTGCACGTCTTCAACACCGTGTCTCTGCGCTGGACCACGCTGCCCCCGGTGGTGACGCCCGGGAGCGCGGACTGTCCCCCGGAGGTCCCCTCCATGCGGGTGGGCCACACCGCCGTGCTGATAGAAGACGTCATCTACATCTGGGGAGGGATCATGAACTTTGAAATCGAAGAGGCCGACAACGGGATCACGATCAGGGGGGAGAAATGCATCGTGCTTTACGCGTTCCACGTCGACACGCACCGCTGGTTCAGGCCACACATCTCCGGGACGGTTCCCGAGGCGAGGTGCATCCACTCGGCCTGCGTATTGGGGAAGATCATGTACATCTACGGCGGTTATGAGCTGACCAAGCGCACTAACGACATCTACAAGCTGGACACAGTCGCGATGGTCTGGTCTTTAATCAACACCAGAGGAACCCCTCCCGACGAGACGCCCGTTTCGTCGTGTCACTCCGCCACCATCATCGGGACAAAGATGTTCGTGTTCGGGGGCCGAGGGGACCAGGACGAGATCATCTACAACATCATCAGAGTGTTCGACACGGAGACCAAATGCTGGCTGAACACGCCCTCTGCACAGCTTCTCCCAGAAGGACGCAGAGGTCACTCAGCCTTTGCCTACAACAGAGAGCTGTACATATTCGGCGGCTACAACCCCAACCTGGACCGGAGCTTCAACGACCTGTGGAAGTTCAACCCCAAGACCTTTTCCTGGAGGAAGGTTGAACCCAAGGGCAAAGGCCCCTGCAGCATGTCCAGGATGTGCTGTTGCATGGTGGGAGATCACATGATCCTCTTCGGAGAGCACAGGCACACGCCCGACGACCTCTACATCCTGGACCTGAGTCCTAGTCTGAAGACGTTGTGTAAGCTAGCGGTCGTTCAGTACGGCGTGGAGCAGGCGGGGCTTCCACGCGACCTCCGGTGGGAACTGGCAGCCATGGCTACGGAGCCGACGGCAGCAGAAGACCTGGTTGCCATGGCTACAGAGCCGACATCAACAGAAGACCACAACAGGAAACAAGTCTCTCTGCTGCGTAAAGGAGATGGCCGCCCTTAGAAAGACTTCCCTTCATTCAGAAGGGAAAGAAGAAAGCGGGAACACAGGAATGTGCTCAGTGAACCAAACAGCATCGTATAGGAGAATACAGAACTCTACAGCTGAAGTGCATCAGGACAATACATGCATGGCTGAAGATCTGTAAGAATATAAACGTCTGCACCAGTTGATCTCCCTCAGGAATGAATGTATAAACAAAAAGAGATGATTTGGGTCGAGGAACTAACAGTTTTTGAAGATGTCTTCAGGAAACTGAAGATGTTGAACTGGAGAAGAAAATGACTGCAAAGGTGGAGACCTTTGTGTTTTTTTTCCTTCTTTTTTTCTGAGCAGAATGTCACTCCAGAGCTATCAGTCTAATGGGGAAGATCGACCGTTGTGTGCCTCATTGTACAGCCTCATGGCTACCTGCACAAAGGACACACCTCCACCAATGGGAGATGAACCTGTCATTGTCTCCGCCAGAGGTGGAGAGTATGTTTTCGTCTCCGTCCTTCCGTGTGTCTGCCAAGCTAACATTGGTCAAGCTTCACGTGACACGTGACAATATCGTGCTTTGATTGGCTAGCGAGAGACGCATGACGAAATAGAAACCTATAAATAGGTGTGTCACTTCAAAAAATCATTTATATTTTTTGAAGTGAGCTTCCATCAGCCAAGCTAACATTGGTCAAGTGACACGTGACAATATGTAATATAAATAGGTAAGACAGGATTAATCAGGAACAGTACTGGCGGCAGAGACCTGTGCTCTGAGAAGCACATTTTCTAGTTGACTCTGTTTCTCATTCACCTCACTATCTCCTCATGGAGGGAGTGGGAGGGGTTTTGCCACGAGTATGGACTTCTCATCGGGGTTGAGTAAAACGGTGACGCCCCGCAGTCACTATGTCACGCCTCAGGGCGGAACTTGGCGACACCCCTATTCACTGCGTCTCCACCCTAGACATATAAAGGTAGACGCCCCCTCCAACTCTGGGGCGTCTGTATCGTGGCCGCCATATTAGAGGAGGCACGCTTCCTGACTACTGGCCAATCAGAGCGCGTCTTTTCTGAGACTTGTCAGAATATAGTTGTATAAAAATACAACAGGATATTTTTATACAACTCTGACAAGTCCCGGAAAAGACGCAGGGTATTTAGGTTTCTATATCTATGTGTGTGTGTGATAATATAATAACAAGCAAACACACACACACACACACACACACCAATGATCATGGGACAGTACTGTAAGAAATAATGCAAGGACTCATATACATATATGTCTATACAGTGACAAAAACACTGTATAAGTTATTGTATTGTTAAAACACTATTATTAGGACTGTTGGCAGGTGTGCTATATGTGTAAAAGAAGCAGAAGACACATAGTGTATGTCACATACATATAGTACATGTAACATTTTGAGCAGCTGCTCAGGATGATTTATGTAGTTAGCTGTGTTATGTGTTTGGACCATGTCCTCATTGTCCAGCCACAGAGAAAAGTCTTTCTGGTTACTTTGGGTGTGAGCAATGTCTCTCCACAGAATCCTCTAATATGTCCATTGTCGTTGTTTTGCTCACACTGTATGAATGATCACTCATGTAGCAAAGGTCATTTATCATCATTATCCATCATTCAGTAAATAAAAAGTATGATTTTATAGTCTAGGTTTACATAGAAGTCAGTCAATTGTCTTTCACATATTTATATACAGTATATTTTATTTATTTATCCCATTAAATGTTTTCATAACAATTGGGTTTATGGGGGGGGGGGGTCGGGGGGCTAAGCCGTCCGTGACCCACCAGCCCAGGAGTGTCGGGGCGTGGCCAGCTGGAAGGGGGGCGTAGCTTGTCCAGGGGGGGTCACCATATTACTCAAAGCCAATGAGAACTCCATAGTTGCGGTTCAGCCATGATCACTTCCTCACCATAGTGTGTGTGTGTGTGTGTGTGTGTGTGTGTGTGTGTGTGTGTGTGTAGGAGTCCAGGATCTCAGAGGATGGACAACCTGAGGTGTCTCCATATGGGCGTCTGTCCAACAGAGGACAGCAAGTCATGTACCAGGTTAGTGTCTCTCTCTGTTTCTCTCTCTCTCTCTCTCTCTCTCTCTCTCTCTCTCTCTCTTCCTCTCTGTCTCTTTAGCCACATTCTAATACCTGAATCTCTCCTCACTCACTCACTCTATCCTCCGTCGGTCGTGTTCCAACATGAAGTGTTCACTTCAGCCTGTTTGTTGTCAACTGGCCGTGAGTGCTGAGTGACTGTTATGTTATTGTAGTTTTAGATGTATTCTTGGCTACACATTGTACAATTAAATTGAAACTTGAAACACATACTGTAGGGCTGAATTATGTTCAAACTGCATGAATGTGGTAGACATGACAGACTACCTTTACAATAAGGTACTTGCTTTCACAACCATTTTCAGTTACAAAATGTTGTAACTGAAAATTGTTCAGATAAAACATTAAAAACATGTTACAGCTGTACTGTTACCACTCTGGTGTATTCTGAGGTTACAATAAAACTATTACTTTCATAAAACAATCCACGTCAATGCCGTATCAACTTCTAAATGAGCCTACAGTATACATTTATACAGTATTTTATCTTATCTGATATTCAGCACTCCATAGGTCACTGATAACACATTGCATTATGTTGTATTGTACTATAAATATGGACTCAAGGCAGACTGTTTCACTGTTACATTATAAACATAAAACATGTGATATGGATGGAGGAGTGTAAGTATAATACTCAAATGGTAAATATGAATTACTATTAATTGGAGTCGAGTTAAAACATTTTTTTCTCAAAACCATTAACATATGGCAGCCTTTTAGAATGTACTTTTTGGGGGGGTGGGGGGGGGTCATTTCGTTTTTTCTTTGAGGACTCAAAGGGCCGGGTCTGGCCCCCGGGCCGTATGTTGTCCATGTGTGGTGTTTGGCTTTTGTCTCTGTCGATTCTCTGTCTCTGTCTCTGTCCATCTCTCTCTCCGTCTCTTTCTCTGCCTCTCTCCAAATTCATCATAACATGAGTGTAACAATAAGTGTGTGTGCCTGTGTGTGTGTGTGTGTGTGTGTGTGTGTGTGTGTGTGTGTGTGTGTGTGTGTGTGTGTGTGTGTGTGTGTGTGTGTGTGTGTGTGTGTGTGTGTGTGTGTGTGTGTGTGTGTGTGTGTGTGTGTGTGTGTGTGTGTGTGTGTGTAGGTGTGGGTGTGTGACCATGCTCAGATCTCCTAATAAAGGTAACGCTATGAAGCAGTGGGAACAACGATGGATCAAAAACTGTCTGTGTGGAGGACTGTGGAGGAGGATCCCCCCCTCCCTCACCTAGAGGTCACAGAGGTTGTCAGCCCCTCATTCTTACAGAATTCTTACATAACGGCTGATCTACAGCAGACTTTTCATAGTGAGTGCATGTGTGGTGCTTACAGCGTGTTTGTTTAGATCCAATTCATATCAATGATAGCGGCTACACCAGGCACACGGATACGCCAGTCCCCCATACTCACTCTTTAAAATAGGACTGGATCTAAAAGTGTGTGTGTGTGTATATGCGCGCGTGTGTGTTTGTGCTAAAATCCTCTGGTGTAGATCGCCGTCAGACACAACCTAACCCCCCCCCCCCCCCCCCCCCCCACGCACACACAATCTTCATCTCAAAGGAGTAGTTCAGCCAAATAATGACTAATTTTCTACTCATTTAACTACAGCTTGTAGATCTTCAAGTTATGTTATGTTATGTTCCTGGGCAGCGTTTTGTACACCCACCAAACAGACATGTCCACCCCCCCCCCTCCCCCCCAGTTCACATAATACCTTTTACTTTTTTATGTTGTTTTGTATTAAAATGAACGTCAACACAAGGACACAGAGTTGTGATTATTATATATGTTGTGTGTGTTTAATGTTCTCTAACGTTTAGTATGGTGTTCTGGTGACTATTTAGTAGACTTACATTCTCCTGCAATCGTTCTATTCCTCACAGTAACAGATCTACACACACACACACACACACACACGTGTTCCTTGACTTTTTTACTGATTGATTGAATACTTTATAAGTCATAAATGTAAACAGCATGTGGTACAGTGAGACAATAAGGCTAAAGGATATTATAATCCTGTGTATTTGTATCATTTTGTCTCACTTGTGTTGTTAAAATGCTTCAACAATATTCCAATGTATTCCACTTTTTTCCCAAAACTATTTGATCTACAAGCTCACGTGTTGCGTCGCAACACGTGAGCTTGTAATTGAGCTTGTAATTTAGACGCTTAAAGTTGTTAAACTAATTATGTTCAGCTGGTGACCCTCTAGAACCCCCTCAAGGACCCCAGAGTATATAGACAAACAACCAACAACAACCAGGAGCTCCAGGGTTTTTTACCGAGGCGTGGAATCATCTCTACCCGGGGGAAGGAGCCTGTTTGTCGGCATGAAGATTGAGTTCGCCCCGCTGAACGTCTCGCTGCGGAGAAGACTCCAGACTGCTGCTGTTTTACAATGGATCTTCTCTCCTTCCCGGGAGAAAAATAGGAAAAAAATAGAAAAAGTTCTCCTCGGAGCACAGGTCTCCGCCAGGTCAGGTAGGTTATTGTGGCCTCCTGGTGGCACTATAATAGGCCAATGTGAAAAAGGGTGCGATTTGTTTTTAGGCTTTTCACTGCAATCGGACACTGCATTCATGATTTGAGGCATTTTGTTCCAAACATGTGTTTTGCAAAATCATGCGTTCATGATTTGAGAAATGTTGTTGAAAACGGACCAATCCTGCAAATTTGGAAGCCAATCTTCGGCAATCAGGATGTAATATTGGAAATAGGACAGATCCGTGTTGATCACATGACTATAGAGATACTGTGTACCGATTTGTGTGATGTTTGGACAACATCTGTAGGAGTAGTATCAATAAATGTGTTTTGCACAAATCGGCCTCCTGGTGGCGCTATAACAGGCGCTGCGAGGCGTTGAGAGCTTGTAGATCGGCTATTTTTGGCAAAGAGGTGTAGAGGGAAAAAAGGGCAGACTAAGTCAAAAAAATATATATATCTGAAACACCATTTTATACAATATAGAGGGGGTCCCTGCTTTATTGGTCTGAAAAGGTTGAAGACTTTAGTGTATTTATTTTCTCACTAATAGTATAACATGGAGAGAGTGATGACAGAGGCACACACACCCTGTGTTGCTCATGGGTCCTGCTAGGCAGCAGTGTTCGGTAAGTGTTGCCATGTCTGCTTATTATAAGCGATTATGGGCTTGTTTTTCTGTAAAGTTGCTTGTAAATATTGGTGGTCGGGGGTTTGTTTCTAAAGTGTAGTTGATGATTTGGGCTTGTTTCCTAATGTCCTTTGGGCTTGTTTCCTAATGTCTTTTGGGCTTGTTTCCTAATGTCCTCCACCAGAAAATTGTTTAAACCAGCTTCTTAAACATTTTCATGGTATGGACCCCCATATTAATATTTAATTGTCTGCGTACCGGTACCCCCATCTGAACACATATTTAGTGCCAGGGTCTCTGCACATGTTGAATGTCCTTCCAACAAACATCAACAAGTGTGACTCCTATATCACCCTCCTTCAAAACCACCATAAAAGAGCACCTGTCTGTAATTATTACTGGTCCTAAAAAAGTCCTCCACCAGAAATGAAATGACACCACCCCCCCCCCCAACTGTGTACTTATATAGGCCTACGCTTATTGCTACTGTCTTGTTTATTATTGTATATTATTGTATATATTTAAATGTCTTAATGAATTCTGGGTTTCACCAGACGGGCGCGTCACTACCGCCCATTGGGAACTTCCGATCGAATCGGTCACTGACGGCATTAAAACACTTCTTTATTGAAAGATATGGATTATTACATTAAACTACTACGCCGTAGCAAGAGTTAACATTTGGGGCGTGGGGGGTAAGCACCTTTATTTTCAATTTGTACATGTTTGGAGTGTCTTCGGGGTATAGTGCTGAAAGTCCCTGTGTCCATGGGGGGTGAACCCTACAACTCTCGTAGATTGAAAACGTCAGAATCATAAATACGTCTACGAGAGTTCCTTACTCTACCCGGCTCACTGTCCCTGTCCGAGACCAGCAGAGCCCAGTCATCTGCGAACAGGAACAGTTTGCAGTCGCAAGCTGAAGACATATCGTTCACATATATCAGGAACAGTAAAGGTCCTAGTATACTTCCTTGCGGAACACCACAAGCCACTGGGAGGGGAGGGGACTGGGTGCCGTTTACTTCGACCACTTGTTCCCTCACCTCCAGATAGGATCTCATCCAGCTCACCGACGTATTATCAAAACCTATTGCTTTTAGCTTATCGATCATGATTGGGTAATTAACAGTGTCAAAGGCCTTCTGGAGGTCCAGCATGACCATGCCACAATGTTTGCCATTGTCGACATCTTGTTTGATAGAGTCGTTCAAATAGATGTGGCCTTTATTCGCTTTGGGCTTGTTTTTTTTATAGATCTGGCAACACGGTTGTTCCCGGCAGGGAATAATTGAGCCCGAGACGATAGTTCAGTTATCACTGTAGATCACTCTGCTCAGTGCTACACCATCACTGTAGATCACTCTGCTCAGTGCTACAGCATCACTGTGGATCACTCTGCTCAGTGCTACACCATCACTGTGGATCACTCTGCTCAGTGCTACACCATCACTGTAGATCACTCTGCTCAGTGCTACAGCATCACTGTAGTCACTCTGCTCAGTGCTACACCATCACTGTAGATCACTCTGCTCAGTGCTACACCATCACTGTAGATCACTCTGCTCAGTGCTACACCATCACTGTAGATCACTCTGCTCAGTGCTACAGCATCACTGTAGATCACTCTGCTCAGTGCTACACCATCACTGTAGATCACTCTGCTCAGTGCTACACCATCACTGTGGATCACTCTGCTCAGTGCTACACCATCACTGTAGATCACTCTGCTCAGTGCTACAGCATCACTGTGGATCACTCTGCTCAGTGCTACACCATCACTGTAGATCACTCTGCTCAGTGCTACACCATCACTGTAGATCACTCTGCTCAGTGCTACACCGTCACTGTAGATCACTCTGCTCAGTGCTACACCATCACTGTAGATCACTCTGCTCAGTGCTACACCGTCACTGTAGATCACTCTGCTCAGTGCTACACCATCACTGTAGATCACTCTGCTCAGTGCTACACCATCACTGTAGATCACTCTGCTCAGTGCTACACCATCACTGTAGATCACTCTGCTCAGTGCTACACCATCACTGTAGATCACTCTGCTCAGTGCTACACCATCACTGTAGATCACTCTGCTCAGTGCTACACCATCACTGTAGATCACTCTGCTCAGTGCTACACCATCACTGTAGTCACTCTGCTCAGTGCTACACCATCACTGTAGATCACTCTGCTCAGTGCTACACCATCACTGTAGATCACTCTGCTCAGTGCTACAGCATCACTGTGGATCACTCTGCTCAGTGCTACACCATCACTGTAGATCACTCTGTTCAGTGCTACACCATCACTGTAGATCACTCTGCTCAGTGCTACAGCATCACTGTGGATCACTCTGCTCAGTGCTACACCATCACTGTAGTCACTCTGTTCAGACATCAGACACAGGGTAGAAGGGAACAGATCACTGGATTAAAACCTTTTGGCTCAACATTCCTTTTTTACAACGTGAAAACCAGTAAGTTACACTTTATCGTCCTTTGTTAACAGTAGTGGAGAATTGTGTGTGTGTGTGTGTGTGTGTGTGTGTGTGTGTGTGTGTGTGTGTGTGTGTGTGTGTGTGTGTGTGTGTGTGTGTGTGTGTGTGTGTGTGTGTGTGTGTGTGTGTGTGTGTGTGTGAACAAAATGTAAAGATGCATATTGTTTTATTTAAACACAACCTCCTTATGAATAAAGAATAAGATTTGTTTACATCAGTAGCTGTTGTTGTAAGGGATTTAATAAGTGTAACAACTTGACAGAACAAGATGTCTATTTGTAATGGAGGTGGTTTTTTCATAATTCAGTTTGTGTACAACTGGACTGAACACACCCTCTGTGTCCTGATGTGACCTCCTGAGGGGTTCTTGTAGCTGACACACATGAACCAGTCCTACACTGCCCTCTAATGGTCAGAAAGGCTCACTTCATTACAATTATGTCAATACAGTATCAGTCTGCAGAGAGGCTACACACACACACACACACACACACACACACACACACACACACACACACACACACATGAAAAATGAAAAAAATATATAATATAAAATAAATAATACATTCATTGTATGTTCCCCCAAAATATGTAAAGTATGTTGTTTTTAAGGATAGTTTAGATAGATATTCTTATTAATTTAGATCAGTGATCAGGTCACTACATCAAAGCTTCACATCTTCTGGCCAATCAGATTATAGTATTTTCCATGATCAAGGTGTTTGTTTGTTTGTTTCTTTCTTTCTTTCTTTCTTTTCTTTCTCTAGTTGTGAACATGGTGATCTACGATCAGAGACATTCATCACGTCTCCTTCTGCTGTTAGTTGTGTATCATCTCTGCATCTCTGGAGGTAAATCATTACACTGTAACTAACCTACTGTTTATGACATAACAACATCTCTCTTACACTATATTTACATAGAAAGAGAGGAGAACAGGTCATTTTAAATGATGGACATTCTAGTAGTGACCTAATAAAAAACGGGCCTCTATTAATGACCGGGGGTCCCACTGAGCCATCTACTTCTACTAGAACATCTACTGCCACAATGGACTTCATCAGTCAATGAATACAAATTGTTATTATTATTATTATTATTATTATTATTATTATTATTATTATCATTACCCTTATTATTATTATTATTATTGGCCTGATAATTCACAGACATAATATGGTTGTCTACTGAAATGAACATGACACATATTTTACTTTCAATATTGACTTTTTGTTTCAATATTGACTGTTTTAACTGTTCAACTTAAAATAACTGAAATAATGTTCTTCACACAGACCAACAATATAGGAAATACATTCCACTGGGAGGAATCCTTCAATTGCTTCCAGATACTAAGTCTGTTACTGAACCCATCACTGGCATCCTTTGGAAACATGACAACAATAAGGTAGCAGAATGGTATCAGTTCTTTGGCCCTGAAGTGGATTACTACGGGACATTTAAAAACCGCACTGCATTGAATAAAGACACTGGAGAGTTGGTCATCAACAATGTGAACATAAGAGACGGTGGAATATATTCTGTGGAGATAAACGGCCGAGTGCAGAGACAGAACCATTACATTAAAGTGATCAGTAAGTATGCATTGTGTCCTGTGAAGAATAACTGTTATAGTTATGTGTTGTACTTTTATCATAATATCCACATGTTCCAATACACATGTCTAGTCTACAGCCAGTTAGTCTATAAACTTTATTCACCCCTGTCCCAGAACCGTCCCAAAATACTAACTTGGCAGGTTACGTATAATTTGGTATGGAGTATCCTGAAACATAGGGGGAAGTAACAAAATAAGATTCAGGGCCTTTGCTGCCATTCTATTTTAAAATATCACCCATAACATCCTAAGAAACACAAAGACAAAATACTGACCGCTTGTCAAATTCTCATCAAAGATGACTATTTCCCAGCCCTTCATGGTGGTTATTGAACCGGTAACCTTCTGATTTCTACGATCCAGTCCAGAAAACCTGGACTGGATCCACTGATCTTCAGATATTATATACTGACAGGAGTCAGGAGTCAGGAGACAATGTTTTTCACCCTGTCCATCCGTCCGTGTGTCTGTGTGTCCGTCCGTGTGTGTGTGCCAGGGACGTGCACAGATAGACTTTTTTCTTTTCAGTTTACAGCAGGGGTCTTCAACAGGGGGTCCGGGACCCCTAGGGGGTCCTCAGAGTTACTACAGGGGGTCCGCCAAATCTTTATGTGATATGATTTTTCTTTTTACCATAACCACTCGAAACCTAGCATCCCTTTTCTGAGGAGAACAACGCCTCGCAGCGCGAGGCGTTGTGAGCTTGTAGATCTGCTATTTTTGGCAAAGAGGTATAGGTGTAGAGGGAAAAAAAGAGCAGACCAAGTAAACAAAAAAAAGTATAATTTACTTGAGCACCTGCCCCTCAAAATGTCTGTGCACGCCACTGGTGTGGTGTCCATCTGTGAACAGCTAATCTCCGGCACCGTTGGCCCGGTCGGTGTGAAACTGTTCACGCACACCCCCTGGATGCCAGAGCAGAACCTCTGCCCCAAATTCTTCAGCTCGGCTTGTTATAGCGTCACCAGGAGGTCGACTTTTGCAAAACATTTTTCTTGACAGTACTCCTACAGATTGTGTCCAAACATCACGCCAATAGGTACACATTATCTCTATTAGTCATTAAACGAAACCTGTCTTTCAGATTGTTCATGTTCCATCCTGATTGGCTTCCAAAGTTTGCAGGAGTGCTTGGACAAAATGGCTCAAATCATGAACAGGCATGAGATTGCCGTGAAACTTTGCACGCACATTGCCACTAGGCTAAACCGGCCTTATGGTGGTGCGATAACAGACAGATTTGCGTTTTTACCTGTAACTGCACCGATCTGTGTGAAACTTTGCACACACACTCCCTAGAGGCCAGGGAAAAACCTCTTCCCTGCATTTTGCACATTGGCCTTTTATAATGCCACCAGTTTAAAAAAAAATATTACTCCCTACAGATGTTGTATTTTCACTAACCTTTGAAAAATCATAGAATATTATTATTATTATTATTATTATTATTATTATTAACGATCCATCCACCGATGGCTTTAAAAGATGTATTAGAGTCTGGTAGAATCGGGGGGAAAGCGTGCCGTTGCGATAATCCCTTCCATAGTTATTAGCTGACAAAAAAAACAACAGAAAGCAGAGAAAAAAGGATTTTCTCCAAATCCATTAGGATGGAAGTGAAAGTGAACGTTTTTTTTGTGATCACGAGATTTCCTGCTTCACTGCTTCACTGGGAGTCAAATGGTGACTCATAGGTTAGCAAAGAGCGCCATCTAGCATAAAATCAGAAAACACACACCATGCGTCACAAGACATCATTGGCTATGTGGGCGTTGGATTGACATACGTCAAAACATGTCATTGGCAGGGCCGCATTAACCGTGGAACGTAGTGGAACTTGTGTTCCACGGCCCGCAGCCTGCAGGGCCCTGTGACAATTGTGTATCTATTATTATATATTTTTTTAAATAAAAAAAAAATAATGTTTTAAAATGTGTATTTCATTATAATAATTTCATATATATATATATATATATATATATATATATATATATATATATATATATATATATATATATATATATATATATATAGACTAATATCGCTACAAAATGTACAAGAAAGGCGACAGTGGCCATGCAAAAAGGAAGCAAAGGGCTGAAAAACTTAAAAGTGAACAGGAGCTTAAAGAAAGTATACCTACTGTAGACTTACAACATATTTTACCCGCAAAACAACAACAGAACGTCTAGCCGCCGGCGGTGGTGCTGAGGCCAGCGGCGAGGCGGAGTCTGAGACGGTCGTCCAGGCAGACATCCAACTCCCCCGATCCCCAAGTAAGTAAAATGTCCACCATTAGAATATTTTTACAGCAAAAAAAAGAGAAAAAGTTGATTCATATTGGTCAAATAGAACCGAATTAGACCCGAAAAATTTCTGGCGCGTGCGTGGCAGGTTGTGCACGCAAGGGGGCAGCAGTGTAGTGGGTGACTGACTGTTTCTCTTAACTTCATCAGAATGAGTTTAATTAGTTACATCACATGTTTACAGTTATAAAGAAGAGAGCAGAAGGGAAGGAGAGAGGTAGAAACAAGTTCAATGTGAGTTATGTTCTATAAACATTGGATTTATCTTTAGCAGATCTATCTGTTAAAGATGCACCCAAGCTTCAGGATAACCAAAACAGGATAAAGGAATTATTAGAAAGGCAATGAACACGTGAAACGCGGGGGGGGCGCCTTTGATTTTGTGGTGTTCCACGGCCCTGAGGGGTCTTAATGCGGCCCTGGTCATTGGTAGTCAATGAGTTAAATAGATCTTTTTTGTTTTGTTTTACATAAAGTGTATCAAACCTGATGAGTCCAGCTCACTCAGTATCCTTATATATATTATATAGAATAATTTCTGTATTTTATCTGGTTTGGTTCTTGTCTGACCTGAACATCTGCTGTGTTTCATTCTTATTGCTGTTGTTGCTGTGACACCAGTATGTCCCTCTAAGGCAGTGGTTCTCAAACTTTTTCATGTCAAGGACCCCCAAATTAACACTTATTAGCCCGCGGACCCCCATTTGAAAAGATAAGCCAGGGACACCCATAAGAGAAGATTTTTACGGCCCTATAGCAGTGATTCTCAACCATTTTAATTTCAAGGACCCCCAGTTTGACATGCATTAAGGCTACGGACCCCCATTTAATGGTATTTCTATCTCTGGGACCCCAATTTATTTTGTAAAATCAATGTTAATCTATAACTCTGAGTGTGTACAAATGGAACCAAATGGACCCGTTAGGGTCCATTTGGTTCCATTTGTACACTCTCAGAGTTACAGACCCATAAGGGTCCATTTGGTTCCTATCCATCATTTAGCTGGGGACCCCCTGGAACCCCCTCAAGTACCCCTGGGGGTCCCCGGACCCCACTTTGAGAACCAATGCTCTAAGGTACCAATAAAGATGTTTCTTTTCTTTTCTTTTCTTCTCTTTTCTCATCAGAATATGATGAGAAGTATTCATCATATCTGATGCCAACAGTTGGAGAGGATGCTGTTCTACCATGTGAGGTTGATCCCACTGATCCCAACATCGACCTCACTGCCCTGACCATAAAGTGGTCCAGATCAGGTGATCCATATGTCTACTACCAGAGGAACGGGCGTGAACTGGTTGACAATAAGGATCCTTCCTACGTGAGAAGAACTTCTCTCTTCCAGGCTGAAGTGAAGAAAGGCAACATGTCCCTCAAACTGACCAGAGTGGAACGATCTGATTCAGGAATCTACAGCTGCTTCATTGAATCCAAGGAGAAAGCCACCGTTCAACTCGTTGCTGGTAAGACAATTGTTCTGAGGAATTATAATTGTGGAGGAACCAAAGTTAATTAAAACAAAATGTTACTGTTCTACATTGTTGATATATTGTTGATATCATTTTTGTTTTAAATTGTTTTCATTATTATGAACTATTTCATAGTTTAGAGCTTGTATATCTGCTATTTTTGAATAGCCAAAGTATAAAAGGTCATAATTATTCTGATGCTATATTTAAACATTTTGCTGGGTACCCACTGGAACCCCCTCAAGTACCCCTGGGGGTCCCCGGACCCCACTTTGAGAACCAATTCTGTGGTAAGGTCATTTAGCAGCTAAATGACCTTACCACAGAAATGGAAACACAATACAAGAGAACAAAACAGAAACTTGTAGAGATAACTGGACACATTTGTTTGATTGATGAGTGATGTAGCCACTGACAGGTCCTGACAGACACATACCTGTATGTCCCCACTAGGCCTGACCTCTGCCCAAGAGTTTGCCAGGATAACTTTGAACCAGCTTTCTTCAAAAACAACAAAAACAATGTAGACTAAGTTGAACCAAAAATGTCTGTCTGTTGTTGATCAATACATGTTATTACTATTTACAATTTAATTTAGGCATTTATCAGACGCTGTTAATCCAGAGTAATTTACAGTAAGCAAGGACACAAGATAATACATCAAATAGAAATGGTAATCTAATAATAAACTAATACATACTGTAAGTAAACCAAGAACCTATCATCATTATTTGGTAGATTTTCTCCTCTAAATGGTGTAACTATTGTTGGTGAAAAGTTTTAAAACATGTATTTTTATTCAGGAATGAACGTATGTACTTGTGTATCGTGTTGAGTGGTAAATCACTGATCTATATACAGTGGTTCTCAAACTTTTTCATGTCAAGGACCCCCAAATTGACACTTATTAGCCCGCGGACCCCCATTTCAAAAGATATGCCAGGGACCCCCATAAGAGAAGATGTTTTACGGCTCTAGCAGTGATTCTCAACCATTTTAATTTAGAGGACCCCCAGTTTGACATGCATTAGGCTACGGACCCCCATTTAATGGCATGTATGTCTCTGGGACCCCAAATTCATATTGTAAAATCAATGTTAATGTAACTCTGAGAGTGTACAAATGGAACCAAATGGACCCGTTAGGGTCCATTTGGTTCCATTTGTACGCTCCACGAACCAAATGGACCCGTTAGGGTCCATTTGGTTCCATTTGTACGCTCTCAGAGTTACAGACCCATAAGGGTCCATTTGGTGCCTAATCTATCATTTAGCTGGGGACCCCCTGGAACTCCCTCAAGGACCCCTGGGGGTCCCCGGACCCCACTTTGAGAACCATGGCTATAAAATATATTGATTATTGAGTAACAATAGTTGTAAGGAGTCAATCTGAACTAAATCTTCTTACTATTTCACTCTCTCTTCCTCCTCTTCTTCTTTTATTCTAGTTTCTGTAGACTATAGAGACTCGTCTTGGAGTCTACAGAATCCTCTATGGATCATCTTCCTCATCATCCTCATCGGCAGCCCCTTCATCATCCTCAGCATCATCAGTGTGCTGGTTAATAAGAGACGAAGCATCCTCACATTCTGCAGAAGCTTAATTCCACCTGCTGATAAGAACAGGTACAGAATGTTTCATGTTTTATTTCATTTCATATCAACTCATCTCTCTGTTATTTACAATTAATCTTTCAGCACATTCTAGTAAAAGGTTGAATTATTCTACACTTTAACCCTTTAAGACCTGAGGCTGATTCTACAAATGTCTTCTAAATCCTAACTGTTTCCTGATAAAAACGTATGTTTCTGTATCAGTGGTTCTCACACTTGTCAAGGTCCACGGACCCCCATCTGAAAATATGTTGTTCCAGGGACCCCCTGAAGCAAAGATTTGAGTAAAAAATGTTAAATAATATATATATATATTCAAAGATTTGCACAAATGTTACGAAATAGTAGATCTACTATGAGCTTGTATAGCTGCTATTTTTGAATAGCCAAAGTATACAATAATGTTTAAAGTGGTTAAAATCTAAAATAACACAGATGCTTTCTGCCCCTCCCCCCACCCCCCACCCCCCCCACCTCTATCATCTGTCCAGACCTGACCCTGACCCTAATGACCCTAATGACCCTAATGACCCTAATGACCCTAATGAGATAATCTGAAGTCTGAAGTGGATGAAACTCCTCACCTGAAGACCTGTCTGTCTGCTACAATGAAGACCTGTCTGTCTGCTACAATTAAGACCTGTCTGTCTGCTACAATGAAGACCTGTCTGTGTGCTACACTGCTCTCTATCTGATACAATGAAGACCTGTCTGTCTGCTGTACTGCTCTCTATCTGATACAATGTAATAGATTACTCATTGGGCAATAGTACTTGTAGGAGCCATTTCATTTGATTTAACTTATTAAGACCTGAGGCCGATTAAAAAAATGTATTCTAAATCCTAACGCTATATATATATTCAGCTGTGTTGTCCTGCTACTCACACAGCTGTGTTGTCCTGCTACTCACACAGCTGTGTTGTCCTGCTACTCACACAGCTGTGTTGTCCTGCTACTCACACAGCTGTGTTGTCCTGCTACTCACACAGCTGTGTTGTCCTGCTACTCACACAGCTGTGTTGTCCTGCTACTCACACAGCTGTGTTGTCCTGCTACTCACACAGCTGTGTTGTCCTGCTACTCACACAGCTGTGTTGTCCTGCTACTCATCACAGCTGTGTTGTCCTGCTACTCACACAGCTGTGTTGTCCTGCTACTCATCACAGCTGTGTTGTCCTGCTACTCACACAGCTGTGTTGTCCTGCTACTCACACAGCTGTGTTGTCCTGCTACTCATCACAGCTGTGTTGTCCTGCTACTCACACAGCTGTGTTGTCCTGCTACTCACACAGCTGTGAGTAGCAGGACAACAGAAGAGAAACAGATTTTCAACCGCTCGCTCCCATACACACACGCAGCGCAGATTATGAATGAAACTAAGACTTTGAATTGAATCATTTTGAGTTTATTTTGAACCTTTATGCTGCGCCTGTTTGTTTTGAAACCCTTTTTAGTTTAAGTCTGGAGCCTGTTCTTGTTTTTGTTGTTTGCACCCCCCCCCCCCCCCCCTTATTATTTGAAACTTTCACACAACTCCTGCCATAAACCAACCTGTTCCAATCCATCAAGATGCATCAATCAACAACATCAAACAGTGAGTAACTAACAGGACAGCCCAAGTCAAGTTGTGAGTGTGTTTAAGACGTATCCTGGCATATTGGCCCTACAGTAACAGTACGACTTTATTTATTATTCCGGTTTTACAGATACACTTTATTTTGTTCCAATACTCCTCCCACTCCCACAGTGTTTGCGGCACACACTGGTGCCATATGTGTCAAATTGACCGTCTTCATCTGGAATGGTGTTTATCCATTCTGCTAAGAGATGTGTTGTATAGTTTAAATGATATTCATTTATTAGTGTGGTGGATGGTTTCCTCCTCCATATGCACAATCTATGTAAAGCGCTTTGGATAAAAGCGCTTTATAAATGCACCATTTACCATGTATTATGAGTTATGATGTCATTTACCATGTATTATGAGTTATGATGTCATTTACCATGTATTATGAGTTATGATGTCATTTACCATGTATTATGAGTTATGATGTCATTTGGTTTCTTCTGGTTCTTACGTTGTGCCTTAAGGTTCCCCTAGAGGCCGGGGCGTAACAATGCAGATATACTGCCTAAAATGCTGGTTTCTCTGATACCACACAATTTATCACATCATGATTGATTTGTAATGTATAGTAAAATGTTATTTTGAGTATGTTTATGATGACTATTTTATACTCTTACTGCACTATTTACATTATTATTTTACTAACTTGTGAACAAAACTTCAACAATTCTTAATGGAATAGTTATTTATTCTTTAAAAAAGAATTATGCGTTCTTACCGGATCAGTATTTCGTATTGACGGATAGGGAAGTTATGGGAATGTGATCAGGAAGATCAGAACATCTCTTTATCTTCCTCTCTTTATTGCACTTGATGTGTGAAATGTGTTGTACATGAAATAAAGCTTGAATGATTTATTCATTGTATTTGTTACTATATTTTTAGGGCCATAAGTATTGTAGAATTTGAGAAATAGACATTGTGAGGAATCATTTTCCTCATCCTTATAAGATAAATAGTTTTATGGGTTTTTATTTTAAATTACTATGGTTTTAAATATTATGTTAAAAGGATCCCTGGCGACAAAGCCTTATATGCCTTAATTAATACATTATTATAATTTCCCTCTATGACTAAAATTAAAAACACCTTCAATTTTATTCATGTATTCTATAGGGCTGGATCACACATGGACAAATGACATCATCAACCTGCGACGGGTGTTGTCCCCCTTAAATAAAGGAAAAAGAAAGAATGAAAGAAAGAGTAAAAGATTATTTCTATTTCTAAAATAAATACAATATTTCATATTTTGCATTTGTAATTTTTAATCATAGAGGGCAATTATAATGTACTAGAGTTTAGGGACGCTACGCAGCCTATACACCACCGACCAATATGTCTGAGTCATAATGTCAGAGTGTTGTACCTGTCTGTCTGTGTCCCTTTTGTGCCCATATATGGAGATCTCTGTATCCTGGTGGCGCTCTAAAGGCAGATGTGAAAAATGCACGGCAAAGGTTTTTCCTTGGCCTCTAGGGAGTGTGCGTGCAAAGTTTCACGCAGATCGGTGCATTTACAGGAGAGCTAGCCATGGTTCACATGACGCTTGTATACTGTCATGGAATGACAGTCATGTTTCAGGGCTACAGGAGAGCTAGGTATGCTCTCCTGTTAACCAGATGTTTTGTGTAGAAATACATGGAACGGTCCGACCGTTCTGAGGTCGCTGGATTTGCCCCGGGGTGACTGTGTTTTGGGGCGAGTGTTTTGGTATTTGTCTTTAAAGCTTTAAGGGTGTTTGTGGAGCGCACAGTAATGTCACAACCTGAGCCAGAGATGAATGATGTGGATGAGGACAATGACTCACTGAGGATGTGTGGTTTGGGGCAGAAGGTCCTCCTACTGGACTCTGGCAGCTCTCCTGTTGATTTACTAAACGATGAGCACCTTCACTCATCAGACTCTGCTGCTGCAGTACTAAGTCCTGTGTCCAGGGGGAGCTCTTCTGGTGAAGCTGCTCTCTGCATTCAGTGCATTGATCCTGGGCTGGGGACCACAGAGAGGCAGGACAGGGAATGTAACTTTTTTTAAAGGATTGCACCATGGCACTTTACCTATATGTGCTGTGTTGGTAACTTTCTAGATGAATTGCACGTCACACATATTGTTTTGGGTTTTTTATGTCTGTTTGTGCTGTTTTTAGTTATTTTTATGTTTCTTAGATAGATAGGCTTGATGTTTTATGTTGCACTGCTAGTGACTGAGGGGGAACGGTATATTTCATGTTCTGTATGATTGTAAGTACATGAGGAAAGTGATTCTAGATCCTCTGAGCAAGCAGGCCGGCTCTATTAGCTCAATGGTAAAAATGACAGCACTTGCTCAGAAAACCGGGTTAAAATCTGGGGTAGAAGAGGAAAATATAATTAAAGAAGTAAGGAGGCACCCCAATGTGTTGCCAATATGGCTGCTGTGCATAGAGCCCATTGTTACATCATCGCCTGTTTATGCTGCAGATACGCAGATACAGGCTTCATGAATGACTTTAAGATCATTATCACATCTCTATAATGTGTTAATATGTGAAACTGTTCTTAGTGGATGATTGAATGTCTTTGAGCTTTATGGCATGGTCTCTTCTTAAAGACATGAACACTATTATTTGACAATCACAGTTATTTTTGCATAATAATCAGAATGATTTACATACAACTGTATGAATTCATCTGCTGAAATGTTTTCATACATTTTGAAAAATATATATTTTTAAACTACAACCTCACAACACTTCGCATTGTGACACATTGAATATCTGCTTTACAAATATATTTACAATATGTTTTTGCTGTACATTATGTATTATGATTATTATGTATTGATTTTGTCATTTATTTGTACACACGTTTTTATTTTATTGTTAGCTGAGACTTCACAAAACCAATATGACTCCAATATGGATGAGGTATCAATAAGATGTTATATTTATGTAATGATTTACCACACCATATAATTATTTAAACTATTGGTTGTATTTTAAGTTTTTAAACTGTTCTCTTATACTCAGACTGTCATGTAAAATGTTTCATGTTGTGTAATGCATTTATTTCTGTGTGGACCCAGGAAGAGTAGCTGCTGCTGCTAAGGTATTAGGGATACAAATAAACACATTTTGTTTAAAAAATGGCCGATTTACAAGCCCACAAAACCTCGCATCGCAATGCGTTCTGAGCCATGTCAGAAAAAATAAAAATATATTTTCCAAAAAGTAACAGTTTTGGACAAAATGAGGTTTTCACACAACAGTGATTGGATGTATCTCTACAGGTAAAGCTGTCAGGTTAGTAAGAACTTGAATTTGCTTGGATTTATCTCTACAGGTACAGTATTATGGGAGTTATAATAAAGCCTAAGCCTAACATATTAGGTTCAGCACAGAGTTATTACTGTACGTAGGCATAGGCCTTCTGTTAAAGAAAAAATGTCTAATTATGACAAAAATAAAAACATGAATTTAAATTAAAGAATTAAATGGCATTTGCGGTTGAATTTAACACATTAAGGGCCCACAGACAAAGGGAAAAAAAGGCTTCAAAGATGGCAGCAGCCTACTTTGCCAAGATGTTCCTGACCAGGAACTCTTTGATTGGGTGGATCACATGATCTTCACACTCTCTGACATTCATGTCCAGACAGTAGAACACATACATTAGTAGCATTAAACACAACTAAACACTGCTGATCTGATGAGAATGAAAATAACCTGATCCTAGCCCTGAAACATGACTGACTGTCATACCATGAAAGTCATGGCGCTACTTGTTCCTGTTTTTTTTTAAATGTTATATTCCTAATCCATAACATAACTTTAAGTGTATTCCATTCTTTTCTCATGAATAGTAGGCATGGAGAGAGTGATGACAGTGACAGAGACAGACAGACAAATGCGTGAGAGAGGTGGCTTCCATTTCAGACTGCCACATTGGCAGGCTGCCATCTATGCTGCGCCAGAATGGGCTTCTCCCAGAATGTGTGTTCAGTCAGTTGCCATGTCTGCTTATTATAAGCGTTTATGGGCTTGTTTTTCCTGTAAAGTTGCTTGTAAATATTGGTGGTTGTGAGTTTGTTTCTAAAGTGTAGTTGATTGTTTGGACTTGTTTCCTAATGTTGTTTAAACCAGTGGTTCTTAAACATTTTCATGGTATGGTAATGGACCCCCAAATTATTATTTAATTGTCTGCGTGCCGTACCCCCATCTGAACATATTTAGTGCCAGCCAGGACCCTGCACATGTTGAATGTCCTTCCAACAAACATCAACAAGTGTGACTCCTTATATCACCCTCCTTCAAAACCACCATAAAAGAGCACCTGTCTTGTTTATTATTGTATATTGTATATCTTTACATGTCTTGATGAATTGAATACCTAGTACCACAATGGAAACACCCCTATAGGGCTTTTTGTGTTATCCTTTTAACAATCATCGTACAACAAAACTGTTCCTCTGTACAAATTAGCAAACTGTTAATAAAGTATTCAATCAAATCGAAAAACCCTGTACCAGATTTATGTTGTTAAAATGTTTAACAAATATTTCGCATTTTTCCCAATATTTTTTTTGAAAATATCAGATCTACATGCAACGCGTTGTGAGCTTGTAGATGGTAACCGCCCAACTCACTCCAAATCCAACTCACTCCAAATCGCGCCCAACTCACTCCAGACATCTCACTCCACACACTTGCCCAACTCACTCCACACACTTGCCCAACTCACTCCACACACTTGCCCAACTCACTCCACACACTTGCCCAACTCACTCCAAAAGTTATTATTGAGTACAATATTGAGGAATTAAGTACAATATTGAGGAATTTGTTACTTTTAACTCTGTTCTGTTTTAGGCTTGGTTAAAGTTTTAAATACTGTCTCTACAAAACAACTTAATGGTTCTGGGGGGGGGGGGGGGGGGGGGGGGGGCTCGCTGGCCACTTTGGCACTTGGAGTCCAGTGTTTGTTAGATGTCTTATTCTATTGTTGGTCAAATCAAGAGGTGTTGTTATATTCCTCGTTAAGGTTTTGGCCCTCCTCCACTGAGTTCACCCGCATAATCACCCTCCACCCAGGTTAGGGTTAGGGTTTAGGGTTAGGGTTAGGGTTAGAATGTAAGAGTCTCCACCGATTCAACCCACACACACACACACACACACACACACACACACACACACACACACACACACTATAATATTATAATTTATAGCTGCAAAGTAACTAGTAAAATAAATACATTTAGTGGAGTAAAAAAACAATATGTGGATCCAATATGTAGTGGAGTTAGAGGTAAAACCATTGGAAGTTGGGAATACTCAAATAACGCACAAATACCCAACATTGTACATAAGTACAGTACTTAAGTTAATGTACTTAGTTACTTTACACCACTGACACATTGAACCAATATTACACTGGTGACATTGCATGGAGTGAGTTGGGTTTGGTCCTGGAGTGAGTTGGCTATGGTCCTGGAGGGAGTTGGTCTTTGGTCCTGGAGGGAGTTGTCCCAGCCCTGGAGTGAGTTGGGCGAGCCCTGGAGTGAGTTGGGCAAATATTTCTTAAGTCTTCATGGAGTGAGTTGGATTTGGAGTGAGTTGGGCGGTATTCTTGTAGATCGGCTATTTTCAAACAGCCGATGTAAACTGCATACAAGTTTAAAGTGCTCATGTGGCCTGTCTTTTGGGCTTGTTTTCATGGACCTGGCAACACTGGTGTTTTCCCTGGTGGAGAGCAGTTGAGTGTAACCTCGGTCCCAGCCTCACTAGTTGAGTGAGGCTGGGACGAGGAGCTCCGTTCCGTCAGCAGAAATTGGACTTCCGGTTTTCGAGCTAGCAGAAATAAGGTTTCCGGCTGCCTTCAAAATAAGATCGTGCATTTTTTATGTTTTTAAAAGACACAAATCTATTTTAAAAATACATTTATGATGTATGCCTTTTAAATGGCTCATACTAAAACACTTATAAGTGGCAAGTTTAAAAAAAAAAAAGACACAATTGTATTTAAAAAATACATTTATGATGTACAGTATGTCTTTTTAAATGGCTTATACTAGATCACTTCTAAGTGCCAGGTTGTTCCAGTTTGAAATTGGCTATTGACCCCCATTAAATGTGCACTTAGCACTGTTTTGCACTTTAACTGGATATTGATTTGTGTGTGTTACATATATGTATTGTTTTTTTTTGTTTGTCCATTGTTGTAATAATGCTGACTCTAGGCCAGGTCACTCTTGGAAAATGATGATGATATAATATTGTTTATTGCAGAAGCAAATAAACAATGATAAAAGAGACCACAAAATATGCTACAAATCATAATAGTAGATAGTGCAGGTGAGATTTAAAAAAAAAAAATAAGGATTTGGGGTTTATAAAGTTGATCTCACCTATTTAAAAAACTAAAATACAATACAAATACAAATGTAATCAGAAAGAATTCATTAAAAATGTATATTATTTAACAACATATATACAACATGGAAACACAGCATAAAAAAAGATAGAGGACAGAAATATTAGTAGATTTGTAGTGGTGTGTGTGTGTGTGTGTGTGTGTGTGTGTGTGTGTGTGTGTGTGTGTGTGTGTGTGTGTGTGTGAACTTCTCCATAACTGAGCGCCCTAAACTTGATAGAAAATGGATACAGACCAGTACAGAATGTTGGTGAACATTTGAGAGATAATTTGTAAAAAAAAGGAAAGTTGCAGGCCGCCCAGTGCGGCCTGAGGTAAGAAAAGTGCCATTTTCAGACAATACTGGACACTGGACAGGAGACGGCTGTTGGTGCCAGCACTTTTGACATACGCACACGTTCAGGGAGACCCCCTCTACAACTCCACACTCTCCGCTAAGCCAGACAGGTGTATTTGGAAAAGTGTCGGGCCGTCCAGTGAGGTCAGGGGTCAGAAAAGGGCCTTTTTCAGTGCATAGACTTCACAAATTGGGCACTGGACACGAGACAGCTATTTGCCAGGGCACGTGTGACATACGTACGCGTTCAGGGAGACCCCCTCTACAACTCCGCACTCTCCGCTAAGCGGCACAGGTGTAAAGAAAAGTGTGGCGGACCGTCCAGTGAGGTCAGAGGTCAGAAAAGTGCCGTTTTCAGACAATAGTGGACACTGGACCGGAGACGGACACGTGTGCCAACACTTGTGACATACTCACGCGTTCGGGGAGACCCCCTCTACAACGCCACACTCTCCGCTAAGCGGCACAGGTGTAGAAAAAAGTGTGGCGGACCGTCCAGTGAGGTCAGAGGTCAGAAAAGTGCCGTTTTCAGACAATAGTGGACACTGGACTGGAGACCGTCTCCGGTCCAGTGTCCAATTGGTATAGGCTACGCACTGTAAACGGCACTTTTCTGACCTCTGACCTCACTGGACGGTCCGCCACACTTTTTTTTACACCTGTGCCGCTTAGCGGAGAGTGTGGCGTTGTAGAGGGGGTCTCCCCGAACGCGTGAGTATGTCACAAGTGTTGGCACACGTGTCCGTCTCCGGTCCAGTGTCCAATTTGTATAGGCTATGTACTGTAAACGGCACTTTTCTGACCTCTGACCTCACTGGACGGTCCGCCACACTTTTTTTTACACCTGTGCCGCTTAGCGGAGAGTTTGGCGTTGTAGAGGGGGTCTCCCCGAACGCGTCAGTATGTCACAAGTGTTGGCACACGTGTCCGTCTCCGGTCCAGTGTCCAATTTCTATAGGCTATGCACTCCATTGAACAACATTTATCCATTTAGATACATTTCTTATCTTTTAAAAAACGTTTTTGTTACACAGAAACATAATATGTGTTGTATAGCTTCGTTTAAATGCTTAATTTATAGTTTTAATGTGCAAATGAACCGTTTTTCAATGGTTTTCAATGGTTTCTTTTTACTCTAGAGGGTACTCTTATTCTGAAGGGATCGTCAACCGGAAGTCTTATTTCTGCTCCGTTATTTCTGCTGACGGAACACAGCTGGGACGAGGCTAGGTGGAGCTGGAGAATGACTCTTTTGGCACTTGTCAGCAGCCCAGACGGTTTTTATTTGTCTTGAAATTCGTTCTTGACGTGGTCTGACCTGGTCGTTTCGTGTTCTGTTTTAGTCTACATCCAAAACTAAACAATAAAAGTCTGGAGATCGAGTCTAGTCTTCATCAGACACAAGGTAGAAGATCAGTCTCTGGATTAAACCCTTTTGGCTCAACATTCCATTTTACACCGTGACAACTCTGAGTAAGTTATACTTTATCGTCCTTTGTTAATAGTAGTGGAGGTGTGTGTGTGTGTGTGTGTGTGTGTGTGTGTGTGTGTGTGTGTGTGTGTGTGTGTGTGTGTGTGTGTGTGTGTGTGTGTGTGTGTGTGTGTGTGTCTAAAAAAGGTGTATTTTAGACGTGAGGTGGGGGCTCAGAGTGTTCCCACTAAGTAGAGAAGGCTTTCAACTCCATAAAACCCTCTTTGTTTTGGTGAGTAGAGAATGTGTATGTTTTATTTTGTACTAAAGACCAGAGGCTGCGCCGCCTGTCGTAGGGTGTGTGAGGAGAAAGGCACTATTTCCAAACAAAGTGGCGTATCTACTGTAGAGTAAGGACAGGCGGTCTCCTGCTCAACTATAGCC
Source organism: Gymnoscopelus microlampas (assembly GCF_963454915.1). Taxonomy (NCBI): domain Eukaryota; kingdom Metazoa; phylum Chordata; class Actinopteri; order Myctophiformes; family Myctophidae; genus Gymnoscopelus; species Gymnoscopelus microlampas. The sequence goes on along the minus strand of NC_139946.1, from coordinate 57,096,226 downwards.
CCTACGGAACCAGTGGTGGCAGCGGTGGCCTAGTGGTTAGAGGGGCGGCCTTGATACCGGAAGGTCCCTAATCCGATTCCCCAATTCATCACATCACTCATGAATCACCGCTGAATAGCCCCTTGAGCAAGGCTTCCATGCAGGGTCCGGCTGGAAACAAGCTTCGTGCTTAGTCCGACACCCTGGGTAAACAACAAACTTTGCTTTGCTAACCTCTCCCTCCGCTATGTAGCTCCGAGATGAGGTCCCTCTTTAGTTTCTGCCGTATGCGGTCGGCCTTGTCGCACATTTTCCACTTTACATGTTTCTTACCCCTTTCTGCACATCGTATCCAAAAAGTAAAGCATTTGCGCCACTCTCTCAGATGTTTTAAGTTTTAGCTGACCATAAAAGCTATCCAACGAGTTGAAGAAAGTATTTAATTTGCCTCGGTTTTCATCCGGTTCCATAATATTTTGCATTAGAAGATGCAATTCAACATTTGACCAGTAGGGGCATCAGTAATGTTATCTCTACGGGGGCAACTCTTGCGCAATGTCTTAAAAACATGTAACCGGATGAAAACCGAGGCAAATGAAATACTTTCTTCAACCCGTTGGATAGCTTTTATGGTCCGTTAAAACTTAAAACATCTGAGAGAGTGGCGCAAATGCTTTACTTTTTGGATACGATGTGCAGAAAGGGGTAAGAAACATGTAAAGTGGAAAATGTGCGACAAGGCCGACCGCATACGGCAGAAACTAAAGAGGGACCTCATCTTATTTAGGATGTCCCCTTCATGAACTGGATTGTCCCAAGTTTTACTTTTACTGCAAAAGTCATGAAATTGATCCATGAAGTGACTCAAAGGCAAAAAAAATGCCTATGCTGAAAGTGGGAGCTCCAAGTAAATCCTCTGTCATTTTCTACCTGCTGCTTTTAGATCATACTTGCACAGATGGTCTACAGGTAGTGTCCCTACATCCCAAAACAATCAGAATGCCAATATGTGGTTCTATTGTGAATCAGCAGCCTTTTATATAAGGCCTTAAATAGGCGGAAATAGCAACAAGTTGAATTTTCTGAGCAATATTTACTTGTAACTTTGGTCCAGCTCTTTATCAGGGGTAGAACTAGATGTGACATTGTCTTTAAGATGTCCTCTTCCTGAAATGGATGGTCAGAAGTTTTACTTTTACTGCAAAAGTCATGAAATTCATCCATGAAGTGACTCACCACTGCCAAAACACACCTACCCCGAAAAAGGGAGTTCTACACGCTGGTTGTTTTCACATTGTACTTATACACAGATGGTCTACAGGTAGTGCCCAGCAGCCCTTTATATTATATAAGGCCTTATTCAAGGCAGAAATAGGAATATTCACTTGTGATTTTGGTCAGAGGTAGAACAAAACCTGACCTTGTTTTTCATAACTTTGACTTGTCATCTAACTAACTATCAACCATCAAACTATTTACATTGACTGCAAAGGTCATGACATTCTTCAATAAAGTTTCTGCACCAAGAAAGTGCAGAACTGCCCCCACCTTGCATGAAAAAAGATTGTCTTTTTTTGTCTACAGGTAAGACCCCTACACCTAAAAGCCACCAGACAAATATGTTAAAATTGCTGTGTATTGTGAATTGGGTTTTATAGGCTCTTAGGCCTGGTTAAAGGCATTAAAAAAATCTGAATTACTTTTAATCCTGATCTATTAATACTGTAAAATGCCTACAAATACAACAAAATGACTGCTTCAGGGAATACAATTTGATACCATGTTTTTACCCTGCCACTTCATATTCATATGGAATCTATGATTCTCAGGTTGGCCTAATATCTCTACACCTCAAAGCCTCAGGAATGAAAAAATATATTTCTATAAGCCCATACAACCTAAATGCAGTATGGCTTAAGTACATGCTGTAGAATACACGTTTTGTGTGCCATTCTTAATGAATAATCATCAATCAGCAGCTTATGGAAAACGGTTTGGCACCCGTCAGTCAGTTCCCCCCACACTGCTCAGAAAAGTAAATCAATATATGAAATTGAGAATAAGCTGCTGATTGATGATTATTCATTAAGATTAAGAATGGCACACAGTAGTGTATTCTACTTAGCCCATACTGCATTTTAAGTCTGGCTACCATAGAAGGCTTATAGAACTATATTTTGTCATTCCATCTGTTTTGAGGCATACCTGAGAAACATCCTTAGAATCCACATGAATATGAAGTGGGTAAAAACATGGTATCAGAATACATGTCCTGTTATTAAGAAGTCATTTTGTTTGCACGCATTTTACAGTAATACATCAGGATTAGAAGTAACTCTGAAAAAAATAACTTCATAATATAATATTTAACAAGGCCTACAGTAGGAGCCTAAAAGAGTGCTGATTCACAATACAGCCTATTTTGACATATCTTTCTGTTTGTTTTGTGTGTTGGGGTCCTACCTGTAGACAATCTGTGCAAATATAATGTAAATCCAACCATTAGGTGGTCAATGAAGCAGGATTAACTAGGTAGGTAGGGACTTTTCTGTATTATTTCTTTCTTTTTGCAAATGTTCATGAATACATTTCATGAATTTTGACATCTAAGAAAAACTTCTGACCATCCATTTCATGAAGATGACAAGTCAAAGTTATGGAAAAACAAGGTCAGGTTTTGTTCTACCTCTGACCAAAACTACCAGGCACTTGTAGACCATCTGTGTATAAGTACAATGTGAAAACAACCAGCGTGTAGAACTCCCTATTTCAGGGTGGGTGTGTTTTTGCAGTGGTGAGTCACTTCATGGATGAATTTCATGACTTTTGCAGGAAGAGGACATCTTAAAGACAATGTCACATCTAGTTCTACCCCTGATAAAGAGCTGGACCAAAGTTACAAGTAAATATTGCTCAGAAAAGTCAACTTGTTGCTATTTCCGCCTATTTAAGGCCTTATATAAAAGGCTGCTGATTCACAATAGAACCACATATTGGCATTCTGATTGTTTTGGGATGTAGGGACACTACCTCTAGACCATCTGTGCAAGTATGATCTAAAAACAACCAGCAGGTAGAACATGACAGAGGATTTACTTGGAGCTCCCACTTTCAGCATAGGCATTTTTATGTGCTTAATGTCCTCAATGTCACGCATCCAACAAGCTTTGAACTGATCAGATTAGACCTTCTGTTTAATGGACAAAACATATTGAAAACGGACACTTTCGCCTGTTTTAGATCGACGATTTTCTATGGGGGGGTTTAACGTTTTGTTGGAAATATGGTAATTTATTAGAACGTAATTTATGTTGAACAGAACGTTTGCAAAAGGAAGAATACTGTATTCATTTCCTGTACTGTATGACACACTCACACACTCTCCCAAAAAAACTCTTTAACCCCCCAAAAAAGAGCATTACTCCATCACAAGTAACTATAAGTATACTATAAAACTGGTTAATCATTGGACACAACGTCAAATAATATGAGAACGAGGCAAACATTGTGAAAATATCAGATCTACAAGCTTGTAGATCTGATATTTTCACAATGTTTATCTGAGTCAAACTAAATGTAATGCCTCAACTCTTACATTCCAGCCAGTTCAAATATGATTATTCGTCTCAAACAGGAAGTCACACACAGCTATAATCTGCCCCCCGATGTTCAGTTGTTTTTGTGGTTGTTTTTGTTTCGACGTCTTGTGAAGACACTGACTGGAGACACACACACACACACACACACACACACACACACACACACACACACACACACACACACACACACACACACACACACACACACACACACACACACACACACACACACACACGTCTCACACACACACACACACACACACACACACACGTCTCACACACACACACACACACACACACACACACACACACACACACACACGTCTCACACACACACACACACACACACACGTCTCACACACACACACACACACACACACACACACACACACACACACACACACACACACACACACACGTAACACACACACACACACACGTAACACACACACACACACACACACACACACACACACACACACGTAACACTGTTCTTACTGCACATCACAACGATCAAAGTGATCGATTGATTTTAAAGCATGTTAAACTTTTTTGACTACCTCAAAACAGTGTTGACATAAGACCCTCTGGGAGCTATTATTATTATTATTATTATTATTATTATTACCCTTATTATTATATGGGTATTATTACTGTTATCTTCCTTCTCTCTGTGGTTCAGAATGAAGTTTGTATGTTCAGGTCACGTGACGTGAGTCTGACAAAGCATTTACAAGAAATGGCTCCACATGTAAACCATGACTCCTCCTACTTCATGTAAACCAGGCCCCACGCGCGCGCACACACACACACACACACACACACACACACACACACACACACACACACACACACACACACACACACACACACACACACACACACACACACACACACACACACACACACACACACACACACACACACACAGGCATCATTTGCTGCAGGCGCTCATTGCAGGAACCAGTTGTTGCTCAATGCTCTGCTCTGGTACAAAGACGTGGGCTAAGTGTGTTGTTGTGTGCAGGAGAGAGAGAGAGAGACAGAGAGAGAGAGAGAGAGAGAGAGAGAGAGAGAGAGAGGTATTAGCTACTTTTAGCTTAGGGCAATTCTACAGATGCCGTCTAAACCAGTGGTTCTCACACTTTTTCGTGCGAAGGACCCTCAAAAGCATTTGGCCACGGACCCCCCATCTGAACATGTGTTGTGCCAGGGACCCCATCTGAAAATGTGTTGTGCCAGGGACCCCCATCTGAAAATGTGTTGTGCCAGGGACCCCCATCTGAAAATGTGTTGTGCCAGGGACCCCCAGAAGAGAAGATTTTGTTTTTAAATGTTGCTTAAGTTCCAGCACTCATATAAATTCAATCTTGTATTAATTGAAAAAAATATATATTAATCTTGTTTGAAATTACCAAGCCTACCAATGATGTCACTGGTACGCAGGTTTCTTCTCTCACTTCATTTTCTTTAAATACATTTTGGGCTCCTCCACCTTCATTGGAAAGGACAGCTGACAGTGACCAGTAGACTATTGGGGCCCCCACTTAACCCATTAAGACCAGGAACGCATCTGTGTCATTTTTAGATTTCTTTGGCTATTTAAAAATAGCAGATCTACAAGCTCACAGCATGGCACTGTGAGCTTGTAGATCTGCTATTTATTTATTTTTATTGTGAGAATTTGTGCAAAGCTTTGAACATAATATATATATATTTAACATTTTTAACTCAAATTTTTGCTTCTGGGAATTAATGTCTTCTAAAACGTATGTTACTATAATCAGTGGTTCTCAAACTTTTTCATGTCAAGGACTACCTGATATGATATGTATTTGGTCACGGACCCCCATCAAAAAATGATGTTGTTCCAGGGACCTGCTAAGATTTGAGTTACAAATGTTTGTTTTAAAAATACATATTATTCAAAGATTTGAGAGAGAATAAAGTACTCATAACCTGTCAGATTGACCCATCAAATGACGTCACAGCTAAGTCCCGCCCTTTGTAACCGGAAGCCCCCCCCCCCCCCCAACAAAAAAAAAAGAGCGGTAAAAAAAAAGAAGAGCGGGATGCCCCTAAGGGTGGGGTTGTGAAATTATGGACCAATTCTGCCAGCACTGCTTACAGCCCTGCAAGATAACGTGGGAAATGAATGCATCTGACACATCGGCTTGCGTTTTAGATGCATTGGTTATGTCTGACGCAGATGTGTGACCGGGGCTTCATATGGGAGAAAAGATTCAATAATCGTGAACTGTGCGTGACTGGGCGCCCACGAATAGGACAGAAACGCTGTGCGTTGACCCCACTTGGCAGCCATTATACTTAAAGTTTTCTTTTCATTACCTGATATGATATGTATTTGGTCACGGACCCCCATCAAAAAATGATGTTGTTACAGGGACCTGCTAAGATTTGAGTTACAAATGTTTGTTTTAAAAATACATATATTCAAAGATTTGAGAGAGAATAAAGTACTCAAGTACTCAAAGTTTTCTTTCAGGGCTAGCCGTCATCAACGTAAATCAAACAAACTACACACCAGATAACCGGCACTGCCCACAACCCCACAAGACAACGTGGGAAACCGACACGTCTGACGTCCGACATGTCATCTTTGGTTAAGATTCTTTTCCTTCTTTCTTTTTCTCAGTTCACTGTTGGCTTTTCATGACTCATTTTGTCAGAAAGTGGTTTTTAGTTCCTTTTCTTCACCATCGCTGCACAGTTGTTGCAGATGAGTCAAATACATTTTCCATTCAACATTGAAAAAAATAATTCTCCAGCGTGTTTGTCGTATGTATTTTGTCTCAAGAGATCTCTTCTCAAATTCATTTTCAATATTGTTCTCATCTCGTTAGCTGGAGCTAAATTCATATTATAATTGACTTTGTTCATTTGCACTGTGAAGCCCCCTTCATGTGATTCGTAGGAATTCACATTCAAACCAGCATACCTGAGCACTATTGAACGGCAGAGGATATGAATGGACGTTTTTTCCTGCGTTTTCAAATTGCCAAAAAGCCCCTTGGGACAAGCTCATAGCGCGGCACCGAGTGCCGCGCTATGAGCTTGTAGAGCTGCTATTTTGTGAAAATTGTGAAAATGTGGGCAAATCTTTGAATACATTTTTTTTAAGCGTTAGGATTTAGAAAAAATATGTTTTAATCGGCCTCAGGTCTTAATGCGTTAAGACATGGTAATGGTAAACCGGATTTAAAACACATTATTTTCAAAGTTATAAAGGCAAACTTGTACCTATATTTTATCCACCCGAGCTGTGTTTGTGAGTTGCTGTGGGACATGTCACGTTGTCACAGCTGTACGCCACACATGACAACACAGTCTATCTATTGTGCTGATAAGATAACCTGAGGGTGTGTTCACTTTTTTTTTGCAATTTTTCTTTCGCTCGGACTAGCACCTCTGCATTTTCAAATGTACTGTATGGCTAAGCAAGGGCAATTTGAAGACCTGTTTTGGAGAGTTGAGCCAGCGATCTCGACACATCACACACAATTTATCATGATTAGCTGATAAGAAGTAGCCCACTTAATATGCACATACTATTCTCAACTTTCTAAAGCACTCTGCTCGGCTGAAATAAGTAGACTGACCAGTGCCTTTTAAAGACGGATGCTTTTTGCGTAAGCAGTAAATGTGCACAATGGCACTTTTGGTCATTTCTCTTTCTTGAGAATCACTGACCCAATAGACAACATCTTATTGACTTTAATGTATTTTGAAAAGACAGACATCTGCAGATGCTGTGTGTTCATGTATGCAACAGACCTCAGACCTCCTCTCTCACCTAGGCATGCTTTGTTTTCAAAAGACGCTATTTAAATGTAATTAATGTAATTTTTTTAAAAATCTCTAATCATTATTAATTGTAATATTAATTATTGTTCATTATTAATACACCACGCCCAATTAAAATCCTCCCCGCTCTTTTTTACATCCCTTTTTCAAAAAATTTCCGGCTGGGCGTAGTCTAAAATGGGGGTGGGACTTCCGGTTAAAAGGGGGCGGGACTTCTGGTTACAAAGGGGCGGGACTTCCGGTTACAAAGGGGCGGGACTTAGCTGTGACGTCATTTGATGGGTCAATCTGACAGGTTATGAGTACTTTATTCTCTGATTTGCACAAATGTTCACGATTTAAAAAAAAAAGATCTACAAGCTCATAGCTCGGCACTCGCGCTATGAGCTTGTAGATTTGCTATTTTTGAATAGCCAAATAAATCTAAAATGACACAGATGCGTCCCCGGTCTTAATGGTCTAAAGACTTTCAACCTGGCCTCTATGTTGGGCACGTCATTATAGGCACAAATGTTCACAATGTTTCAACAGTTAAAACTAATGGCCCCTATTTCCCATTATCCCTAAACGTCTTTGCATTTTTGACTACATTTCTAGGAAGGGAAAAAGTACATTATGAATTTACCACTTAAGCATTAGCCTATTTAAAATCTAGTGAAAATAGCTGATCTACAAGCTCACACTGCGTCCAGGGGCATAATGTTGTGTAGTGAACAAAGTGGCCTACAGTATAAGTGATAATTACATACTGTAAAAAAAAGAAAGTGAAAATAGCTGATCTAGAAGCTCACCAAAGCATTGACTCGTGGACTCTGCCTTATTGCTATCTAATTACAGGCAAAAACAGGTCGTTTTTAGGTAGGTAACAGATATTGTAGCTAGTTTTAAATAAAGGTGTTCAATAACACTATGAGAGGAATGAAGCTGTTGACTTCTTATGTTAATAAGAAACTACATTTCTCTCATGAAGGATTCTGATCAATGTCATTCCTATAGAGACCATTATTATAATCCACTACATTTTATAGACACATATTGTATTTTTAACTCCACTACATTTGTATGAAGGGACAAAGAAGCTATTTATGAATGAACTACTTGAGCCCTGTTTCAAATAAAGTGTAAATAGCTGATCTACAAGGTCAGTTAATGTTGCCAAAGAGATTTAGTGTAGTGAAAAAAGAGTGTACCAAGTACAGTTGGATCTCAGGTCCATTTAAACATGAACCTTAACATCCCGTTTCCTGGATGTTCAAACACACGGAGCGCGTGCGTGCGTGCGTGCGTGCGTGTGTGTGTGTGATGTTTTTGTGTGAATGTTGTTGTAATTATGGTAATGTATTAGAAAGTAACTCATGTTAAACAGCTCAGTTTAGGATAGGCTTAACATGATATTAACACTTGGTTTATCTAAAGAAGGAATATGATATTGACTGACTGGTTGAAATGACTGCTGAGACACTGGAACGGTTGCAACAGGAAACGACTTTGGTTCTGCATTTTCTATATGTGAAACACTATTAGTTAGTGTCTGTGTCACTAATATGACAGTCATGTTTCAGGGTCAGTGATACACACACACTCTACAGCAGAGGTTGTCTTTTCCTCAGAGACAGTACAGTGACACTTTAAGGACTTTTAAGACCCTCTAACCCCTAAAAATAGACCATTACTGCATCACAAGTAATCGACAAACTATACCAGGGGTCTTTAACAGGGGGTCCGGGTCCCGGAGCTACTACAGGGGGTCTGCAAAATCTTCGGTATAGCAGATCTACAAGCTCACAACACCTCGCATCGTGATTTTTGGCAAAGAGATATAGGTGTAGAGGGAAAACAGAGCAGACTAAGTAAAAAAAAAAGAAGAAACACAATTTTATATAATAGAGGGGGTCCCCAGTTCAAATATGATTATTTTGGGGGGTGGAATACAGTATGTTAACCAGTGTGGTTGCTATGGTTGTAAAGAATATAGAGTACAGAAGTCCTGACGTCACTCGTCCATCCTCTGGTTCATAAAGTAATTTCTCTATGGAGAATAACATTGTGTCATCATAGAATCGTCTCATATAAGAATTGTGGTCCAAAAATAAACAAACTGTCTCTGTGATATTATCAGGGAGGAGGTTCTGTATCGTTTATGATAGTCAGTCACTTATATTTGATACAGTCTGTTTCTGGCGAAAATGTAATTAATTCGGCGGAAGTAACATTATGGTTTTCTCACCGTCAGTTGATGCTTCATATCCATAAGAGTCAAACCACCGGGGTCATTTGTTTATTTTTGGAACACAGTTCTTATTTGACGCGATATTAAACACGTCTATGGGATTCAGAACGGGGGTGGAAAACAGCGAACCAGGTAGACAAACCTAGGATGTGTAAATTACGTCAGACTTCGGTGCTCTATGTTTAAGCGATATAATATCCACATCCAGCTGATCTGCATTCTGGGAACCCATCGTCAAAAAAAAGGAAAAAACAGCGCCTCTCCTATTTGAGTAGCACAGCTCTGAATCTGTTCTTGAGAGATTAGCTTATCTGTAATGAGTGTGCCATAAATTAATGTTGAATTGTTGATGATTGTAGATCTGGGTTTCAATACATTCACAGAATAACATCACACACACACACACACACACACACACACACACACACACACACACACACACACACACACACACACACACACACACACACACACACACACACACACACACACACACACAGAATCCTTCATGAGAGAAGAAATTAAGCTTCTTATTAACATAAGAAGTCAACAAATGATGTGCCTCTCTGCTGTCTGTTGCCTGGTCTCGCTGTCTGCTTGACTGCTTCTGACCATCAAGTTTGCAATCCCACCGCCTCCCCGGCATCCACCTGTAGGCTCTGTTTCTATAGATTCCCCTTAAGGACAACTTTGTTTTTTTACAAACAAGGTTTATATTTTAGCTTGTAATTAAAGTAAATAAAAGATGAGTGTTATTTTTTTTTCATTTACTGCTTTCTATAGTTTTAGCAATTTTCACGATATTTTTTACAGTGGGCGGAGGCATTCTGTCCGGTGGCTAAATTTTTTTACACAATAAAAAAGGTCCTGTGGTCTTTGATGGCCAGATGTGAGTTATTGGGGGCTAGAAACAAGCTTCTGTAAATACTAATAGAGAAAACGCTGGGTTATTGTGTAAAATAAGACATATTTAACCACCGGACAGAATGCCCCCGCCCACTAGACACACACTGTAAAAAATATCGCGAAAATTGCAAAAACTATAGAAAGCAGTACATTTAAAAAATGTAACACTCATCTTTTATTTACTTTAATTACAAGCTAAAATATAAACCTTGGTTGTAAAAAACCAAAGTTGTCCTTTAAGGAGGTCTTAATTCATTCCCTGTAAATTCTATTTGGAACGTAACATTAATTAAAATGTTCATGCTTACAGTGAATGAATAGATACAGTCCCCAGTTCAAATATGATTATTTTGGGGGGGGGGGTCCCCAGTTCAAATATGATTCTTTTGGGGGGTCCCCAGTTCAAATATGATTCTTTTGGGGGGTCCCCAGTTCAAATATGATTGTTTTGGGGGGTCCCCAGTTCAAATATGATTGTTTTGGGGGTCGAGGCCTGAAAAAGTTGAGAACCACTGCTCTACAGTATGTGACATACAGCCTGTATTTATGACTTACACACAGTAAGCAAGCATGAATCTACTAATCTAGCCTGTATCTGTAAGTGATATTACATACATTTCATGTATTCAAAATACACAGCCATACTGTAGATCTCTCCTATCTAACCGCAAGCAACTCTTAATATCTGGATTCTAGAGTTGTAAGACCAACCCTTAACAGCCCAAACATCCAAACAGAAAAGTCTGATCTGATTGTATTAAACAATGTTAAAGTCACCAACATTACAGCTGTACGGAAAGCTTGAATTATCCTCTTTGTATCTGTCAAGTTTGTATTTCATAAAATCCACCATAGAGACATGTTATGAGATACTTTATGTCAATACATTCTGTGCAGGTGATAATGTTTATAAATGTCAGAGTTTGTAAGCGCTCGTTTTCTATAACACAACATCCTGCTGCCTCCTGCATCATGTGACATTTATAAACAGGTGGTACAGGACCGTTGAGTGATTTACAATGAGTGTTTCTAAACTCCAACACTTATCAATAATCACCTGTAAATAAAGTAGACATGATTATTGATAAGTAGACATGTCAGAGGAGTGGGATGTTCTGAAGACAGATTGGAATTCGTATTCTAAACGTAATTTGTTTTCAGCAAAATACTTCTGGACCTGTTCCTATACTAACCTCTCTGTAACCATGGAGATAGAACATAGAATAGAAACAGGGTGGTAGTTGCCGGGGTCTAATTTACTTATTTTTTTATACATTTAGCTAGTTTGAACTCTTCAACATGCTCCTGGCTGATGGAGAGGTTTATTATGATGATTGGAGCAATAGAGGATGTACTGAGGCTCTGAGGAATTTAGAGGAGATCTTGTTGTGTTGTTGTAGGCGCTCAGTTTTTGGGGCGGTGTAACCGCCCCCTATAAGTGAGGTTTGGACACTGACCAATCCTGCACCGTGATTGGCCAATAGTCTACGCAGTCTACAACGCTAACCCTTCCACAGTCAATGCAAATCTATACTTTTGCAAAGTTAGCCAATCACATTACAGCTAGTGTCATCACCACTAGCTGTAATGTGGTTAGCTGACTTTGCAAATTCAGGACTGTGATTGGCTAGCGAAACACATGACACATGTGCAGCCCTATGAATAGCAGTATGGACTTAAAAAAAACACTTTTATGTTTTTTTTTAAGTGAATCACTTCCATCACTGTGATGACCACTGTGACCACACCGCCCACTTCACACTGGGTGTGATTTTTTAAACACATCATCAGTTGTCACCATGGTGAGTTTAAAATCACATTTGTGTACCTAGGTTTTCATAGAAAGCTTGGATGTGCTTTAGGACAGTATGTTAACCAGTGTTGTGGTTGTGGTTGTAAAGAAGATGTTTAAGGGATTAACCACATCCAGCTGATCTGTAATGAGTGTGCCATCAATTAATGTTGATGTTTGTAGATCTGGGTTTAGGTTTCTTTCTGTATCCTAACTGTTTAAATACCTCCAGAACTCTCTGTTTGTTTATGTTTTCATCAATGTTGTCATCCAGTAAATGTCTTGTGTCAGTTTTAATCATGTTATTTATCTTATTGTGTATCTTGTTGCTCTGTTCATGAAGCTCAGCAGTATGGTTTGAAGATACTCTGAGCTGTTCATTCATAGTTAGTGATATTTACATACTGTTAAAATAGCTGATCTACAAGCTCACAAGAGCATTGACTCGCTATTCTGCCTTATTGCTATCTAATTGGAGGCAAAAACATGCCTATTAATGATGTATACAGTATGCTTATTAGCTTTTATTTAAGGTCACAGTGCGTTGCATCACAGCACATTGTGAGCTTGTAGATCAGTTATTTTTGCTATAGTTTTTAATAAAGGTTTTCAATAACACTATGAGAGGAATGAAGCTGTTGACTTCTTATGTTAATGAGAAACTTAATTTATTTGAATGAAGGATTCAGAGTGTGTGTGTGTGTGTGTGTGTGTGTGTGTGTGTGTGTGTGTGTGTGTGTGTGTGTGTGTGTGTGTGTGTGTGTGTGTGTGTGTGTGTGTGTGTGTGTGTGTGTGTGTGTGTGTGTGTGTGTGTGCGTGCGTGCGTGCGTGCGTGCGTGCGCGCGCGCGCGCGCGAGCGAGTGAATATATTGTTGTAAATATGGTAATGTATTAGAACATAATTTATGTTGAACAGAACAGCTCACTTTAGTATATAGTCTTAACATGATATTAACACTTGGTTTGTCTAAAGAAGGAATATGATATTGACTGGTAGAAATGAATGCTGCGACATGTTTGCAACAGAGTGGAAAAGAGGAAGTGGCCTTTTGGGTTTCCTGTATGTAAGACACTCCCTCTCTACAGCAGTGGTTCTCTTTTCTCCAGATGTCAGATAGAAACACACAGCCATAGATCTCTCCTATCTAGCCGCAAGCAACTCTTAATATCTGGATTCTAGAGTTGCAAGACCAGCCCTTAACAGCCCAAACATCCAAACAGAAAAGTCTGATCTGATTGTATTAAACAACGTTAAACTCAACAACATTACAGCTGTACAGAAAGCTTGGATTATCCTCTTTGTATCTGAAGTGTTTGTTTGATAAAATCCACCATAGAGACATGTTATGAGATACTTTATGTCAATACATTCTGTGAAGGTGATAATGTTTCTAAATGTCAGAGTTTAGAAGCGCTCGTTTTCAATAACACAACGTCCTGCATCATGTGACATTTATAAACAGGTGGTACAGGACCGTTGAGTGATTTACAACGAGTGTTTCTAAACTCCAACACTTATCAATAATCACCTGTAAATAAAGTAGACATGAGTCAGAGGAGTGGGATGTTCTGAAGACAACAACATACTTCTGGACCTGTTCCTATACTAACCTCTCTATAACCATGGAGATAGAACATCCCAGTGAGCCATAGTCGGCTATTAGACCTCCGTCTAAAACCGGGTTATAATTGGTCTAACAGTGAAAGTTTTTTAGACGTCTAGCCTTAGCCTAGACGTTGATTAGCAGTTTTTTAAGCGTCTGTATATAGACGTCTATATTATAGATGTCATTTCAACGGCTATAATATAGACGTCTATAAATAGACCTTAAAAACAGCTAATCAACGTCTAGGCTAAGCCTAGACCGCTAAAAAACTTTAACTGTTAGACCAATTATAACCCCGTTTTAGCCTACCCCTTAGACGTATTTTAGACGTCTAATAGCCCGAAAAATGCTCAGTGGGTATAGAATAGAAACAGGATGGTACTTGCCGGTGTCTAATTTACTTATTTTTTTTATACATTTAGCTAGTTTGAACTCTTGCTGGACATGCTCCTGTCTGATAGAGGTTTATTATGTTGGTGATGATTGGAGCAATAGAGGCTGTACTGAGTCTGAGGAATTTAGAGGAGATCTTGTTTTGTTGTTGTAGGAAGCTCAGTTTTTTAAACACATCATCAGTAGAAAGCTTGGATGTGCTTTACACCATACAGCCCAGAGTGAGAGGACAGTTTGTTAACCAGTGTTGAGGTTGTGGTTGTAAAGAAGATGTTTAAGGTATTAACCACATCCAGCTGATCTGTAATGAGTGTGCCATCAATTAATGTTGATGTTTGTAGATCTGGGTTTCTGTTTATTACTGTAGTAAATACCTTCCAGAGCTCTCTGTTAGTTTATGTTTTCATCAATGTTGTCATCCAGTAAATGTCTTCTGTCAGTTTTAATCATGTTATTTATCTTACGGTACGTTTTATCAGCGGGCGACTCTCGGGCGATGCCGGGCGACATCGTCCAAAAGATAAAGAAAATCCATCATTCATCGCCCCCCCGCCCACTTCGCCCGATCGCCGGCTCTCATAGACTTTCTTTATCTTTTGGGCGATGTCGCCCGGCATCGCCCGAGAGTCGCCCGCTGTTAAAACGCACCGTTATTGTGTATCTTGTTGCTCTGTTCATGAAGCTCAGCAGTACGGTTTGAAGATACTCTGAGCTGTTCATTCATAGTTAGTGATATTTACATACTGTTAAAATAGCTGATCTACAAGCTCACAAGAGCATTGACTCGCTATTCTGCCTTATTGCTATCTATGGAGGCAAAAACATGCCTATTATTAATTATACAGTATATGTTTATTAGCTTTTATTTAAGGTCACAATGTGTTGCATGACAGCACAGCTTGTAGATCAGCTATTTGTGCTCTAGTTTTAAATAAAAGGTGTTCAATAACACTTTGAGAGGAATGAAGCTGTTGACTTCTTATGTTAATAAGAAACTACATTTCTCTCATGAAGGATTCTTCTGATCAATGTCATGCCTATAGACCCCTTAACAGACAACGTCACACTGGCTCCAAATGAAACCCATTCTGTCAGGTCTCACTAGGACGCACCCTCACGGAATCTCACCCTGAAATGCAGTATCCCTAGGAGAATTTTTGACAGCTCCTTAAAGTTGGGGTACCCACCATAACCTTGGTTGAAAAAAAATCAAAAAGAAAAAAAACTACATTTAATTCTGTTTTAAGTGAGGGGTCAAAATAGGGTGTTTGTATGATTCTGAATCCATTGCAATCATTTGTTTTGCACCAAAACCACTCCTTGGGCTAAAAACGGCCATAGCCATGTATACTTTTTGTGTAAAAAGCCCATTGAGATTGGGCCGTTTTTAGCCCAAGGAGAGGTTTTGGTGCAAAACAAATGATTGCAATGGATTCAGAATCATAAAAACACCCTAGTTTGACACCTCACATGCTACTTAAAACACAATTAAATTTTGATTTTTTTTTGGGAGATTCTTTTTTAACCAAGGTTATGGATGGTACCCCAACTTTAAGGAGCTGTCAAAAATTCTCCTAGGGATACTGAATTTCAGTCTTTGTGAGATGTGGTACTAGACACCTTTGCAAACACATTGCTGAAGATTTTTTTTGGTAAGGAATTTATTCCAAGACTTTTTTAATATCCCCTGACTATGAGCATAATTGAGCATAGATATATTCAATTCAGTTCAATTTTATTAAAGTGTCAAATCACAACAAGTTGTCTCAAGACACTTTACATGTAGAGAAGAGACCCGACAGTCCCACCCTGAACAAGACATTTTGCGACAGTGGCAACGAAAAACTCCCACTTAACTGGAAGAAACGTCAGGCAGACCCTAGGTTGGGTGGCGGCCTTCTGCCTCGACCGTGTCGGGGGATAGAGGAGAGAGAGAGAGAGAGACAGAGGAGAGACAGAAAGAGATACAGAGACAGAGGAGAGACAGAAAGAGATACAGAGACAGAGGAGAGACAGAAAGAGATACAGAGACAGAGGAGAGACAGAAAGAGATACAGAGACAGAGGAGAGACAGAAAGAGATACAGAGACAGAGGAGAGACAGAAAGAGATACAGAGACAGAGGAGAGACAGAAAGAGATACAGAGACAGAGGAGAGACAGAAAGAGATACAGAGACAGAGGAGAGACAGAGACAGAGGAGAGACAGAAAGAGATACAGAGACAGAGGAGAGACAGAAAGAGATACAGAGACAGAGGAGAGACAGAAAGAGATACAGAGACAGAGGAGAGACAGAAAGAGATACAGAGACAGAGGAGAGACAGAAAGAGATACAGAGACAGAGGAGAGACAGAAAGAGATACAGAGACAGAGGAGAGACAGAAAGAGATACAGAGACAGAGGAGAGACAGAGACAGAGGAGAGACAGAAAGAGATACAGAGACAGAGGAGAGACAGAAAGAGATACAGAGACAGAGGAGAGACAGAAAGAGATACAGAGACAGAGGAGAGACAGAAAGAGATACAGAGACAGAGGAGAGACAGAAAGAGATACAGAGACAGAGGAGAGACAGAAAGAGATACAGTGCAAGTAGTAACAATAACAATAGTAGCACATATAATAGTGTAAGATAGTATATGATAATATAATATAATACAGCAATAATGTGTATGCAGTATATACTGGTGTAATATACGAATGTTAAGATAATATACAGTATAGTATAGTGGTGTAGTGTAGTAGAAATATATGAAGCATAGTTTGGTGTCAGGGCTCTGTATCTATTCATTCCCTGTAAGCATGAACATTTTAATGAATGTTACATGCCAAATAGAATTTACAGGGAATGAATTAAGACCTCCTTAAGGGGAATCTATAGAAACAGAGCCTACAGGTGGATGCCGGGGAGGCGGTGGGATTGCAAACTTGATGGTCAGAAGCAGACAGCGAGGCCAGGCAACAGAACAGCAGAGAGACAGCAATAGACAGCAGAGAGACAGACAGCAGAGAGACAGCAACAGAAAGCAGAAAGACAGCAACAGACAGCATGAGAGACAGCAACAGACAGCATGAGAGACAGCAACAGACAGCATGAGAGACAGCAACAGACAGCATGAGAGACAGCAACAGACAGCAACAGACAGCATGAGAGACAGCAACAGACAGCATGAGAGACAGCAACAGACAGCATGAGAGACAGCAACAGACAGCATGAGAGACAGCAACAGAAAGACAGCAACAGACAGCATGAGAGACAGCAACAGACAGCATGAGAGACAGCAACAGACAGCATGAGAGACAGCAACAGACAGCATGAGAGACAGCAACAGACAGCATGAGAGACAGCAACAGACAGCATGAGAGACAGCAACAGAAAGACAGCAACAGACAGCATGAGAGACAGCAACAGACAGCATGAGAGACAGCAACAGACAGCATGAGAGACAGCAACAGACAGCATGAGAGACAGCAACAGAAAGACAGCAACAGACAGCATGAGAGACAGCAACAGACAGCATGAGAGACAGCAACAGACAGCATGAGAGACAGCAACAGACAGCATGAGAGACAGCAACAGACAGCATGAGAGACAGCAACAGACAGCATGAGAGACAGCAACAGACAGCATGAGAGACAGCAACAGACAGCATGAGAGACAGCAACAGACAGCATGAGAGACAGCAACAGACAGCATGAGAGACAGCAACAGAAAGCAGAAAGACAGCAACAGACAGCAACAGACAGCATGAGAGACAGCAACAGACAGCATGAGAGACAGCAACAGACAGCATGAGAGACAGCAACAGAAAGACAGCAACAGACAGCATGAGAGACAGCAACAGACAGCATGAGAGACAGCAACAGACAGCATGAGAGACAGCAACAGACAGCATGAGAGACAGCAACAGACAGCATGAGAGACAGCAACAGAAAGACAGCAACAGACAGCATGAGAGACAGCAACAGACAGCATGAGAGACAGCAACAGACAGCATGAGAGACAGCAACAGAAAGACAGCAACAGACAGCATGAGAGACAGCAACAGACAGCATGAGAGACAGCAACAGACAGCATGAGAGACAGCAACAGACAGCATGAGAGACAGCAACAGACAGCATGAGAGACAGCAACAGACAGCATGAGAGACAGCAACAGACAGCATGAGAGACAGCAACAGACAGCATGAGAGACAGCAACAGACAGCATGAGAGACAGCAACAGAAAGACAGCAACAGACAGCATGAGAGACAGCAACAGACAGCATGAGAGACAGCAACAGACAGCATGAGAGACAGCAACAGAAAGACAGCAACAGACAGCATGAGAGACAGCAACAGACAGCATGAGAGACAGCAACAGACAGCATGAGAGACAGCAACAGACAGCATGAGAGACAGCAACAGACAGCATGAGAGACAGCAACAGACAGCATGAGAGACAGCAACAGACAGCATGAGAGACAGCAACAGACAGCATGAGAGACAGCAACAGACAGCATGAGAGACAGCAACAGAAAGACAGCAACAGACAGCATGAGAGACAGCAACAGACAGCATGAGAGACAGCAACAGACAGCATGAGAGACAGCAACAGACAGCATGAGAGACAGCAACAGACAGCATGAGAGACAGCAACAGACAGCATGAGAGACAGCAACAGACAGCATGAGAGACAGCAACAGACAGCATGAGAGACAGCAACAGACAGCATCAGAGACAGCAACAGACAGCATGAGAGACAGCAACAGACAGCATGAGAGACAGCAACAGACAGCATGAGAGACAGCAACAGAAAGCAGAAAGACAGCAACAGACAGCATGAGAGACAGCAACAGACAGCATGAGAGACAGCAACAGACAGCATGAGAGACAGCAACAGACAGCATGAGAGACAGCAACAGACAGCATGAGAGACAGCAACAGACAGCATGAGAGACAGCAACAGACAGCATGAGAGACAGCAACAGACAGCATGAGAGACAGCAACAGAAAGACAGCAACAGACAGCATGAGAGACAGCAACAGACAGCATGAGAGACAGCAACAGACAGCATGAGAGACAGCAACAGACAGCATGAGAGACAGCAACAGAAAGACAGCAACAGACAGCATGAGAGACAGCAACAGACAGCATGAGAGACAGCAACAGACAGCATGAGAGACAGCAACAGACAGCATGAGAGACAGCAACAGACAGCATGAGAGACAGCAACAGAAAGACAGCAACAGACAGCATGAGAGACAGCAACAGACAGCATGAGAGACAGCAACAGACAGCATGAGAGACAGCAACAGACAGCATGAGAGACAGCAACAGACAGCATGAGAGACAGCAACAGAAAGACAGCAACAGACAGCATGAGAGACAGCAACAGACAGCATGAGAGACAGCAACAGACAGCATGAGAGACAGCAACAGAAAGACAGCAACAGACAGCATGAGAGACAGCAACAGACAGCATGAGAGACAGCAACAGACAGCATGAGAGACAGCAACAAACAGCATGAGAGACAGCAACAGACAGCATGAGAGACAGCAACAGACAGCATGAGAGACAGCAACAGACAGCATGAGAGACAGCAACAGACAGCATGAGAGACAGCAACAGACAGCATGAGAGACAGCAACAGACAGCATGAGAGACAGCAACAGACAGCATGAGAGACAGCAACAGACAGCATGAGAGACAGCAACAGACAGCATGAGAGACAGCAACAGAAAGACAGCAACAGACAGCATGAGAGACAGCAACAGACAGCATGAGAGACAGCAACAGACAGCATGAGAGACAGCAACAGACAGCATGAGAGACAGCAACAGAAAGACAGCAACAGACAGCATGAGAGACAGCAACAGACAGCATGAGAGACAGCAACAGACAGCATGAGAGACAGCAACAGACAGCATGAGAGACAGCAACAGACAGCAACAGACAGCATGAGAGACAGCAACAGACAGCATGAGAGACAGCAACAGACAGCATGAGAGACAGCAACAGACAGCATGAGAGACAGCAACAGACAGCATGAGAGACAGCAACAGACAGCATCAGAGACAGCAACAGACAGCATGAGAGACAGCAACAGACAGCATGAGAGACAGCAACAGACAGCAACAGACAGCATGAGAGACAGCAACAGAAAGACAGCAACAGACAGCATGAGAGACAGCAACAGACAGCATGAGAGACAGCAACAGACAGCATGAGAGACAGCAACAGACAGCATGAGAGACAGCAACAGACAGCATGAGAGACAGCAACAGAAAGACAGCAACAGACAGCATGAGAGACAGCAACAGACAGCATGAGAGACAGCAACAGACAGCATGAGAGACAGCAACAGACAGCATGAGAGACAGCAACAGACAGCATGAGAGACAGCAACAGAAAGACAGCAACAGACAGCATGAGAGACAGCAACAGACAGCATGAGAGACAGCAACAGACAGCATGAGAGACAGCAACAGACAGCATGAGAGACAGCAACAGACAGCATGAGAGACAGCAACAGAAAGACAGCAACAGACAGCATGAGAGACAGCAACAGACAGCATGAGAGACAGCAACAGACAGCATGAGAGACAGCAACAGACAGCATGAGAGACAGCAACAGACAGCATGAGAGACAGCAACAGAAAGACAGCAACAGACAGCATGAGAGACAGCAACAGACAGCATGAGAGACAGCAACAGACAGCATGAGAAACAGCAACAGACAGCATGAGAGACAGCAACAGACAGCATGAGAGACAGCAACAGACAGCATGAGAGACAGCAACAGACAGCATGAGAGACAGCAACAGACAGCATGAGAGACAGCAACAGACAGCATGAGAGACAGCAACAGACAGCATGAGAGACAGCAACAGACAGCATGAGAGACAGCATCAGAGACAGCAACAGACAGCATGAGAGACAGCAACAGACAGCATGAGAGACAGCAACAGACAGCATGAGAGACAGCAACAGAAAGCATGAGAGACAGCAACAGACAGCATGAGAGACAGCAACAGACAGCATGAGAGACAGCAACAGACAGCATGAGAGACAGCAACAGACAGCAACAGACAGCATGAGAGACAGCAACAGACAGCATGAGAGACAGCAACAGACAGCATGAGAGACAGCAACAGACAGCATGAGAGACAGCAACAGACAGCATGAGAGACAGCAACAGACAGCATGAGAGACAGCAACAGACAGCATGAGAGAAAGCAACAGACAGCATGAGAGACAGCAACAGACAGCAGAGGAGACAGCAACAGACAGCATGAGAGACAGCAACAGACAGCATGAGAGACAGCAACAGACAGCAACAGACAGCATGAGAGACAGCAACAGACAGCATGAGAGACAGCAACAGACAGCATGAGAGACAGCAACAGACAGCAACAGACAGCATGAGAGACAGCAACAGACAGCAACAGACAGCATGAGAGACAGCAACAGACAGCATGAGAGACAGCAACAGACAGCATGAGAGACAGCAACAGACAGCAACAGACAGCATGAGAGACAGCAACAGACAGCATGAGAGACAGCAACAGAAAGCAGAAAGACAGCAACAGACAGCAACAGACAGCATGAGAGACAGCAACAGACAGCATGAGAGACAGCAACAGACAGCATGAGAGACAGCAACAGACAGCATGAGAGACAGCAACAGACAGCATCAGAGACAGCAACAGACAGCATGAGAGACAGCAACAGACAGCATGAGAGACAGCAACAGACAGCATGAGAGACAGCAACAGACAGCATGAGAGACAGCAACAGACAGCATGAGAGACAGCAACAGACAGCATGAGAGACAGCAACAGACAGCATGAGAGACAGCAACAGAAAGACAGCAACAGACAGCATGAGAGACAGCAACAGACAGCATGAGAGACAGCAACAGACAGCATGAGAGACAGCAACAGACAGCATGAGAGACAGCAACAGACAGCATGAGAGACAGCAACAGACAGCATGAGAGACAGCAACAGACAGCATGAGAGACAGCAACAGACAGCATGAGAGACAGCAACAGACAGCATGAGAGACAGCAACAGACAGCATGAGAGACAGCAACAGAAAGACAGCAACAGACAGCATGAGAGACAGCAACAGACAGCATGAGAGACAGCAACAGACAGCATGAGAGACAGCAACAGACAGCATGAGAGACAGCAACAGACAGCATGAGAGACAGCAACAGACAGCATGAGAGACAGCAACAGACAGCATGAGAGACAGCAACAGACAGCATGAGAGACAGCAACAGACAGCATGAGAGACAGCAACAGACAGCATGAGAGACAGCAACAGACAGCATGAGAGACAGCAACAGACAGCATGAGAGACAGCAACAGACAGCATGAGAGACAGCAACAGACAGCATGAGAGACAGCAACAGACAGCATGAGAGACAGCAACAGACAGCATGAGAGACAGCAACAGAAAGCATGAGAGACAGCAACAGACAGCATGAGAGACAGCAACAGACAGCATGAGAGACAGCAACAGACAGCATGAGAGACAGCAACAGACAGCATGAGAGACAGCAACAGAAAGCAGAAAGACAGCAACAGACAGCATGAGAGACAGCAACAGACAGCATGAGAGACAGCAACAGAAAGCAGAAAGACAGCAACAGACAGCATGAGAGACAGCAACAGACAGCATGAGAGACAGCAACAGACAGCATGAGAGACAGCAACAGACAGCATGAGAGACAGCAACAGACAGCAACAGACAGCATGAGAGACAGCAACAGACAGCATGAGAGACAGCAACAGACAGCATGAGAGACAGCAACAGACAGCAACAGACAGCATGAGAGACAGCAACAGACAGCATGAGAGACAGCAACAGACAGCATGAGAGACAGCAACAGACAGCATGAGAGACAGCAACAGACAGCATGAGAGACAGCAACAGACAGCATGAGAGACAGCAACAGACAGCATGAGAGACAGCAACAGACAGCATGAGAGACAGCAACAGACAGCATGAGAGACAGCAACAGACAGCATGAGAGACAGCAACAGACAGCATGAGAGACAGCAACAGACAGCAGAGGAGACGGCAGAGAAGCCGCAACAGCCAGGAGAGAAGCCAGAATGACAGGTTGGCAGAGAAGATTAAATAACCGCCCAGATCAGGAGAAGAGAGCATGTGACTGGTCACCTGATCAGGTTGGCATGCTGCCTTGAGTTGACTGCCTGAACTAGCTATGCAGGCTTCGCATCATTTGTTGACTTATGTTAATAAGAAGCTTAATTTCTTCTCTCATGAAGGATTCAGATCTGTGTGTGTGTGTGTGTGTGTGTGTGTGTGTGTGTGTGTGTGTGTGTGTGTGTGTGTGTGTGTGTGTGTGTGTGTGTGTGTGTGTGTGTGTGGCGCTCTTTTCGTCCCACGTCAAACCTTGACGTGTCACATGAACGTGTGCTTTTTTTAAATTTGTGTGTGCGTGCGTTCTGCGCAGACACTACACCGAAAGCAAGCGTGGCGTGTTGCATCAGCGTGTGAACGCGTCGTGTAACTTGACTTGTTTCTTTTTTATGCGTGCGTGCGTGCGTGTGTGCGTGCGTTCAGTGCAGAAAGCAGGCGTGATCATATGTGGTGTGCTGCACCGCATCATGTGAACGCCTGATTATATGTGGCTTGCTGCATCGCGTTGTGTGATCGTGTAGCCTAAAAAATATAAAATTATTATCACATGCATGTATCCAGGTTAGTGGCATTGATACAATTTAGATATTACATTACATTACATTACATTACATTACATTACAGTCATTTAGCAGACGCTTTTATCCAAAGCGACTTACAATAAGTGCAATCAACAAAGGTAGGGAACGAAAGCTACTAATCACCAGAGGTTATAAGTGCATTTTCTGCAATAACAAGCAACCAAGAGCATACCTAGCGCTAAGGTAAAAGTGCAATATATCAGCTACCTATTTCCTTAAACAGTATTAGTATTTGTTTCTAAATACCCCGCATTAAATTAACTAAATAATAATAATAAATAGTTGTTTCGCCATTGTAAGCTATATATTTTTTTTCCTAGTCTATCAGCTGCAGCCTCATTATGGCCTCATTAATTCCTACAAGACGACAGACTACCGCATTATCTTTTAATATTTGCATTGTATTCTATAGCCTACTGTCTGTCAATGGCATTGTGTGTTCTCACGTACATTTTCATCTTGGGCCATCCAGCCTATCTTGGCACGCAGTGCGCATTTGGGTCTGCGTTATATGAGCCTCTTAAATGATCTTAAATGATCAGATGATTCATTTTAGATGAGTGCTGAATTAAACTGTTTCTGACATGTGTTTCTGACAAGAGTGCTCACTCATCCAAGGTTCCCAGTTGTCCTTAGTACCTATTTTATGCCCTCTCCTCCTTCATCATTCGGATCGCTCAAGTTATTCCCGTTGATCCTGGAAGCACCGACCTACCTTTTTACTCATTTTTATCTCCAATGAGCACCTATTGATCTCTTTCTCGAATCTCGATTAACATAAGATAACCATTTGCGCAGGAGACCACACTTTTAAATAATTAATAATACATTAATAATGTATAACTAATTGCAGAGAGAGGTAAGCATAACGCAACACCGATTGTGGGAGAGAACAACCAGTTTATAAATGCCGCCCGCCCACTGCTGTTTTGCACAGATAAATAGCCAGATTAATTCATAACATATTCAAAGTAGTCTTAATAAATGTCCTCCTCTTCTCTGCTGTGGTCAAAATGCTTCAATGCTGGAGACTGAGTGACAGCAGAGTTTGACCTAATTTTGAAGCTAATTAATTATTTGGGCGCGCCTCTATAAGATTCCAATAGCATACTCTGTATTGCATTTTATGCTATACAAAAATATTATACATGGGCTGCCTGGTATATAGGCTGCAAGTCCTCAAGCTGTCCAGAAGCTTTCAATAAGGCTGTCTTGTAATTGTAATAGTATCCTTACACACCGGGGCAAATGCTTTAGTTTTAGATTGTTTGAAAAGCCACAATATTAGTTAAACTCAAATGACTAAAGAACACTCTGTGATCAATCACCATGGGACGATCATTTCAATGTGGATTATCCTATACTTCAATATGGCTTGGAATTTGCAATAGCAATGGTATTGAACTGAACATGAACTTGGACCTGGACTGCTTTCGAGAGGGCCGTGAGTAGGCTATGGAATATTATGAATGAAATGCTGCACTGATGTAGGAGCAAATGGTCCACAACACTCTCTCTCTCTCGCTCTCGCTCTCTCTCCCCTCTCTCTCCCCCCCTCTCTCTCTCTCTCGTCTTTTTTTTGTTGCGGGCAGGAGCCACGTTCATGTCCAGCGACCCTCCGCTTGTAGATCTGCTGATTTTTATATTTTATTTGAAAACTTGAAACATGAAAAATTCATTGTTATCGTACCACCGTAGGCCTAGAGGATATCAAACTAATAGAAAGTGATATTTATTCACGTAATGAAAATACACAGGGAACAGTAACACCTGTCATCTCTCATTTATAAAGTCTAGTCGGTTGATAATGTAAATATGTAAATATGTGGGATTCGGTCTATATTAATTGAACAATTAAATAAATATATATATATATAATAATATACATATATATCTATTATATGCATATATGGCATTTCAAAAGCTAATTCGATAATAAATTACAGATTTTTTTACATGCACGCACGGTGCTGTGAAACAACAACAATCACGCGTGACGGTCTATTTTGATAACACTTTGCACACACACACACACACACACACACACGCCATAATCACCATGATGGTCTATTTGACAGTCATCTGTCATGCACACCAGGGGCGTAGCCACGGGTGGGCATAGGTAGGCCTGGGCCCACCCACCTGGCTGTTGTGCCCACCCCAAAAAAAAAGAAGAAAAAGTAGTTTGATTTTATTTTTCTGCTTGTGAACTGTGCCTGTGCTCTGTGAGTGGAGGCGGACTGCGGACGCGCGGAGGAGGCGGACAACGGGGCATTATTTGCGACCTGTCAATATTTTCATGAAAATGAAGGCAAAAATAAGAATTAAATAACATAATAAACCCGCAAAAGACCCGCAAATTGCGCAAAAAAGTAAGATTTTAACCGATAATAACCGAAAAAAATCATGCACGCGCGCTGCGCACGCGTGCATGAGTGCCCACCCACAAATCCCCATGCCCAGCTGCTGCCAGCTTTCTGGCTACGCCACTGATGCACACACACGCACGCACGGTGCTGTGAATCAACAATATTCACGTGTGATTTTATGTTGCCCTCATTGCCCGCCTACTGTAGTCGCGTGACCCAAAAAATAATGCATGCGTTGATTGCGTGCGTTCACTAAAAACGCATAAACTAAATGTTAACGTGTAACCCGCGAAGGGCACGCGGGAAGGGTACGCGTGCACGTATGCGCGTCCCGTCGTGTCCCCATTGTAAGTCAATGGGAAAAAAATAACAAGTTCAGACGGTACAGTGCAGAGCAATAAAAAAATCACGCGTTCATGTGACACGTCAAGGTTTGACGTGGCATGGAAAGAGCGCCATTGTGTGTGTGTGTGTGTGTGTGTGTGTGTGTGTTACACAATGTAAAGCTGCATATTGTTTTGTCTAAACACAACCTCCTTATGATTCATAAGTTATGAATAAAGAATACGATTTGTTTATATCAGTAGTTGTAAGGGATTTAATAAGTGCAATAACTTGACAGAACAAGACGTCTATTTGTAATGGAGGTGGTTTATTTAGAACTCTGTGCAACTGAACCTGAACACACCCTCTGTGTCCTGATGTGACCTGCTGAGTCACTTCCTGAGGGTTCTTGTAGCTGACACACATGAACCAGTCCTACACTGCCCTCTAATGGTTAGAAAGGCTCACTTCATTACAGTTACATACAGTATCAGTCTGCATACAGTAGAGGCCATGAGCAATGATTCACTGACACTAGTTGTTTAAAATAACGCCCCCCCCACACACACACACACACACACACACACACACACACACACACACACACACACACACACACACACACACACACACACACACACACACACACACACACACACACACACACACACACACACACATTTTATGTTCCCCAAAATATTGAAAGTATGTTGTTTTTAAGAATAGTTTAGTTACATATTCTTATTATTTTAGAACAATGATCAGGGGCCTGTTTCACGAAGGCAGAATTAAATAATCCTGGATTGAAACCAAATCCAGGTTTGAGCCGGACTGAATGCACGTTCACGTCTTCCCCAGTAGACCATGAGGTCGAGCACAGATCTACTGATCCTACCAGGAAGTATTAAAGCTTCTAAAAGATATGCTGCTGTAATAAAAGAGAGAGAATAGACCAACTCTACTATAGTGGATCGACTGAACGTTTAAGAACCCCCAGAATATATAGGCTCCATTTAACCACTGCTCTTAACTTAAACTCCATAATGAAATCGTCATATAAATAAATGTAATATAACAGAGTTCATTTTTACAAAAAATAAACAGGATGTAGGCCATTTGATTCTCCTTAACCACTTGAACCCCAGCAAACCTATTCTGGGGGAACATTCACCAAGAATAGCCGATCTACACGCTTACTTGCGTTGCATTGCCAAAGATTGTTAATTTCCGTCTTGGGTGATGCGACATGTTGTGAGCTTGTAGATCGGCTACATTACAAGGTGGTGTGTTTGATCAATTGAGGTTTAAGTGGTTCAGATTAAATTATTATGTTTCCTAAATTATATTGAATTGCATGAAAAAAATAAAATGACAGACAATCAAGCTCTGAAGATCAAGCCTAGTTTTGTATAGATTTGAATTCTGTATGTATCTCTATGAACTGTGGCGCTGTTCCTCATTTGGCCTTTCAACGTTGCCATGTTTAGTGAGAGAAATAAGCAACCTGGTATAATATTTTTTTAAATATCTTGTTTTTCTTTATTTTTGTTTCTAGTTGTGAACATGGCGATCTCACATGTGATCTACGATCAGAGACATCTCCTTCTGCTGGTAGTTCTGTTGCTCTGCATCTCTGGAGGTAAATCATTACACTGTAACTAACCTACTGTTTATGACAGAACAACATCTCTCTTACATTACATTTACATTGAAAGAGAGGAGAACAGGTCATTTTAAATGATGGAAATTCTAATAATGTGAAAGAAATGAATCTCTGGTGTAATAATTAGTCTAGTTTACAATGATGTTATAACAGCATCATGGTTAAGTGTTCTAAAAATATATAATTGAAATTATGAATTATGAAATTATAATTATGCTACTGTAGAGATTGTTGAGTTTTGCTTCATTATGGTTTAGTTTTAATATAGCTGGCTGTTTCTGATGATAAAGCCTTCATTCTACGCTTCTTCTATTCTCTAAGTTTTTGTTTCAATATTGACTGTTTTAACTGTTCAACTTGACTGAAATAATGTTCTTCACACAGACCAACAAGATGTGAAATACATTCCACTGGGAGGAGTCCTTCAATTGCTTCCAGATACTAATTCTGTTGCTAAACCCATCACTGGCGTCCTTTGGAAACATGACCTCAATAAGGCTGCAGAATGGGATGAGGGCTTTGGTCCTGAAGTGGATTACTACGGGACATTTAAAAACCGCACTGCACTGAATAAAGACACTGGAGAGTTGGTCATCAACAATACGATCATAGAAGACAGTGGAATATATTCTGTGGAGATAAACGGCCGAGTGCAGAGCAAGACTCATTACATTGAAGTGATCAGTAAGTATGCATTTTGTCCTTAAAAGAATAAATGCGTTTTTATCATAATATCGCTATCTATCTGTAGCCTGTCTGTCTGTCTGTGAACACATTCATTAATAAGATATATGATGATTCATTATATTATATGATTATTATATAATTATACGTGCCCCATGATTATTATCATATATCTTATAATAATAATTAATAATGACATAATATAATTAATCATTATTTATGTTATTAATAATCATAATACAATAATAATAATCCTAAAAACGAACACAGGTATCACGATAAATATCGTTATCGTGATATTGGCTGAAAAGATATTGTGATATAATATTTTTCCATATCGCCCTCCCCTACCTCTAGGTATCAATAAAGATGTTTCTTTTCTTTTCTTTTCTTTTCTTTTCTTTTCTTTTCTTTTCTTTTCTTTTCTTTTCTTTTCTTTTCTTTTCTTTTCCTTCAGGACATAGTCTGATGAAAACAGTTGGAGAGGATGCTGTTCTACCATGTGAGGTTGATCCTACCACTGATCACAACATCGACCTCACTGACCTGACCATAAAGTGGACCAGACCAGACCTACCAGGTGATCAATATGTCTACTACCAGAGGAACGGGGGTGAACTTGTTGACGATAAGGATCCTTCCTACAAGGGAAGAACTTCTCTCTTCCAGGATGAAGTGAAGAAAGGCAACGTGTCCCTCAAACTGACCAGAGTGACACTATCTGATGAAGGAACCTACACCTGCACTCTGACACTCCCTGGAATCAACACGAAATCCACTGTTCATCTCACAGTTGGTAAGACAATTGTTCTGAGAAATTATAATTGTGTAAAAAGAAGTGTTACTGTTCTACATTGTTGAACTAATTTTAGTTTTATATTGTTGAAATAGTTCATAGATCATAGATCAGTCACCGATGATGATCCTACAACGTCTGGTAGTTATTTCTAGTTCATGTTTATATTGTTGTTGTCAGGCAGAAACATGTATGTTCATGTTTCAACTTTTTTCCCCAAAAAATGTATGCCCTACTTCATCATACTACAGTGTCCTACAAAAGTAGCAAAAATAGCCGATCGTGATGGCGATGCGTTGTAGATAATATGCTTTTTTTTGTTTTTGTTTTAAGTGAAAGTTAAAGTGGTTCAGTGTGTCTTTGGACTTACAAGGTTTCTACCTGACAGCAACAATACTGATAGAGTAGCTCTGTTGTTACTGAGGTCTGCTTTATGTTAAGCCCTCAAACCCAGGTCCAGCATGCTAAATAGAGAGAACTTAGTTTTTGGTATAAGTGAACAAATAATCATTGTTTAGAAGCAGCACAGCATTGACACAAACATGCAACTGAGTAATAATGATGTAATAATGTATGTAACATAAATTCCACTGATGTGAATGAAACTCAATGAATGAAAGTGTGATTTGTCGTTCACAGCACCATGTCAGGTCAGAGCAGTGGAAGGTGGAGATGTGGTTCTACCATGTCAGACTGTCTTCACTGGTCCACTCACTGACACTACAGTGAAATGGACCAGAAAAGACCTGACAACTCACCATGTCCATGTCATCAGGAACGACCAGGAGCAGACTGTAGAGAAGAACTCTGTCTATAAAGACAGAACCTCTGTCTCTGTAGAAGGTGGAGACGTTTCCCTGAGAATCTCTGGAGTGAATCCTTCTGATGCAGGCCTTTACACATGTTACATCACATCAGAGAAGGAATGTGTTGTTCATCTCACTGTGGGTAAGTTCATGTGTTCACCATATAATCATATGGTGGCATAACAAATGTATGTTAATTTAAATGTTAATTTTGTTTAAAGTTGATAACTATCACGTTTTAGAGTGAAAAATAAATGTAATTAAGTTTTATTGATCAACAACTTTAATCTGCACACAATTAAAGGAGCAGCCTTCTTTTTTATATTCATATAATTGGTCCTCAATAATGCTCATTATAATATTATATTAAATCATATCTTCATATAATTGGTCCTCACTAATGCTCATTATAATATTATATTAAATCTTATCTTCATA
>NC_139946.1:57054007-57064876 GCF_963454915.1 Gymnoscopelus microlampas | reverse complement strand
TTATTAGGAATTATTATACACCATGCAGAGGACGATATTACACAACCATGTAATAGTGTACAATACATTACAATACGTTTTTACAAATATTGAACCAAAAACGTATTAACAAGCGCCTCTGACTAAACCTCCTAACTCCATTGGATCCTCAAACTGTCAGTCAAACCTCCTAACTCCACCTCCACCATTCTAATCAATGATGAACAAAACAACTATCTCCCACATTATTGGTCAAAAACCTCACTGAGCTGTATTTGGATAAAGTGATGATAATATAAGGACACATTCAAGTCTCAAGTATTAATTTATCCAGGATTATCCATGGGGCGGCCTAGCTGAGTGGTTAGTGAGCCCACCTTGGGAGCCAGAGGCCCTGGTTGCCCCAGGTTCGATTCCCAGGCCAGGCCAGCATATGTGTCGATGAAATGAAATTTGTCCTGAGCAAGACTCTTAACCCCTAATTGCTCACAGGTTCTCATTGGAAACAAGACCGCAAGGACTTTTCATGAATGACCTGTTAAAAGGAATTATCCTTATCCTTAATCGGTTTCATGAAAGGTGAATTATCTTGCCAGATTAGTTTAGCCAACCTAAGGGACCAACTAGTTCATTCTTATACTCACCACCAATCCTTCTTTCTTATCAGACATTCCTCCTGGTAACTAAATGCAGTGCCGGCTACAGACAGTAATCAGTAGGGGGGCATTAATTATTCTAAGTGCGTGCGTGAAGCGCAGGCACGATATTTTACTTTTTTGGGTGTTTTGTAACTTTATTTCGGTTAATTCACATTTGAAGGTTTATTTACCTTGCCCCTATATATAGCAAGCAAATCGTCCACGGCGGGAGGAAAAGGGGGGAAAAAGGCTATGCACCAACAACACAAATACGTTGACCATTAATTTATAGGCCTAGTGTCTTATCACTAATAACATAAGAGTCTTATGTGGCAATCTCCACGGCGGGAGGAAAGGGAGAAAAAAAAAGTCAACTTCACCGCAGCAGCGGCATTATCGATCTTATTATCTTGCCGAGTCGCCTGCGACAGCCAACCTGCTGACAACGAGAACAAACCTCTTCTAGCCTCTGGAAAAAAACAGGGTGTGTGGAGGAAGGTCTTTACCACGTGGCACTGAAACGAATGAATGAAAAAAAAAAATGAAAAGAAACGTACGTCTATTTATTATTTTATTTATTTATCAGTGACAGGGATCACTATAAATGGTATTTTTTAACGCCTTTTTTAAAGAAAACCTATAATTATTGGGAGCAGTGCCTTCCATAATTATGACAGTTATACTGTCGAAAATGACAAAAGCAGCATCTGCTAACCGAAGCGTACGTGCCGACCGACAGCCAGTGCTGGACACACTATCAGCGGCCAGGTCCTCCTACAGTACGTTCATCTAAGCTGATAATGGGACTGATCTGAGAGAAGCACATATTTCTACACTACGCTGCCTCTTTACATGAACACTTTTGTGCTGTGTGTCTTCAGTACTGGTCTCTTGGTGCACGGCACGTGTGCTTCCTGATAACATTATAGTGAGCAGTGTCTTACATAATGTGATGAAGAACCTACCAGCGTTTGTCCGTATCGGAGGCAGTGCTCTCCATATGTGACTGTGGAGGGTGGATGTTTTCATTATTGGGAACAGTGTTTCTCATAATGTATGTGTATATACATACCGTTAACTTTAGCATACAACAGCGCCTGTTGTCCGCATCTTCACAAGCCTTCTTTCTGTGACATTGTCATGTTATTTGTTTTTATTGTTTTTTTTTACAATACGTTCTGTAGTGAAAAGCCCTCAGGCCCTGGGTCAGGAACAGGGCACCACGTCTTCTGCCCTCGAGCTGAGATGTGACCGAGGTTGAGCACTGTCTGGCGGAAGTGCAAGCGCTTCCTGTCTGGGCATTGTCCTGTCTGTTGGCAGTGGTGGAAGATGTACTCTTGAGAGTTGTTACTTAAACATTTTACCTGAGTAAAAGTACAAAAGCATTGGCGTCAAAATGTAGTAGGAGTAGAACTATTGAAAAATTGTGAAGTAAAAGTACCTCAAAATTGTGCTTGACCCATTAAAACCGGGAAAGCATCTGTGCCATTTTAGCGTTGGCTATTAAAAAATGGCAGATACAAGCTCGCAGCACGTCACTTTGTGCCGTGCTGCGAGCTTGCACATCTGCTATTTTCTTTTTTAAATTTTGAAAGCGTTTGAAAAATGTTGAATCATCGAAAAATGTTTGAGAACTGCTGATTTTAGAAGGCATTTGTAGAATCGGCCTCAGGTCTTAATGGGTTAAGTACAGTACTTGAGTAAATGTAACCTCCGCCACTGTCTGTTGGCAACAGCCGTGTATTGCCAAAGTGTTCCTGATCAGTGCCAATGCTAGGTGTGATGGAGCCGTAGAGCTCTTATTGACCTCGCAGCCTGAGCTTGGCATCTTTAATTCAAATCAAATGCTGTTGGCATTGTAATTCATTTCCTTACTTGAACCCTATATCGTCCCTATTCGGGGGCCGAGCAATCTGTTAAAAACGCTGATCTAACGCGACGCGTAGATCGCTTGTAGTTCGGCCATTTTTCATTACCAAAGATATTTTGTGTAGAGCAAAAACAGGAGGGGGCATAGTATAGAACCCTGAGGATCACCTGATTATATAGGGTTTAAGTGGTTATGTCATATTTTTTTTAAAACTGGTCAACTGATCAGAGCGTTTGGATTGGAATATGTCCATTTTCTTGCAAAAAGATGTAGGGCTGGGGGTTTTATTTCTTAGGGTTTTTATTGTGCGATTATTCATTATTCATTATGAAAGTCATTTTCTGTGCTCTTTTGTTCCACTCTTGTTAAAGGGGCTTTACCTGTGCCTTTTCTGTTCAACTGCATAATTTTGGTCTTGGGAGGAGGTACATTTGTAATGTATAATTGTCTCCGCCAGGCCGAAGGCATGGCGAGAGAGTATGTTTTCCACCCCGTCCGTCCGTCCGTGTGTGTGTCCGTGTGTGTGTGTGTCCGTCCGTCTGTGACCAGCTAATCTCCGGCACCGTTGTCTTGATCGCAGCGAAACTGTGCACACACACTCCCTGGATGCCAATTCAGAACCTTTGCCCCAAATTTCTCTCATGGGCCTTTTATAGCGCCACCAGGAGGCCGATTTGTGCAAAACATATTTTTTGACAGCACTCCTACAGATTTTGTCCAAAAATCACGCAAATCGGTACACAGTATCTCTGTAGTCATTAAACAAAACGGGTCTTTCAGATTTCTCATATTCCATCCTGATTGGCTAAAAATGTCTTCCAAAGTTTGCAGGAGTGCTCCGTTTTGAACAAAATGCCTCAAATCATGAACACAGCATGCAATTTCCGTGAAATTTTGCACGCTTATTCCCATTAGGCAGAGGAAGAACTACCATTTGAACATTTTCAAATCAACCTCATGGTGGCGCTATAACAGGCCGGTTCGTGTTTTTACCTATAATTGCACCGATCTGTGTAAAACTTTGTATGCACACTCCCTAGAGGTCAAGGAAAAACCTTTGCCCTGCATTTTTCACATCTGCCTTTTATAGCGCCACCAGGAGGCCGACTTATGTAAAACACATTATTTTATACTACTCCTTCCAATTTTATCCAAATTTCACGCAAATCGGTACACATGATCTCTATAGTCATGTGATCAAGACGGATGTGTTTGATTTTTCATATGCCATACTGATTGGCTAAGATTGACATCTAAAGTTTGCATTATTGGCTTGTTTTGAACAAAATTCCACAAATCATGAACGCACTGTCCAATTGCGCTCAAACTTTGCACGCACATTCACACTATGTTGAGGAACAAATGCCACCCTTTTAACATTGCCCTGTTATAGCGCCACCAACAGGTCTAATTTAGCGAAACATTTTTTTAACAAAATGCCTCAAATCATGAATGCAGTCAGTGTCCGATTGTCATGCAAGGCCTAAGAAGATATGGCAACCTTTTCACGCGGCCTATTATAGCGCCACCAGGAGGCCACAATAGCCTACCTGACCTGGCGGAGACCTGTGCTCCGAGGAGCACTTTTTCTAGTTTATTTTCAAATCATATAGTTATAGTGACTATATTATTAGTGTGGTTGCCCAATAGGGCAACCAGACTACTGTTATTGATAGAAAGTGTCTCCCACAGTTTTTATCCCCCAATGTTGTGCCATATGTCAAAATGACCGTCTAAATCGGGAATCGTGCGCTTGTATTTTGCTAAGAGATTGGTTAAATAGTTTAATTGATATTGATTTATTAGTGCATTAAATGTCCCCCATCCACTTTAATGTAAAAGTGACAAAACTCAAATTCAAGTATTTTTTTCTCAGAAACCTTAAGAGCTAGAGTTATCAGATTTGGAGGGACAATTCATAATTAAGTCCCAAATTATTAAAAAAAATATCACACCATTCGGCCTCATGGTGGCGCTATAACAGCCCCCTTTACGTTTTGGCCCGTAACTCTTGAACCGTAGGTCCTAAAATCAAAATTTTCACCTGGATTCCTTGGGTCACGACGCATCTCCCCATATAGGCCACGCCCATTTGCGTCAGGATAGATTTTTTGATATTGATTTATTTGTGCATTAAATTTCCCCATCCACTTTAATGGGAATTGCAAAAACTCCCATTCAAGTATTATTTTCTCGGAAACCGTAAAGGCTACAGTTACAAAACTTGGAGGGGAGGTTAATAGTTTTTAGAAAAATTATTAAGAAAATAATCACACCAGTCGGCCACATGGTGGCGCTATAACAGCCCCCTTTACCTTTTGGCCTGTAACTCTTGAACCGTAGGTCGTAAAATAAAAATTTCTTTTTCCCTGGATTCCTTGGGTCACGACGCATCTTCCCATATAGGCCACGCCCATTTGCGTCAGGATAGATTTTCCGCCATTTTGAATTTTCTTCAAAACACACTTTTTGCTCCTTTTCCTTCAATTTTTTTCCCAAATCTCACACAAATCGGTACACGTGATCTATGGACCCATGCGATAAACCTATCCAAGCGGAATTTTGATAGTCCGTACCGTCCGTCCGTAAATGGCTTCCAAAGTTAGCGGGAGGGGCCCGTTTGACCAAAAATGCCATAAATCACGAACGAAACGTCCGGTCAATCCCAAATTTGAATCACATGTCGAGGGTGGTATACTAAACCAATCCCCAAAAGCATTTCCACTTTGATCCATAGGGGGCGCCACGAATGCTCGAAATGTAACCGTTTGATGCAAAAACATGATTTTTGGGGGATCGATCCTCTCAAAATGAAACGCAGCCGATCTCAGGAGTGACGTGACGATGTAATTGGCGCAGTCTCCGACGGTATTCCTCCCGGCGTATTACTGGAGTCCCGACCGCGTCGGCGCAACCACACTTTGCAATTGCCAATTGCGACGCGTCTAGTTTCTGATGCTTTTGATAGTTGTCTGCCTGCTGTTTTGGTAAATGCAGGTCTGCTCAATGGGCAACCAGACTATAGTACTCTACCTACTTTATTAGTGTGGTTGCCCAACAGGGCAACCAGACTATAGTACTCTATACACTTTCCATCTTTATTTATAGATAAACAATATTTCAAACCGCTATTTCTCCCACAGTTTATTTTTCCCAATTTAGTGCCATATATCAAAATGACCGGCGTCACCGGGAATCGTGTGCTTGTATTTTGTTAAGAGATTGGTTGCATAGTTTTATTGATATTGATTTATTAGTGCATTAAATTTCCCCATCCACTTTAATGGAAAAGTGACAAAACTCAAGTTCAAGTATTTTTTTCTCAGAAACCGTAAGAGCTAGAGTTACCACATTTGGAGGAGAGGTTCATAATATTGTCCGAAATTATTGAAAAAAGAATTACACCATTCGGCCTCATGGTGGCGCAATAACAGTCCACTTTACGTTTTGGCCTATAACTCTTGAACCGTAGATCGTAAAATCAAAATTTATTTTTCCCTAGATTCCTTGGGTCATTACGCAACTTTTCATATAGGCCACGCCCATTTGCGTCAGGATAGAGTTTTTGATATTGATTTATTAGTGCATTAAATTTCCCCATCCACTTTAATGGGAATTGCAAAAACTCCCATTCAAGTATTTTTTTCTCGGAAACCGTAAGAGCTAGAGTTACCAGATTTGGAGGGGAGGTTAATAGTTTTTTGCTAAATTATTAAAAAAAGAATCACACCAGTCGGCCACATGGTGGCGCTATAACAGCCCACTTTACCCTTTGGCCTATAACTCTTGAACCGTAGGTCGTAAAATCACAATTTCTTTTTCCCTGGCCACGCCCATTTGCGTCAGGATAGATTTTCCGCCATTTTGAATTTTCTTCAAAACACACTTTTTGCTCCTTTTCCTCAACTTTTTTTCCAAATCTCACAAAAATCGGTACACGTGATCTATGGACCCATGCGATAAACCTATCCAAGCGGCATTTTGATAGTCCGTACCGTTCGTCCGTAAATGGCTTCCAAAGTTAGCGGGGGGGGACAAAAAATGCCATAAATCACGAACGTCCGGTCAATCCCAAAATTGAATCACATGTCAAGGGTGGTATACTAAACCAATCCCCAAAAGCATTTC
Source organism: Gymnoscopelus microlampas (assembly GCF_963454915.1). Lineage (NCBI taxonomy): Eukaryota > Metazoa > Chordata > Actinopteri > Myctophiformes > Myctophidae > Gymnoscopelus > Gymnoscopelus microlampas. Next base: position 57,058,261 of record NC_139946.1, on the reverse strand, counting down.
CACTTTGATCCATAGGGGGCGCCACAAATGCACAAAATGTAACCGTTTGATGCAAAAACATGCATTTTGGGGGATCAATCCTCTCAAAATGAAACGCAAGTGATCTCAGGAGTGACGTGACGATGTAATTGGCGCAGTCTCCGACGGTATTCCTCCCGGCGTATCACTCGAATCCCGACCGGCGTCGGCGCAACCACACTTTGCAATTGCCAATTGCGACGCGTCTAGTTATTATTGTTTCTAGATAAACTTTTTTCTTATTCGCTATTTCTCCCACAGTTTATTTTTCCCAATTTCGTGCCATATGTCATAATGACCGGCTTCACCGGGAATAGACTGCCTGTACTTTGCTAAGTGATTGGTTACATAGTTTAATTGATATTGATGTATTAGTGCATTAAATTTCCCCATCCACTTTAATGGGAAAATAAAAAAACTCAAATTCAAGTATTTTTTTCTCAGAAACCGTAAAGGCTAGAGTTAAACTTGGAGGGGAGGTTCATAGTTTATTGCCAAAATTATTAATAAAATAATTACACCAGTTGGCCACATGGTGGCGCTATAACAGCCCACTTTACCTTTTGGCCTATAACATTTGAGCAGTAGGTCGTAAAATGACTAAAATCTTTACCCCTGGATTCCTTGGGTCATGACGCAACTCCCCATATAGACCACGCCCATTTGCGTCTGGATAGATTTTCCGATATTGATTTATTAGTGCATTAAATTTCCCCATCCACTTTAATGGAAAAATGAAAAAACTCCCATTCAAGTATTTTTTCTCGGAAACCGTAAGAGCTAGAGTTACAAGACTTGGAGGGGAGGTTAATAATTCATTGCAAAATGATTAAAAAAAGAATCACACCAGTCGGCCACATGGTGGCGCTATAACAGACCACTTTACCTTTTGGCCTATAACTCTTTAACCGTAGGTCGTATAATAAAAAAATCCCCTGGATTCCTTGGGTCATGACGCAACTCCCATATAGGCCACGCCCATTTCCGTCTGGATAGATTTTCCGCCATTTCGAATTTTCTCCAAAACACACTTTTATCTCCTCCTCCTACAGATTTTGTCCAAATCTCACAAAAATCGGTACACATGATCTATGGACCCATGCGATAAAGCGGAATCCAGGCGGAATTTTGATAGTCTTTAGCGTTCGTCCGTAATTGGCTTCCAAAGTTAGTGGGAGGAGCTTGTTTTACAAAGAATGCCAAAATTCACGAACGAAACGTCCAATCGATCCCAAATGTGAATCACATGTCGAGGGTGGTTTACTCAACGCATCCCCAAAAGCATTTCCACTTTGGTCCATAGGGGGCCCCACAAATGCGCAAAACGTAACCGTTTGATGCAAAAACATGATTTTTCGGGGATCAATCCTCTCAAAAAGAAAAGCAATTGATCTCAGGAGTGACATGACGATGTCATTGGCCCGCTACATACATATATTTATTTCCTAAAATTTCGAATGGCACGTTGCGCGGCTTCCGACGGTATTCCTCCCGGCGTATCCCTCGAGTCCCGGCGGCCGCGACCCGCGACCCGCGTCGGCCACACTTTGCAATTTCCCAGAATTGCGACGCGTCTAGTTTTGTTTGCTCTTGTATTATTTAAGATGTAAGAAACATTCTGTTGTCATTAGATTTTCTTTTCTCTGGGGGGAAAATCGCTCAGCTGTTTTCTAAAGCCTTGGTTCAGAGTTCAGACAAATTGATTTAATTTAAATTACCTTGTAATACCACTATGAAAAGGTATTTTTCCGAAGCATTTGGTAAAATTTTGACTTCAATGATCATTATTTGAATTCATTGGTCCTCCTGACCTGAGAAGTTTATAAACCACTTCCAATATTAAGATTTTTGCTGAGACAAATTAGTTTACAGTAATTGAGGTGTGTGGTTAATGTCGCGTGTCCCAGCGATTGTAAGGATTTATAAGTACTGGTGTCGCATAGCAAAAATAGCCATGTCTACAAGCTCAATGTGTTGCAGCGCGAAGCATTGTGAATTTGTAGATCGGCTATTTTCGCTCAACACTGGTATCCAATGAAGTACTATACGGGCATAAACCACCAAAATAAATCAGAAACCTCTCTACCAAGTCTGGCTTTTGAAGGAAGGTTGAATATTGTTTGTTTTGAAAGTTGTTCTATGCAATTGTCTTTTTCTGAGACTATTACAAACATGTTGAACTTATCCTTTATTTTGCTGCATTAAATCAATACAAGATATCCGGTGGTGGTCTCTTTATTTTATGTTCTACACCAGTGGTTCACAAAGTGGGGTTTGGGGACCCCCAGGGATCCTTGAATGGGTTCCAGGGGGTCCCCAGCTAATTTATTGATAGGAACCAAATGGACCATTACAGGTCTGTAACTCCAAATGTATTTCGTTCCATTTGTACTGGGGCTCTGTGATCTAATGCATACCAAACAGGTCCTTGTTATTAAAAAGTCTGAGAACCACTGTTCATCAATTAAATGGAGTTGGAACAATATAATTCAAAAGGGAAGACCACGCCTCTCCATTAAATCTCTTCCCCTTATCCCTTGCCCCCATGCTCATCGGACCCTCACCCAACATTCCCTCAGCCTGTCATCTGCTCCTCTATACCCTTTCCCTCCTTCCCCTAATCCTTCAACCCCTTTACTCCAGGTAAAGGGGTCGGCTGTATTGCTCCATCTGCCTGTTGTAATTGAAAATGAGGGTCCACCCCTGAATGTTTTCCCGAGAAAATAAAGAATGCGTGAAAACATTTAGGCCTTCACTAGTTAGCAGTGTATCTGTACAGTTAAACTACTTGGATTGTTGCATGACTGGCCCTGCATATATCTATTAAATGAAATTATTAACCAATCACATTTTTTAAGGGTCTCCATCAGGCCACAGACCTTAGTAGAGGTACTGATCAACAGTTAGATTAAAGTAGTAGTGGTAAAATCTCATTTTTAAATTCAGTTGTGCAACCAGTTGCACCATTCTTTTTTATCTACAGTCCATAACATTACTTTAAAAAGGTACTAGACTAGAGGCTCCTTCATTTCTCTAATGGGGAACCATTAATAAACAAACATGTAAGGTTTACTGCTCTATCTTGTGGTTTAACCGAAACAAACACAGACACTTAAAAGATCTGATTCTGCCTAACAACAGTGATATCTACATGGTACTGGGGAAAAAAATAAAACAGAACAAAACCAATGCTGTATCATTGTACCATTGTGGCAGCAGTTCTACAGGATTCAGCTGTGTTACCAGAGTGAGCTTTATGTACTGTTGGGACATTTTTGATCAAATGTTGAAATTGGCAATAAAAAGAAGGCCTTACAACTAGGGCTAGGTATGTGACTTTTGACCCGATTATGGTGAATGATTGAGCACTTAAAATAAATAAAATAAAGTAGTGAAAATAAAGTAGTGAAAATAGCAGATCTACAAGCTCGAAAAAGCGCCACGATGCAGCGTGTCTTAAGCTTGTGGACTGGCCATTTTAGCTATTTCTGTACACCACCATTGTACAACAAAGTATAATACAGGGTCAGTGGGTAGAATCAATGTGTTCAATCAAAAACCAAACAAAATTATTCAATTGACCTACTATCGTTTTCGATATATTTTTGGTTAAAGGGATAGCTCATCCCCAAAAATACTTTTTTCTATGACTACACATCCCATGGAAAGTTGAATTCATGGAGATTATTATAATTTTGTCATATTCCTGAGCCAATTTGTCATAGGCATCCGTCCGTCAGTGATGACGATGGGTTGCGCCTGAGGGGTCAATTTTTCTTGCAGCGGCAACTGTGGCTGTACAGCCCCACTCTGGAGTGACTCTATTGCAGTTGGCGCAGATGAATGGGGAAGGGTCTGGTACTGGAGTGGGGGCTGCTTCAAGCAGTTTCCCCTTCTGCCTCTTCGCCTGCAGCAAGAAGCGACAGGCACATAACCTCCTTTTTCTTGGCCAGCAGTTCGGCATACTCCTTCGCCTCTTCCTTTTTTTCAGGGTACGCCTCTAGTGTTGCAGCGCGCAAGGTTATGTCAGGTTGCATTTGGTAGATTACCTGCACAACAGATTCAATCATCTCAGCCTACTGAGATTTTCAGCAAGCACCTAATGCAACCAAATACTCCTGCGATAAGCCCAAACCTTCTTTCTCTTGGCCAGCAGTTTGGCATCCTGCTGGCCTCTTCCTTGTTCTTCTGAGTACGGCTTTTCTTCAGGGCAAAACCCTAAAGCCATGAAAGATA
>NC_139946.1:57009007-57049007 GCF_963454915.1 Gymnoscopelus microlampas | reverse complement strand
CTAACCTAACCCTAACCCTAAACCCGAAATAGGGTTGTCATCCCATGGCCTAGGGGGCCGTAGGGGTGTCATCCATATCCACTTGCATTGAATTGCTCACCCAGCGCATGAAGCAAATTCACCCCTTCTTCCGGGTTGGAAACGTGCTGGGCGAGGCCTATTTGGGGCTTCTGCGCGTCACTTCTGTGTAGGGGTGTCATCCCATGGCCTAGGAGGCCGTAGGGGTGTCATCCCATGGCCTAGGGGGCCGTAGGGGTGTCATCCCATGGCCTAGGGGGCCGTAGGGGTGTAATCCCATGGCCTAGGAGGCTGTAGGGGTGTCATGGTGGATGCTTGGGCAGTCATAGATCTCCAGCGCTCTCCATCTTCTGCTATGTGAAGCAGGGTTAGGAAGCTGCAGCTATGCAGTCCATTACTTGATGTTGACTTTCTCTGTCTGCCTCTTCTCTGCTTTCCCTCATGACACTGACTGTGACACTGGTCAGTGTCATGAGGGAAAGCAGAGATGAGACAGACAGAGAAAGTCAACATCAAGTAATGGACTGCATGGCTCAGCTTCCTAACCTGACAATGACAGCAGTGGTGTGCTCCTTTAAATAGTCTTTTCTGTTAATACCATCGTGTTGGGATGTAATAAGTGTGTATTCATGTTTTTATTCATTTATCATTGTTCAGATGGAGATGTGATCCTGGGGATGCCTGTACCTCCTGTGATGACAGGAAGTGATGTCACTCTGCACTGCCTGTCCAAAGACCAGACAACTGGTAAACCATCCTCTAAGCTCCTCCCAGCTGATTTCTATAAAGATGGATTCCTCCCCCTCACTGAGTCTACAGGACAGATGACCATCCACACTGTCTCTAAGTCTGATGAAGGAATGTACAAGTGTCTCATCTCTGACCGTGGAGAGTCACCAGAGAGCAGGATGGATGTGAGAGGTACAAACACACACTTTATATGAGGACTGAGAGGCTGTGCTGATTGGTCAGCTGCTGTATTAACCCTAGGGCTGATACCACAGTTGACCAGTCAGTATAAGCTAAATGGTCAATGCAACCACCCATATTGCCCATGGGTTTGTAGCTACTAGCATTTATTTGAAAAATGGCTAAACGAACACAAGCCACCTGAGGGCTATTTCACGAAAGCAGAACTAAATGATCCTGGTTTAAAAGGCAAATCCAGGTTTGACAAGCCTGCGCTGTTCAGCCTGGTTTATTCAGGTCCACGAACACCAAGCCTGGCTGAGAAGGAGCGGCTTTGTCGAGCCATGATCGTTAAACCAGGCTGACTGTGAGTTCACCTATTCCTGTAAAAGACCATGAAAGTCGATAGCAGAATCCTTGAACTTGACCAATCATGGAGGGTACTCCCTGACCCCCGTTGACCCCCGACAGGGGTCCGGAGTACAGGCTAACTTCACAGCTAAATTGCCATTGTAACTAAGGTAGGATTGCTTCAATTTTCTCATGGATAAACATATCCAGGTTTACTGGCTAAATTAATCTGCCGAGATAACTCAGCTCTCGTGAAACCGATTCATGGCTGATCCTGGATAATTTAAGCCAGGATAGCTGATTATCCGGTTTATCCCTAATCCAGGTTTTGTGAAACAGGCCCCCGGTTCCCAACCCAAATAAATACATAAAAACAGGGAGCTCTGCTAAACTCAGCTGTTAGTTAGCAGAAGTTAACAGATTACTATCGGTGGTTACTTTTATTCCGCCGATCGAGAGTGTTGCATGCCGAGAATAGCACATAAGCTCACAATGCTTGTGTCTTATAACAAAGTATAAATCATATAGTAAACATATCACTGTCAGTCCAAAAATAGACCACTCTACAGTCAGTGGTGGACAAAATACTGAACTTAAGTCAAAGACACTCCTGGTCAAATATTATTCAAGTGAAAGTTGCTCTGTCAAATTTGTACTTGAGTTAAAGTACTGGAGTACTTGCTTTTAAAAATACTTAAAGGACCACTTTACCCAATTTCAACCTTATCTTCATATTCTCACTAATGCTCATTATAATATGGAATCATTTCTGTCTACTCAATCACAGTTCAGAAAACTGTCTACCAGTGACATCATCAATGGGGAATCCAAGCTAATAGAAACTGCAGGCTTTCTACTCCTGCAAAGTTATCGTGCTGTAAGAAGCAATTTTTCTCACATTAATACAAATAAAAAGAAATGTGTTTGAAAAAAGAATAAACCTGCCTAACGATGATGTCACTGGTAGGCAGGTTTCTGAAGTGTCCACAGCCCTCCTATGAGACACAGAGTAGAAAATAATGAAATCATATTATAATGAGCATTAGATATAATATTATAATGAGCATTAATGAGGAGCAATTATATGAAGATACTGTAGGTTTAAAATGGGTGAAATATTTTATTTTTATCAATGCATTACTGTATTTCCATTTTAAAATGTAAAATACAATATATTTTCAAAAGCCTATCTACACGTACCTCCACGTTCAGGACTGGTTGTGGTTCAAATGAAACATGTAAATGGTAAATGGTGCATTTATATAGAGCTTTTATCCAAAGCATTACATTCACACACACATTCATACACCGATGGAGGAGGAAACCATGCAAGGCACCAACCTGCTCATCAGGAGCAATTAGGGGTTCAATGTCTTGCTCAAGGACACAAGTATCAAACTGGGATTCGGACGCTCTACCCCTGAGCCACTGCCGCCCCATAAACGTAAACAAAGAACCGTTCTTTACTCTAAAAGATTCTCTCTCTCTCTCTCTCTCTCTCTCTCTCTACCTCTCTCCTTCCCTCTTTCTCTAGCCTATCTCTCTCTCTTTATTTCTCTCCCTCTTTCTCTCTCTCTCTCTGTCTGTCTGTCTGTCTCTCTCTCTCTCTCTCTCTCTCTCTCTCTCTCTCTCTCTCTCTTCTTCTCTCTCTCTCCCCCCCTCTCTCTCTCTCTCTCTCTCTCTCCCCCTCCCCCCTCTCTCTCTCTCTCTCTCTCTCTCTCTCTCTCTCTCTCTCTCTCTCTCTCTCTCATAAACACTATAGGCTAAATCAGATTTGGTTTTAAAACGCTCTCAAACTTCTTTTTTGAGGCACAGAATTTACTTTTAAGAAAGCGTTTGGATAGAATTTAGTTGTTTAACTTCATATATGTGGTCAATTTATAATGACAGAGCCTATTTAAAAATTCAGAGAACTGGCAGGGGCGGGCAGTGACATACATTGTATCCGAATAAAGCAACCTATTTTCGGCATGGCCCGTTTAGAAGTCCCCCCTGCGTCACCCCCTGGTGGTCGGGGAAACACACTGCTGATGAGGAGGGGGGGGGGGGGAGTGGAGGGGCGGTGTTTGACAACATTTTTCTTCTTTTTTTATCTCTGAACTTGCCTACAATCCCTTTAAATGATTGACATTTAAAATGTATAGATTCACAGCTCTTAAAATGTCTGTTTAAATGGAATTTATGTCAAATTCTTCTTCAGATTCTCTGGCCATTAAAGACAAGTACCAACCAGCCCCTCCTCCTCCCTCTCTCTCTCTCCCTCCATATGTCTATCCTGTGATGTTGTGTGGAGTCTTCATGGTTCTGCTGATCCTGGGTCTGTGTCTGTGGAAGAAACGCACAGGTAGGGTTTTTTCAAGATTCTGAAGAAAATCCACTGGCATAAATGGCTGTAGCATACTCTATGTGTGGAGTTACGTCATGATCCAAGGACCAACTTCCAAAAAGTTTGATTGTATAACCTACGGTTCAAGAGTGATAGAATGAAGGGCCCTGTTGCCTAACGATGTCAGAGATTAGCTGTTCACAGACTGACAGACACTGACGGACGGACGGACGGACAGGGGCGAAAACATAGTCTCCGTCCTTTGGCCGTCCGGCCTGGTGAAGATAATAACTTTACATAGCAATTATGAAGAATTAAAGATGTACATATAACTAACTGTGTGGCCTTTTTATTTATTTACAGGTCTATGCTGTGTCAGGTACGTACAGTAAATATATATATTCATCAACATGACAGTAGAATAGATTAAATCTGGTTAATACTTCATTTATGTTCATTATACTGTATATATTTTAATTACAGACGTGTTCAGTCTCAGGGAACCAATCAGGGATCCTCTGCAGTCCAGATGACCAATCAGAGTGCAGCTCCTGATGATGTGTACGATACACTGCAGCACGGTCAGTCTTTCAGCCAATCATGTTGGTTAATTAAATTCTGATGAGAACAACTAGTTCATCAGTTAAAATGTGTTTGTTTATACTACTTACTAATTAGCAGACTAATTATTAATATAATTGTAGCCATGTTTGAAATAAAGAAATAACAATTTGTTGAATGTAATGTTTGTTTTTTTACCTTTAGGCTACACAAGTGACTATGAACAACTCCCTCAATCTCAAGACTATGAAAATGGTAAATATATAATATTTAAATGTCCAGAGTAAATGTGCAGTAAGCAGAAATATTAGGCATGTAACGATTTATCGTAAATCGATTCAAACTGGTGATGATTTAAATTGATTAAATAAAAAATTAATCGCGATGCAAAAAATAGCCAGAAGAAACAAATTGGACTGGTCGGTGGAAAACTTTAGTTAAACTTACAGAGTGATTACTTTACCTGGTTTACATCTTCTGATAGATGTACTGGAATGTTGACATGAAATAATAATCCAGTTTAATTAGTGCAAGCGTGAAAAAAATCGAAATACAGCGACGCGTATAGTGATGCCGCTGTTCAACACACGTTGAAAGGCTAGGATAAAGATACCAAGGATTCGACAGTGATGTCCAGGGCCGTGTTAATGTCAGAATGCGCACTAGGCAACGGAAAGTTTTCGCCCAGACCCAGATTTTGTAATTGTCTTTCAACTCATATTTCAGTCCCAGAATCAGCTGATCCAGTTTATGCAAATCAGGATTGAGTCAACATGAAGCTCTTTGATAATGATGTGGAGGTAATGCTGCATGTCTATCATCTGCTAAACGTCTTCTTCAGTATGTATATCCACAGTTCATGTAAAGTGTAAAGTGTTACCACAGTAGATAAAATGCGAAATTGACGTTCGATACAGTGTATCAAAATCAAAAGCCGTATTGCGATTCAAGGGTTAATAAAAAAAGATACTTGCATGCCATGCGCACGTCCGATTGCACGTCCGGGTGAAGCCAATTTTTTTTAAAAACATTTTTTAATACAAATCTTTATTTATAATCTCATGAAATGCACGAGCCTCTGTTATTGTTTTTCCGTGCATCGCGTGCATCATCCTTACAACGGGGGACAGGACAACCCCACACACACCACAGAGGAGTTGACAGAGAGAGAGACCGCTGTAGCGTTGCATCTGTATTCACCTTGGCCGGACGGAAGAATTGGAAAACCCTCCCGCTTCCTTTAAGTCAAAAGTCTGCCAATATTTTGCCTTCCCAGTGAATTATGAGGGCACCCGACACGTTGTTGACAAAACGGCTACCGTTTGTCCATTATGCTCCACACGAGTACCATATCCCAGCTCGGGCAACATGTCAAATATGGGAACGCATATTCGCAGGCATCACAAAGACATAGATCTGTCCGGTAAAATGATGACACAACCAACAATTCCAGGCTCTTTTAGAGCCAAACTCCCACATCATTCGACCTGCGCTCAACAAATAACGAGCGCAGTTGGGGTGTTAATAGCATAAGACATTAGTGGTGGAGAACGCTGGGTTTAAACATGATCAGCGTCCTAGAACCACGCTACGAAATGCCAAGCAGATTGCATATGAGCTCAAAAGTTTTGCCACTACAAGGCAGTGTTGCCTGCCTTGTATGAGAACGTGAAGGTACAAGTTACTGAAGGGCTGTTCAACTTTGTATTTAGATTTTATTTAGTTATAGAGCTTCACAAGAATGTTGTTAACTCATCATCTTAAAGAAGAATCTGAGAATGACAGTTGTTGTTAGGGCATAAAACCCAAAGTTTATATTGTTGATGTTAAACTTTTTGTTATTCTCATTCTCATTTGTTATTATTCAAATAAAAGTTACTTATTGAGAAACATGTGTTTTTCTTTACCAATCAAGACAATAGCCTAAATTAATAATCATATAGCCCTCAGTGCTGAAAGAAGGATGTTTTTAAAACATTGTATCGAAAGTCGAATCGAATCATGGATTAGGCGTATCGTGACACCCTTAATTGTATATCATGTTTATTGACAGTCTATCCTGTACACGTCCCTGGTACAAATCTACGTACTATGGGGGACTGGGCCTTCTGCTCGGCCGCGACACACCTTTGGAACAGCCTCCCTATTGACCTGAGATCACCACAGACCCTGGACCTAAAATAGGCCTGAAACGTTTTTGTTTCAGAGGGCATTTTCAAGTTGAATTGTTATTTAGTCACATCTGTTTTTAAACCCTGCTTTGTTTAACCTTATATGATTGATGATGTGTTTTACCATGTGGCTCAGAGATTCCTTTTGAATGAAAAGTGCATTACAAATAAAATGTATTATTATTATCTTTATCATTATGTATGACAACTTAACATGACAGATGGGCAATTATAAAGGGGTGCTCTGCAGAGCGCATATCTCCACCAGGCCAGGTGGTCCACCATGGGATATGTATTGTAAGTTGTAAATTGTCGTCAGGACCCAGGCACGGTTCAACTTGTCCCATTTGTGGTGTTCCCTATAGGTGCAGAAGTGAAAGTTGATTGGATGTTGTGTTCATGACATATGGTGTGTTTTGTAAGAAATAGGCCCCTCCCACCAATTTTGGAAGCCAGGTAGAGGCGCAAACGGCCTTTTTGCATGTAGTTGAAGCGCAAGGGGGCGGGTGGCGAGAGAGCCAGCGCACTGAAGTCAAGGCACAGACTACTGTGTTGTTGACAGACAACGGATGCACGCGAAACAACAAAAATAAAACCTGGCAAAACTGTTGCATGCATTAGCGCAAGATGAGGATAAATGAAACATTCAGTCTAAATGTCCAGATGCCCCCCCCGGCCCCTTGCGCTTCAACTACATGCAAAAAGGCCGTTCGCGGTAGAGGCAAACAGTATGGAATATTTGTCACCTTTGCAACGCCCCCTATGGGTCAAAGTGTAATTGCTTTTGGCTCTGTGTTTTTATAGGCAATATGTGTCTGTCTGTCTGTCTGTCTGTCTGTTTGCAGGTAATCTCACAAGCCACTGGACCAATCACGTCAAATGTCTTTGTGCAAAGCAGCCAGTAGTGAAAGGAAGTCAGTCCTCCCCAACTGTTTCAGATCTGCCTCGTGGTGGTGATATAGCAGCCTGCTTTACATTTTGGCTCTGGTAGGGGAGAGCTGCCAGGGACTTTTTCCTCAAGACCCTGGCAGCTCTCCCCTGGTGTTGTCTATTTAATAGCTTCAAGCAAACTGAGCATTTGCCACTCTGAGCATAACACTTCCAGCCTAACTGATGTAACTCTCACTAACTCTAACTAACTCTAGTTAGTGAGAGTTACGTCATTGAGTTAGAGTTAGTGAGAGTTACGTCATTGACGTAACTCATTGGAGAGTTACGTCAATGAGGGGGCAGAAAACAATGCCGGTCACATGGTTCATGTAAACTGGAAATAGTGACAAACGCTCATAGACTCCAGTGCATTCTGTAAACTTTGTCACTATTGGCCAATAGAAGGCTCTGTAGAAGATCTGGCCCCATGAAGTGAACGAAGGTGACGCAACTCTTTATATGGCTCTGCTCCTTATATACCAGGTGAGAACCACCCACAATTAATAATTGGCATTATCAACTCAAACAAGGCTAACCATGGCCCATGAGTTCTATGACAAAGGGCCATAAAGTATGACTTCTAAAAAATAATGCTATAGACAATTTATTTGCTAAATTATTCACATGGTTTTATCCATTGGCAAATCACCAACATTCACAATATAACATTTTAGACCTGGGCACATTTGCTTTGACGTGTAGAAATCTTTTTGTGTCACATTTTGTGTGTTAAAGAATGTTTTCTAGATAAAGGGGGTGGTTCAATTTACCCCGTTCTCCCTATCATAATAATCATAGTTGTTTCATGCATTCTATCCCCTCACTAACACCAAACAGTGAACACATAGAGAGTGAGTGTTCATACAGAGGACTGAAACAGGGGGAAGTTTGTTGTTCTTCACCTTAAAACCTCAACTCATCTTTACAGTGGTCTCTTCCTTCTATCTCATTGTTTCTTACAGACATTGTGGTTACTGACATGTTTTGATATGACTATACATACGCACTCTGTGTGTGTGTGTGTGTGTGTGTGTGTGTGTGTGTGTGTGTGTGTGTGTGTGTGTGTGTGTGTGTGTGTGTGTGTGTGTGTGTGTGCGTGCGTGCGTGCGTGTGCGATGTGACCTACTTCTCTTCTCTCAAACGTGCACCCCCGGCCCGGCTCAATAAAATAAAGTGTTAATGCCATTATAAGCACTGGGCAGCATTGACACAATGTTGTAGGTGTGTACATTGACAATGTAATGTTGTTCTGAACAACTAACAGTTTAACACTTTATTTTGAGGCGGTGGCCTAAAGGTTAGAGGAGCACTGGCAGGTTTGGGAGTGAAACATCTAGGTGGGGAAGTGAATGGTCACCACTCACCCCTCCCCCAACAAGTGCCCTTGAGCAAGGCACTGAACCCCTAACTGCTCCAGTGGAGCTGCTCTGTGGTCAACAGTAACACACTGTGGTTGTACACAGTCTGATACTGTCTGGACTAGGATAGGAAGCCAACAGAACAGGGTGATCTCTGACTATGTATATAACTATTTTATTAACTCACTGAATCAGTAAGGACTGTATGCATGTACTGTATGTCTCAATTATGACCTTTAATAGTCAGGTAGGGTTTTATAAGATCTTTAATGGTTTCATGTATATTATCTATGCATCACTAACATCAAAGTGTTCATACTGAGACCTGCAGCAGAGGACAGGGGGAGGGTTTGAAAACCAGTGGTATAAAGTAAGTACATTTACTCAAGTACTGTACTGTACTTTTACTCCACTACAATTATTATAAAACTTTAGTTACTAGTTACTTTGTAGATTTAGATTATCATTACAAAACATACATTAACCACTTCAGCCCTATATACATTTCAGCCAAACAGTTTGAACTTGTGAAATGGGACATTCTGCACAATGAGTACTTTTACTTTTGGTACTTTGAGTACATTTTCATACCAATAATTTGATACTTTTACTCAAGTAAATCTTGAGTACTTTCACCACCACTGCTGAAAACCACACTGTGTTTTCCCCTGATGCAGGATGTAACTTCTATGCCAGGAAGAGGGGCACTAGTGGTGTGGTTTTGATACAACTACACACACACACACACACACACACACACACACACACTTAAACAGCAGAGTTAGGCCCTAGTATCACCACATGTTTACAGTCTGCAGTGTCCTGTTGTTTTGGCATTTTACACCAAAACACACATTCATTTACACTCTTTAAATTGACACAAAGCTACGTTACAGTTTAAATGACTGTATATATTCTAGATAAAGTTCACAGGTTAAGAACAAGAATGGATGATTAGTGAAACAGTTCTGTACCGCATCCAGTGTGAGAAAACAACCCACCTACTGCTACAGAGGCAGTGATGTAAAGTAACTAAGTACATTTACTTAAGTACTGTACTTAAGTACAATTTTGAGGTATTTGTACTTTACTTGAGTATTTCCAATTTCCAATACTTTTACTTCTACTCCACTACATCTCAGAGGCAAATATTGTACTTTTACTCCACTACAATTATTTGAAAACTTTAGTTACTTGTTACTTTTTAGATATAAATTATGATATTACGAAACATACATTAACCACTTTTAGCCCTATTTTATACATAGGCTTTTTGAAAATAGCAGATCTACAAGCTGTGACGTGTTGTGAGCTTGTAGATCTGCTATGTTCAATCATTCGAGTACTTTTACTTTTGGTATAGTATATTTTGATGCTGATGGGGTTAGATATGAACCCTATAAATGAGGCTGAGCCCAAGAAAGATGAAGAGTTGGTTTCTTCAAGACCCCAAGATTTGACCAGTCGACATAAAGAAATGAGAGTCAGACAAAGACGGATGTAAGTCCAAGGATTGAAACAATTCTGTATTGCTCAGAGCGTGCTCACAAGGACAGCACAAGTACAGATAATTATAATAATCACACACTTATGATTCAATAACAGGCAATAGTATTTATACACAAGTTGGAGTCCGGACATCAGATATAAGGTGGATCCTAACCATTGGTTTAGACCCTCAGACGTCAGATCATATCTGATGAGCTGTCAGGCATCAGGGTGTCATCATAATAAGTTGTTGTTCATCTTATAGTGTCCTTGTGTACAACTTTTGGTTCCATTAACAAGTTATTCCTTCGATATCATAGGACATGTGGTAGGTTTATCTGTGACAGGGTGACAGCTGACAGAGTAAATTAGTGACAATATCCCGGTCATACAGATCATCTTACACAGATACAGGTCATTTGACATTTAATCACAAAGTGTTGACCAAGACATGTTTTTACTGATTGGAAACATATGGAGCCGGCACCAGATAGCAAATATGGAGCCAGCTACATGGCCTTGGTAGAGAAAGTATAGTAGAGTTACAAAAGGCATGTTTAAAAGACTGAAGTACAGGCCCAAAAAGACATCACTATATTAATTTGACTGGTTAGATCGATATTTCTAGATCATATCAATCTGGTCCACAAAACATATCCATCAGATGCCAATACTTTTGTACTTTCAGTCATTTTCAATTCCGGACTTTTACTTAGTACTTCTACATTGATTGCAGTATTGATACTTTTACTTAAATAAAACATTTGAGTACTTTTTCCACCACTGTACAGAGGTGGAAACGCAACAACTGTGCCTCTCTCTCTCTCTCTCTCTCTCTCTCTCTCTCTCTATCTATCTCTCTCTCTCTCTCTCTCTTTTACTAACAGTCTGTGCTCTCTCTCTCTCTCTCTCTCCCTCCCTCCCTCCCCCCCTCTCTCTCTCTCTCTCTCTCTCTCTCTCTCTCTCTCCCCCTCCCCCCCCCCTCTCTCTCTCTCTCTCTCTCTCTCTCTCTCTCTGTCTCTCTCTCTCTCTCTCTCTCTCTCTCTTACATAGTAGTCTACAACAGAGAGCCCCCCCTGGTGGTTATTTTCGCATAATCATGAGAATCATTCATTTCATCTGCTGAAATGTTTTCAGAAAAAAATAAAACTACAACCTCACAACACTTCACATTGTGACACATTGAATATTTGAAAGGTATTATGTATGATTATTATTGATTATTGTCAGTCATTTATTTTTTAAAGTTTGCATTTATTTTTTAGCTGAGACTTCACAAAACCAACCTTATACCAATGTTATATTTATGTAATGATTTACCACACCGTATAAACATTTACATAAACTACAACCATTTTCACAACCAAACCAAACTGTACTCTTATATTAGGTTTTGCACTGGCAGTCAGATATGTCATCTACGCAGTAGTGTTCAGTAGTGTTCAGTCAGTGTTCAGTCAGTGTTCAGTCAGTGTTCAGTCAGTGTTGCCAAAGCCTCGCTGAGCCGTCTCCTGTCCAGCGTCAACCGTCCACTATTGTCTGAAAGTGGCACTTTTCTGACCTCTGACCTCACTGGACACAGCCCGCCACTTTTTATTCTACACCCGTCCGGCTTAGCGTAGAGCGTGGTGTTGTAGAGGAAGTCTCCCTGAACGTGTGTGTATGTCCAAAGTGCTGCCTCGACCTCACTGAGCTGTCTCCTGTCCAGTGTCCAATTTCTATAGGCTATGCACTCCATTGAACAGCATTTATCCATTTAGATAAATTATTTATGTTATTAAAACCGTTTTTGTTAAACACAAACATAATTTGTGTTGTATAGCTTCGTTTAAATGCTTTATTTATAGTTTTATGTGCAAATAAACCGTTTTTCAATGATTTTCAATGGCTTCTTTCACTCTAGAGGGTACTCTTATTCTGAAGAGATCGTCCACCGGAAGTCTTATATTTGGCTCCTGTCGGCTTTTATTTTCCTTCAGTGTTGCGGCTGTTGCCATGTCTGCTTATTATAAGCGATTATGGGCTTGTTTTTTTCTGTAAAGTTGCTTGTAAATATTGGTGGTTGCACTTGCAGGTTTTTGGGCTAATTGTTTCTAATTTGTAGCAGATGTTTTGGACTTGTTTCCTAATGTTGTTTAAACCAGTGGATCTTAAACATTAATTGTCTGTGTACCCCCATCTGTAAACATGTTGTTCCAGGGTCTCTACACATGTTTAATGTCCTTCCAACAAAACATCAACAAGTGTTTCTCCTTACTCCTTCAAAACCAACATAAAAGAGAACCTGTCTGTAATTATTTTACTGGTCCAAACCTAAAGTCCCAGAAATGAAATGACGCCCCCCCCACCCGAAATGAAATGACCCCCCCCCCCCCAACTGTTTACTGTACATAGGACTATGTGTTGCTACTGATTAAGTCTTGTATATTATTGTATATCTTTAAATGTCTTAATGAATTGAATACTGACAGGAGTAGACCACAATGGAAACACCCCCAGGGCTTTTTATGTTTGGGGCTTGTTTTCATTGACCTGGCAACCCTGGTGGTGGTTTCCCTGGTGGAGAGCACGCTGGGCCGTTCCTAGAAACACTCGCTGCTCTAGGTCGTGATAATGACAGTGGACCACATCCTTTGTCCACCTCTCTGTAACCCCCCCCCCCCCCGTAGGGTGACGGCCACAGATATAGAAACCTAGATACCTCATTGGCCTCTGCAGTTCATTGTAGCAACCTGTATCGCAATACTTGTATCACTTCCGCCCTTAGTCCAAGGAATCTTCCTTGGACTAAGGGCGGAAGCTGGTGCGCGCCCGAGATAGAGACGCCTCAGAGCCCCGAAGGAGGCGTCTACCTTTATATGTCTATGGTGACGGCGATGTAGTAGTGGGAGGAGTTCCGACGTGGGGGAATCCAACCACGAAAGAGTGTGTGTGTGTGTGTGTGTGTGTGTGTGTGTGTGTGTGTGTGTGTGTGTGTGTGTGTGTGTGTGTGTGTGTGTGTGTGTGTGTGTGTGTGTGTGTGTGTGTGTGTGTGTGTGTGTGTGTGTGTGTGTGTGTGTGTGTGTGTGTGTGTGTGTGTGTGTGTGTGTGTGTGTGTGTGTGTGTGTGTGTGTGTGTGTGTGTGTGTGTGTGTGTGTGTGTGTGTTGAGTGAGGCTGGGACCGAGGCTACTAGGTGGAGAGCGACTCTTTTGGCACTTTGGCAGCAGGCAGCCCAGACGGTTTTTATTTGCCTTGAAATTCGTTCTTGACGCGGTCTGACCCTTATATTATAACTCTATGGTCTGACCCTTATATTATAACTCTATGGTCTGACCCTTATATTATAACTCTATGGTCTGACCCTTATATTATAACTCTATGGTCTGACCCTTATATTATAACTCTATGGTCTGACCCTTATATTATAACTCTATGGTCTGACCCTTATATTATAACTCTATGGTCTGACCCTTATATTATAACTCTATGGTCTGACCCTTATATTGCTTTTATTTTGTATTTTTGCTATGTCTACATCAGACACAAGAAGTGAACAGATCAGTCACTGGATTACAACCTTTTGGCTCAACTTTACTTTGACAACTATGAGTAAGTTACACTTTATCATCCTTTGTTAACAGTAGTGGAGAATTGTGAATTGTGTGTGTGTGTGTGTGTACGTGTGTGTGTGTGTGTGTGTGTGTCTAAAAAGGTGTATTTTAGACGTGATGGGGGGGGGGGGGGGGGAATCAGAGTGTTCCCACTAAGAGTGGAGTAGAGCTTTCAACTCCATTTGTTTTGGTAAATAGAGAAAGTGTATGTTTTATTTTTACACTAAAGACGAAAGGCTGTCGTAGCGGTTGTGAGGAGGAGAAAGACGGTCTCCTGCCCAACTAAGATCTCTTCTCCCCTAGAAACCCCAAACAACCTGAAAATGTGTCAACAATGTGTGCTTAATGTCCTCAAAGTCAGGCATCCAACAAGCTTTGAACTGATCAGATCAGACCTTCTGTTCCAGAGATAATGACCAAAACATATTGAAAACTGACACTTTCGCCCATCGGTTTTCGATTGCCGATTTTGGAGTTTTTAAAGTTCTAACGCTGTGGACCAGAAGGGTGTGTGTGTGTGTGTGTGTGTGTGTGTGTGTGTGTGTGTGTGTGTGTGTGTGTGTTTTAACGTATTGTTGGAAATATGGTCATTTATTAGAACGTAATTTATGTTGAACAGAACGTTTGCAAAAGGAAGAATACTGTATTCATTTCCTGTACTGTATCACAGACAGACAGACAGACAGACAGACAGACAGACAGACAGACAGACTCTCTCCCTACAGCAGAGGTTGTCTTTTCCTCAGAGACAGTACAGTGACAGTTTAAGGACTTTTAAGACCATTTTAACCCCTAAAAAAAGAGCATTACTGCATCACAAGTAATAAACAAACTAACAGGTTAATCATTGGACACATTGTCAAATAATATGAGAACGAGACAAATATTGTGAAAATAGCAGATCTACAAGCTTCTAGATCTGCTATTTTCACAGTATTTATCAGTCAAACTAAATGCATCAACTCTTACATTCCAAGTTCTTGTCAGAGTGGGGGGGTCCCCAGTTCAAATATAATTATTGTGGGGGTCCCCAGCCAGTTCAAATATGATTCTTTTGGGGGGTCTAGGCCTGAAAAGGTTGAGAACCACTGCTCTACAGCATTGGTTCTCAAAGTGGGGTCCGGGGACCCCCAGGGGTACGTTCCAGGGGGTCCCCAGCTAAATGATGGGTAGGAACTAAATGGACCCTTATGGGTCTGTAACTCTGAGAGTGTACAAATGGAACCAAATGGACCCTAACGGGTCCATTTGGTTCCATTTGTACACTCTCAGAGTTAAATTAACATTGATTTTACAATATGAATTGGGGTCCCAGAGATATAAATGCCATTAAATGAGGGTCCGTAGCCCTAATGCATGTCAAACTGGGGGTCCTTGAAATGAAAATGGTTGAGAATCACTGCTAGAGAGCCGTGAAAACCTTCTCTTATTGGGGTCCCTGGCTTATCTTTTCAAATGGGGGTCCGCGGGGTAGTAAGTGTCAATTTTGGGGGTCCTTGACATGAAAAAGTTTGAGAACCACAGCTCTACAGTACAGTAAGTGACATACAGCCTGTATTTATGACTGATTAGTGAGATAACGTGTTCATAAAATACCCAGGATTTGAGAGATTTAACCAAAGCTTACGTTCACACATGCAAGCATGAATGTAGCTCTAGAATGTCTGTGATATTACATATATTTCATGTGTTCCAAATACACAGCCATAGATCTCTCCTATCTAACCACAAGCAACTCTTAATATCTGGATTCTAGAGTTGCAAGACCAACCCTTAACAGCCCAAACATCCAAACAGAAAAGTCTGAATGTATTAAACAACGTTAAACTCACCAACATTACAGCTGTACAGAAAGCTTGAATTATCCTCTTTGTATCTGAAGTGTTTGTTTGATAAAATCCACCATAGAGACATGTTATGAGATACTTTATGTCAATACATTCTGTGAAGGTGATAATGTTTCTAAATGTCAGAGTTTAGAAGCGCTCGTTTTCAATAACACAACGTCCTGCATCATGTGACATTTATAAACAGGTGGTACAGGACCGTTGAGTGATTTATAATGAGTGTTTTTAAACTCCAACACTTATCAATAATCACCTGTAAATAAAGTAGACAGGTGTCAGAGGAGTGGGATGTTCTGAAGACAGATTGGAATTCGTATTATAAACGTAATTTGTTTTCAGCAAAATACTTCTGGTTCTGGAGCTGTTCCTATACTAACCTCTCTGTAACCATGGAGATAGAACATAGAATAGAAACAGGATGGTAGTTGTCGGGGTCTAATGCTTCCTTTTCTATACAGAAATACTCTCTAATTTGAACTCTTGCTGAACATGCTCCTGTCTGATAGAGAGGTTTATTATGTGGGTGATGATGGATTGGAGATATTATTGTGTTGTAGGAAGCTCAGTTTTTAAACACATCATCAGTTGTCACCATGGTGAGTTTGAAATCACATTTGCGTACACATAGGTTTTCATAGAAAGCTTGGATGTGCTCTACACCAGTGGTTCTCAAACCTTTTCATGTCAAGGACCCCCAAATTGACACTTATTCGCCCGCGGACCCCCATTTGAAAAGATATGCCAGGGACCCCCATAAGAGACGATTTTTACAGCTCTAGTGGTGATTCTCAAACATTTTAATTTCAAGGACCCCCAGTTTGACATGCATTAAGGCTACGGACCCCCATTTAATGGCATTTCTATCTCTGGGACCCCAATTTATATTGTAAAATCAATGTTAATTTAACTCTGAGAGTTTACAAATGGAACCAAATGGACCCGTTAGGGTCCATTTGGTTCCACATCCAGCTTTGGTTCCACATCCAGCTGATCTGTAATGAGTGTGCCATCAATTAATGTTGATGTTTGTAGATCTGGGTTTAGGGTTCTTACTGTAGTAAATACCTTCCAGAGGTCTGTCTGTTTGTTTATGTTTTCTCTATGTTGTCATCCAGTAAATGTCTTGTGTCACTTTTAATCATGTTATTTATCTTATTGTGTATCTTGTTGCTCTGTTCATGAAGCTCAGCAGTACGGTTTGAAGATACTCTGAGCTGTTCATTCATAGTTACTGATATTTATATACTGTTAAAATAGCTGATCTACAAGCTCACAAGAGCATTGACTTGCGATTCTGCCTTATTGCTATCTAATTGGAGGCAAAAACTTGGCTATTATTAATGATGTATATGTTTATTAGCTTTTATTTAAGGTCACAGTGCGTTGCATCACATCACAGCTTGTAGATCAGTTATGTTTGCTCTAGTTTTAAATAAAGGTGTTCAATAACACTCTGAGAGGAATGAAGCTGTTGACTTCTTATGTTTATAAGAAACTACATTTCTCTCATGAAGGATTCAGATCGTGTGTGTGTGTGTGTGTGTGTGTGTGTGTGTGCGTGTGCGTGTGCGTGCTTAGAGGTTAACAAAATGTAAAGCTGCTTATTGTTTTGTCTAAACACAACCTCCTTATGATTCATAAGTTATGAATAAAGAATAAGATGTGGCCATCACCATTGATAATGCTGTGGTGACGTCAACTCGGAATCTGGGTGTGACCCTGGACGATCAACTGTCGTTCTCGGCTAACATGGCATCAGTGACACGGTCCTGCAGATTCCTCCTCTACAACATCAGGAGAATTCGCCCCTTCCTCACGGAGAAGGCAGCCCAGGTGCTCATCCAGGCTCTTGTCATCTCCCGCCTGGACTACTGCAACTCCCTCCTTGCTGGTGCTCCGGCATCTGCCATCAGACCTCTGGAGCTTGTTCAGAAAGCTGCGGCTCGTCTGGTGTTCAACCGCCCCAAGTTCTCCCACACAACTATCCTTCTCTGTTCTCTACACTGGCTCCCCGTAGCAGCTCGGATCCAGTTTAAAACCCTGGTGCTAGCCTATAGGGCAGTGAAAGGAACAGCTCCTTCCTACCTCCGGGCTATGGTTGATGCCTACACCCCTGCCTGACCACTTCGGTCTGCCACCTCGGGGCGACTGATTGCCTCGTCACTTAAGGGTCCTTCTGGTCGATCGACACGGTCACGACTTTTTTCTGTTCTGGCCCCACAGTGGTGGAATGAACTTCCCACTGATGTCAGGACAGTCACTGCCCATCTTTCACCACAGGCTGAAAACCCACCTCTTCAGGAAACACCACCCTTCCTCTTTGTCTGGCTTACTTGTTGTTAACTAGTTGTACAAACTCTTGTTTTACTGTTGTAATGTTTTATTGGATCTTGTTTAGTCGATACACTTTTTGTATTAGCTCGTGCTCATTTGATTTAGCTATTTTGTCTCATCTGTTTAAGAAAGTAGGTAGCTGATATATGTCACTTTTACCTTAGCGCTAGGTATACTCTTGGTTGCTTGTTTTTGCAGGAAATGTACTTAAGACTTCTGGTGATTAGTAGTTTAGTTCCCTACCTATGTTGAATGCACTTATTGTAAGTCACTTTGGATAAAAGTGTCTGCTAAATGACTGTAATGTAATAATGTGTTTACATCAGTAGCTGTTGTTGTTGTTGTTGTTGTAAGGGATTTAATAAGTGTAATAACTTGACAGAATAATTCAGTTTTTGAACTATGAACCTGAACACACCCTCTGTGTCCTGATGTGACCTGATTGTAGCTGAAACACATGAACCAGTCCTACACTGCCCTCTAATGGTCAGAGAGGCTCACTTCATTACAATTATGTCAATACAGTATCAGTCTGCAGAGAGGACATGAACACACACACACACACACACACACACACACACACACACACACACACACACACACACACACACACACACACACACACACACACACACACACACACACACACACACACACACACACACACACACACATATTTTTTATGTTCACCCAAAACATTGAAAGTAAGTTGTTTTAAGGATAGTTTAGTTGATACAGTAACATAGTTATTATTCTCATTATTTTAGAACAGTGATCAGGTCACTATATCCAAGCTTAACATCTTCTGGCCAATCAGAATCAAGTATTTTCCATGATCATGGTATAACTAATTAACTTGCTTTCTTTCCTTTTGTTTTCACATGTGAAGATGGCGTTCCACTCACGTCTTCTTCAGATATCAGTTCTGTTGCTCTGCATCACTGCAGGTAAATGATACTGTAATTAACCTACAGATTATGGTGTACATTTACATTGCATGTTAATTGTTAGATTGTGTTGACCTGGACAACAAGAATACATCTTAACTAGACACCATTAGGGTCCAAAAGTATTTAGTAAAAAGTGAAATATAGATGTGATTTGAAAAAAAAATCTGCTCATTTTCTGCAGTTTCTGTCCTGAAATAGAGTCAAGATGTACTTGAATCTTAATAATAACAATTGTAATGAATTCCTCAGGTCAAGATTGTATGGACATTTGTGTGCATTTGTCTCTGTATGTTTAGTTCAAAAGGGTATTTTCTATTTCCATTCCAGGTGGGATTTCTGTAAGGGCCTTCTATTAGAAGTTTTGAGGTATTTGGGGGTAAAAGTTGGGGACTTTTTTTTCACATAATTCAAGGGTGCTTAATGTATCTTTGTTTTTAACCTTCTAATTTGCATAACAAAATGGCTGCCGATGTTGCCCTATTTCTTCAATAACTCTATAGCAAGGCAAGCAAAAGTGACGCATAAAGTGTCTATATCTATGTTCTAAGGGTCACACAATGTGTTTAAGGCATTTTTAATGTAATTAGTTCTAAGCCTACTCCTAAATATGCAAATTAGGGGCCACCATTACAGAAAACTGTTTAATGCTCAAAGGGGTCCACACGCACCCCCCTTATTTTATTTTATTTTATTTTCTACTTATCTGTATATTTGGTGTCCTTAGGACATCTAAAATACAGATTTAGATGATCCCATGTAAAACTCTTGGGCAAAGTATTCATTTGGCCCCTGGTGACCCAAATTACCTTGAAGTCAATGGAGTGACATTCCATAAATAGACTATCATGGGGATTTCTGCCTTGTATAACTCAGTTTTTTTTTACCTTTATTTAACCAGTAAAAACACATTGAGACACAGTCTCTTTTTCAAGTGGGAACTGGCCAAGATGCAGCGTTAAAATTACACAGTCTAAGCTTAACATACAAATACAAAAACAAACAACAAAATAGTCATCCAAGATACATCACAAATACATAAGCTAACTCCAATTGATACACTTTACACAATAGAAAAAAAGCCAATAATCAAACAATAAATAGTAATACACACAGTGTACAACCAATACAAATAACCAAGAACCTACCGCTAGGCTAGTAAACCTCCGGACAGGTGCAGTTGTTTGTGAATAAAACTAAGGTGATTCTTTTGAAGCTTCTCAAGGGAATTAGAGCCAGTTTGAGTTTAGTCTGGAGATCATTCCACGACCAAGGGCCAAAGAAAGAAAGACATTTTTACCCCCCTCAGATGAAAATGAGGGTACTTCACAGCGTAACCAGGGAGGTAATGTAGTAGGGGAGCTCACCAAGAATAGCTTTATAAATGAAATTATACCAATGTTGCAACCTGCGCGTAGTCAAAGAGGACCAATCAACTGCAGCATACAACGTGCAATGGTGAGTTCTAAAAGGAGAATTCGTTATGAATCTCAGTGCAGCATGGTACAGGGGATCCAGCTTGGCCAATGTGGAGGCACAAGCAAACCTGTAAATATTGTCACCATAATCCAGCTGGGACAAAAACAGACCAGTGACCATTTTTTTACGAGCGGTGCAGGCAAAACAAGCCTTCAGTCTGTAGAAAAAACTTAGAGTAAATTTCAGCTTCTTACTCAAGGCATCAATTTGGAATTTAAAATTTAGATGTTTGTCCAACCAGAACCCGAGGTATTTATATAGGTAGTTACAGCCACAGAACTGGTACTTTTGGTATTTTAAGTACATTGTTATGCCATACTTTTGTACTTTTACTCAAGTAAATTTTGAATGACAGACTATTACTTGTAACAGAGTATTCTCACATTGTGGTATTTATGTCACAGTATGATTGAAGAAGGTGCACTCGTTATCTCCGATGGAGGCGCTCCGTCTGAAGCTGACTTGAGGCTCCACGAGATATAGATAGATATTTTGCGGGATGCGTTGGGGCGGGTTGGGCTCCGTGGCCGGGCGGGCGGGGCAGGTAATAAAAAAAACCTGACCCGCGCATCACTGGTATACAGGGTATTTGCACATTTCTAAAGTGACAATTTAAGGACTTTTAGGACCTCCTTAATACCTCTAAAATCAAAATGTAACATTGGCCAAATTGGCCAAATTGGCAAATATTAGAGGCATAAATTGCGAGGCTATTTTCACAATGGAACCGAGTTAAACAAAAATGTAATTTAATCACCCAGAATCATGAACCAAAATTGGCAGAACAACTATTTTATCTTGCTTTGGTTCTTGTCTAACCTGAACATCTGTTTCATTCTTATTGCTGTTGTGCTGTGACACCAGTATGTCCCTTAAGGTACCAATAAAGATTTTTCTTTTCTTTTCTTTTCTTTTCTTTTCTTTTCTTTTCTTTTCTTTTCTTTTCTTTTCTTTTCTTTTCTTTTCTTTTCTTTTCTTTTCTTTTCTTTTCTTTTCTTTTCTTTTCTTTTCTTTTCTTTTCTCACCAGGACATAGTGTGGTAGTGAAAACAGTTGGAGAGGATGTTGTTCTACCATGTGAGGATCCCACCACTGATCCCACCATCAACCTGGCTGACCTGACCATAATGCCTATCAGGTGATCAACATGTCTACTACCAGAGGAACGGGGGTGAACTTGTTGGCGCTAAGGATCCTTCCTACGTGGGAAGAACTTCTCTCTTCCAGGATGAAGTGAAGAAAGGCAACGTGTCCCTAAACCTGACCAGAGTGACACCATCTGATGATGGAATCTACACCTGCAAAGTCCCTGAATTCAACACAGAATCCACTGTTCACCTCACTGTTGGTAAGACCATTGTTCTGAGAAATTATAATTGTGGGTAACCAAAGTTAATAATAAAAAAAAAGTAGGCTATGCATTACTTCATCATACTACAGTGTCTCACAAAAGTAGCAAAAATAGCCGATTGTGATGCGTTGTAGATAATATGCTATTTTAACTCGAGTTAATAATAAAGAGCATGCATTTGCAATACAAAATACAATCATAATGTGTTAACTTGACTTCATTAAACTCAAATACAGGTTTCAATGTATAAGTTAGGTGTTTATCACACATTTACCAGAGCAACTCCAGTGCAACCATGAAGCTGTGATGTTGCAGACCTTGCTCCCTGGTCCTGCTCCCAAAAGCACTTAAAGAAGCTACTTGCTGCTGTTCTGCTGTTCTTATTCATGTTCTGCTCATCATCTCATCTGCTTGTGATTTTGAAAAGACAGAACTATGGCGGTGTTTACATAAAACTTTGCTTTAACTCTGGATTCATTCAAATGTATTCTGAGGAAAAGTGACAGACATAGTATACTGCAGTATTGCAGCATGCATGCATCACAAACTGTAAAACATTTATTATTTACATAATGTTAACACATCATGTATGCTTCTATGATGTAACTATAACTGCCAGCTCATATTGAAGTGTTGCAGTTGATGCAACAATGATAAGTTATTAACAGCGATAAACAAATGAACAATTGTAGTTTCCAGGCGCAAGCCAACAATGGCTCTCATTTCTCACCTAATTTTTGTAGAAATAAAATATTTTCTTTATTTAAACGTGAAAAGTTTGAAAACATGTATTTTCATTCAGGAACATATGTTCTTGTGTATCATATTAAGTGGTAAATCACTAATCTATAAACGCTATTGATTATTGAGTACTGTAACAATAGAGTATGGAGTCAATCTGAACTGAATCTCTTCTTCCTATTTCACTCTCTCTCTTCTTCCTCCTCTTCATCTTTTATTCTAGTCTCTAGAGGGAGAGCTGGCAAGCATCATCAGCATCATCACCAGCCCCTCCATCATCTTCATCATCTTCATCAGGTTTAAGAGAAGCATTATGGAGTTTGTTTGCAGATTCCACAGACCTAAAATTCCACCTGGTAATAAGAACAGGTACATAATGTTTCATGTTTTATTTCATATCAACTCATCTCATTGTTATTTACAATCAATATTTCATCACATTCTAGTAAAAGGTTAAATTATTCTACACTTTAACCCTTTAAGACCTGAGGCTGACTCTACAAATGTCTTTTAAATCGGTTTTCAGAAAAAACCTGTTTCTATATCAGTGGTTCTCAAATGTTTTCATGTCAAGGACCACCAAAATTATATGTATTTGACCGCGGACCCCCATCTGAAAATATTGTGTTCCATGGACCCTCAGAAGCAAAGATTTGAGTAAAAACAATATATATATATATATATATATATATATATATATATATATATATATATATATATATATGTATATATATATATATATATATATATATATATATATATATATATGTATATGTATATGTATATGTATATATATATATATATATATATATATATATATATGTATATGTATATATATATATATATATATATATATATATATAAGATTTGCAAAAATGTTCACGATTTTTCAAAAATAGCATGATCTACAAACCAGAGACTCCACCGGTACTCTAAAGTGGTTCAAATCTAAAATTACAGCTTGTTGAGCTTGTAAACTGCACTTCCATGTACTTTTTCTCTGCAAACTTATAAATAAACTATTCAATCAATACATTTTCCCACATGTGTGTACAAGTGTCAATCTAGTTATACTTATCTCCACCATGGTTGATTCAGAGTGATGTCAGAGGTCCGCCTACCGACCGGCCCTGCCATTAGTCAATTTTAATATAGGAATAAGGCTTGTAGCCAGCAAACCTTTTAATATTATTGTTTGTCTGGAAGTGATGCTGAAGCTTTTATTGGTTCATAGATTCATTTGACAGCAGCACTATCATCAGTGTTGAGTAAATTATTATTGTTATTTTTAATAATTATAATAATTTCATCTTATTGGCACATTATTTTTGCTAATATGTTGGATTCATGTTGTTGTGTGTTTTCAGACATTTACATTTTGGCAAAAAACGAAACATTTTCCCATCACAGAAACATGTACTACCTCCTGTAGTAACTCTGAGGACCCACTAGGGGTCCCAGAGGTCCATTTCAGCCAGTCAGATATTTCATAGAGGTGATCTAGTTCTGTAAGCTCTTCACTCTGTTCACCTCACAGTAAGAAGCATTTTGAAAAGTCCCTAGCTTTGGAATTATTCCAAAACTAGGGATACAACGTTATTGAAATGTTGGCCCACATCCCAACATAAACAGCTTGAATGTAGTATTTTTATATAAAAAATGTTCCAACTTGTTGACCCTTTTGAAAGCTTCCCCAGAAAACACTGATAGACTCTGCAGCCTTCATCATCACAGGCTTTTTCAGGCTTTAAAAAAATGAAATCAACATAATTACTATTAAATAAAATATTAGCTAAAACCAATATATTATTTTGATACCGATATTGCGTTTTAAGGCCAACATCGGCCGATCTCCATTCACTAAAACAATCAAGTGGAAGGTGGACCACGTACTCTCTGTGTCCGTGATGTGAGGGAATACATGCAGGGTTGCCAGATCGGAATGACGGTTTCCAGCCCAAGCACAACTTAAAAGCAGCCCAATGGAATAAAATCCCGCCCACATGCACGTGCCTGGAGTATTAGTTAATAGAGTATTAATTCATTATAGTAATTAATATAGTTATTAATAAAGTATTCATTCATTTTTCGGGTCTAATTTGTTTATTCATTATAGTAATTAATATAGTAATTAATAAAGTATTATTTTTTTTGGTCTAATTTGTTTTTTGGCAGGCTACTTTCTTTTCGGTTTTAATTTGGTTATTTATTTAATTATACATTGTTATTTGTGCCTGATTTTACCATCTCTATTTGACCAATATGTACAGTATGTATGTGCCTGGAGTATTAGTTATTTGGGCATCATTAGTGTAGCTATTAAAGCCATGAGCAGATCTACAAGGCAAGCTCACACCCCTGCTTGTAGATCTTCCAATTTCACTAGGCTATTTGAATGCATTCGCCACACGTTTTTAGCTTTGATCTCTCCCATCAAAATTGATGTAGATAAATCTTACCTTTATGCAGAATCAATGTCTTTTAAATTGAAGTGTTTTTTGTTGTTGTTTTTTGTTTTTTTAAACGAACTATATACAGTCACTGCAAGCCAGGTCAGCTGGCTAATACATGGATGAATCAAATCTCCCCAACAGCCGCCGGGGAGGTTTGAAAGTAGCGGACGTCAGTCCATTCCTACTCAGCCCAGAGCGTACATGCATGAGGCTGGTTAGGAGCTGTAGTCCCATGCGATTTCTTGTGTCATCCTTTAGCAGTGCCACCTGGGAAAATGCTCTCTCAACATGAGCATTAGATATGGGCAGAGTCAGCAATTTGATGACACCCAGTGCTAAGTCTTTGAAACACTGGTTTTCTCCTGCGTCTTTGAACGCTTCAATTTCCAGCCAAAACGCGTCAACTGCTTGATCACTTGAGAAGCCTGCTGATGCCACGCTTCTCCACTGGCACTCTAATGTGTCGATAGGACATGAAAAGAACTCTGTGGGCAAGTCATTAACTTTTGGCCTGTCTATGGTGGACATCACAGTTTTGGGGCAAAACAACTCAAGTTTTCGCAGCATTTCCATTGATGCAGGTAGGCGCATTTGATACTGCACCAGTGTCTCCTTTAGGAAATCAAAACAGCGCGTAAAGATTCTGTCCTTCACATCAGGGGCCAGTTTGCTTTTTTCCATCATCTGTTGGAATGTTGTACCCAGGTCTGCATCATGGGGCGAGAGGTAGACGCTGGACGATTTTAGATCTAGTTTGAGGAGACGTTTGTGATTGTTCATGCGCAAAACACTGGGCTTTATTACTCTCCTCAACGTAGACATGTACAGTGTCTCAAGATCCCGAAACACACCCAGTGAGTCTCCCGTTTCCAACTGGAAGTATTTGTTCACGTTTTTTATTTCTATCAACACAGGCCGGAGAAAGTGCATGTAAAGAATATTTGTCTTGTCATTGTACATTTCATTTAGTAGCCTGGCTGCATAGCAGTGTTCTGCGTTGGATACCAAACTGAAGTGCAGCTTCAGTGCGTCTTCTTGAGCTACAATGCGGTCAATACAGTCTGAAATCACTAACCAGCGTGTCGAGCT
Organism: Gymnoscopelus microlampas; assembly: GCF_963454915.1. NCBI lineage: Eukaryota > Metazoa > Chordata > Actinopteri > Myctophiformes > Myctophidae > Gymnoscopelus > Gymnoscopelus microlampas. The sequence goes on along the minus strand of NC_139946.1, from coordinate 57,023,064 downwards.
GGGTGAAATCAGTTTCAGTGGACCCTCTCCATCATTTAGAGTCTCATAGACATTCTTGTAGTCACTCTGGCGCTTTGCTGAATGAGCAAACCAGTTATATTTTTCTCTTATCTTCAAGGTTGCTTGGCAGTTGTTGCATAGCTTTGTTGGCAATAATATCCAATGAGTGGCATACACAACGAATAAGCTGTAGTTTGGGCTGCTTTTGTTTAAGTAAAGTGAACACGGAGTGATTCTTCGACAATCTCAACAGCCCCAGATATGTGCTGATAAACTTGCCGTGTTTCAGCGATCGGAACTTTACACATATACACAGGAGTTTAGTCACGGATACGTCTGTGGTTTCATCCAGATAGAGAGAGTATGGAGACTCACCTATGTCCTCCCTTAACTCTTCTCTGAAGTGTGATGCCAGGACAGACTTGATTACTGCTGTACATTTCGTCCTGTGCATTTTCAATGCTCCTGTTTCATCCTGCCAGATATCTGACAGCTCATCCACAGCATTAATAGATGTGTGACATGCAACATAGGTTGCAATCCTTAGCTCTCTGCGTTTCTGGTCATCTTTAATGGTGCCTGATGGACCAGCGTTGACTGGTACAGTGAAGGATTTGACACTGGGCACACAACGGGACTGGTGCTTCTTTGTCTGGCCATGCTCTTTCAAGTCATTATACTGTGCTCTTATAAGAGTATTGCAATATTTACACCGAGCTTTGGCATCATCATCGGGGACAGGGGCGATCCACGCCTTTAGCACTGGATCTGACTCCCATTCCTTCCTGTATAACTTTTTATACTTTCCCCACTTCGGCATCACGACTTTTATGTCCAACCTCCTTAAACAATACATTGAAACAAGAAGTAAACACAACAGCTGCTGTCTTCCTCCCGCGCGATAAACAGGTGGCACGCCCCCCATAACAGCCGTGCCCTTAATTGGACCCCCCCCCCGGATACAGAAACAGTGAATCCACGTATGTGTGTTTAAGTGGCCGGATACAGTAGGCGGGGTTCTAGACCGGATCAGAGCACTGAGCAGCAGTCCTTGACATGAAAAAGATTGGGCCCCACTGATATAGAAACTTGTTCCTGTTTTTTGAATGTTCTCCATGTACAACCGGTACGTCGACATAAACGTTCACATTTCAAATATAAAGTGCACTCTTTCTTTGATTTGGGGTGTATTTGTAACCCCAAGATGGCACATATGGAACCAAATGGACCCCGACGTCTAATAGGGTGCTATTAAATGTGCTTATTATAAACGTCGGAAAAGATCAGCATTCTTTTTATTTTCTCCTCCTACTGTTGGTGTGAATATAAAAAATATGATTTATGGTGGGGGGGGGGGGGTCATGCATTTTCCTCCAGTCCCTCAGGGGGGGTCAAAAAAAATATTCGGAGGCTGAGGGGGACGGCCAAGAAAAGAAAAGAAAACAAAATCACTTCAGCACCAGGCCCCCGTACTGGATAAATAACGCACAGTCCCTAAAGGAGCACTTCACCCTTTTTCAACCTTATCTTCATATAATTGGTCCTCACTAATGCTCATTATAATATTATTATATATTCCTCCTCAGCACTGAGTCTACAGGACAGATGACCATCCACACTGTCTCTAAGTCTGATGAAGGAATGTACAAGTGTCTCATCTCTGACCGTGGAGAGTCACCAGAGAGCAGGATGGATGTGAGAGGTACAAACACACTTTATATGACCTAACAAATAACATCATTTGTTATTTACTCTGATTTTGTAGATACTGGTATCACACTCAATTGAATTGAATAGCCAGTAGCATTATATTTAGATTTACAGATGAAGTGTGATTCATAGCAGGTTATTACAGGCAGGGTTATACAGGGATGCTAAATGCTTACATTGTCATTGTTTGGTTCAGATTTCATGTCAGTTTAATTTACATTCACACATGTCCTCTCCCCAGCCCTGAAGACCCTCTTTATGAATACATAAAGCTGTGTCAAACTAATTCATAATAATAATAATAATAACTAGAAAAGGTGTGCACAGGTCCCCGCCTATGCACAAATTGGCCTCCTGGTGGCGTTATAACAGGCCCATGTGAAAGATTTGGGGCAGAGGTTCTGCTCTGGCATCCAGGGAGTGTGTGTGCAAAGTTTTATGCCTTCGGCCTGGCGGAGACAATAATAATAATAATATCACCCAGGAATCATCGCTGTCTAAGTTTATCCAAAACAAGGGCAGGAATATCAGCCTGATAGGATAAATGTAGACAACAACTAATTCATGATAATCTGTCTGTCTGTCTGTCTGTCTGTCTGTCTGTCTGTCTCTCTCTCTCTCTCTCTCTCTCTCTCTCTCTCTCTCTCTCTCTCTCTCTCTCTCTCTCTCTCTCTCTCTCTCTCTCTCTCTCTCTCTCTCTCTCTCTCTCTCTCTCTCTCTCTCTCTCTCTCTCTCTCTCTCTCTCTCTCTCTCTCTCTCTCTCTCTCTCTCTCTCTCTCTCTCTCTCTCCGGCCTCCACAGACAAGGACCAACCAGCCCCCCCTCTCTCTCTCCCTCTCTCTCTCCATATGTCTATCCTGTGATGTTGTGTGGAGTCTCCATAGTTCTGCTGATCCTGGGTCTGTGTCTGTGGAGGTAAGACTAAAGTGCACTCCTCTGAGCATAGATCCCTTTGAAAGCCAATTGTAGCCAACCTGAATATTGTTAGTCTCATAGCATAACCTCTACTCTCTACTCTCCTAACACTGCTGCTTCACCCTGCCTTATTGCCTCTGTCCTCAGCCTATCAGAATGCTTGTTACATTCAAAAATCAACCTATCTTTTTGACTTAGGCAGAAAGTTATTTTGGAATGTAACAAGTATTCTGATTGGCAGATATTTGCCAATATGTGAGTTTTGGACAAAATCTGTAGAAGTGAAAACATAATATAATCCCGGCCTGAGGGGAATAAAAAACATAATTAAAGAATAATAACAGATTAATTAGTGAGAATTAAAAGAAAACAATTTGAAATGTGCACACAGTTGAGTGAGTATCTCTGCCAGGATGGGTTGTCTACCCAGGTCTGTGTAAGAGGCATAATGTGACATTGCAGGGATGATGTGTGGCATCGTGTCAACTGTACTGTCAGACACGTTGCTAGGTCTCTACTAGGTTGGGGGCTTAGCCCCCCAGGCAACGCACGTGTGCATGCCCCACCCCCCACGCGCGAAATCGTGGATTTCGTTGTTACTCTATTTTGGTTTTAGGATTATGGGTAGGGTTAACAAAGTTTGAATATGACAGTTGTAGGAGTTGTAGCAAAAAGTGTTTTGAATGTAGACACAAATGTCCGGAGCATTGCTATGACAATAACTTGACATAGCAATTATGAAGGATTAAAGATGTATATATAACTAACTGTATGTGGCCTTTTTTATTTTATTTACAGATCTATGTTGTGTCAGGTACGTACAGTAAATATATATATTCATCAACATGACAGAAGAATATATTACATCTTGTTTTCTACTTCATTTATGTTCATTATACTGTATATCTTTTAATTACAGACGTGTTCAGCCTCAGGGAACCAATCAGGGATTCTCTGCAGTCCAGATTACCAATCAAAGTGCAGCTCCTGATGATGTGTACGATACACTGCAGCACGGTCAGTCTTTCAACCAATCATGTTGGTTTATGGAACTTCTGACAACTAGTTCAGTTCTTCTAATATGAATCTAGATTAATTTAAAACTTTATATCTGAAAATAGGTTTATTTATTTACCTTTAGGATACACAAGTGACTATGAAGAACTCCCTCAATCTCATGACCATTAAATATAAAATGGTAAGTACATTTAAAGTTATTCATAATTTGAGGTCAAGTGGTTGTTGAGTAAATGTTCAGTAAACAGAGATATGTGTGATTTATTAAGATAGAACGAGAATGTAACTCAATGAACAACAAAACCCTGACAACAAACTGAGATGAAAACACCTGACTGAACATAGTTCAAGTTCAGGTGTATTATGTCCCAAACTGGGCAATTTATGTTACAGCAGATAATGATAGGAAACTCCAACACACAGTAAATATACGTGTGCATACACAAGACATAAACATAGACATAGACATGATCACAAGATCCAGATAATAAAAGCTACTAATAGCTACCTCCTCCTGCTTCCATTATTGAATGGAAGTACTGTAGGTACAAATGAGAATTTGTACCTGTTGTTTTTAGCCGCAGGTCTTTAACCTTTGGCCGGTAGGCCCCCCTCACAACCCCGTAAGGGCATTTTTCTGTCTAACGCCAAGGTTGAAATAAAATGAAAATAACAGACTCTATGAAAGCTCTGTAGAATAAAATCATCAGTGACTTTCTTACACACCATTTCATATTCATCTAATTAACTTTCAACTCATATTTCAGTCCCAGAATCTTCAAGACGTCAACAAGCAGCTGATCCAGATTATGCAAATCAGGATTGAGTCAACATGAAGCTCTTTGATAATGATGTGGAGGTAATGCTGTTTATCATCTGTTAAGTATAATGCTGTTTATCATCTGTTAAGTATAATGCTGTTTATCATCTGTTAAATATAATGCTGTTTATCATCTGTTGAATATAATGCTGTTCATCATCTGTTAAGTATAATGCTGTTTATCATCTGTTAAGTATAATGCTGTTTATCATCTGTTAAAGGACGACTTCACCACTTTTCAACATATCTTCATATAATAGGTCCTCACTAATGCTCATGATAAAATGGTAATTTTTTTTTCTAATCAGTCTGTGTCTTAGAGGAGGGCTGTAGACAGTTCAGAAACCCGTCTACCAGTGACATCATCGATGGGGAATACAAGCTAATAGAAAATGCAGGCTTTGTATTCCTGGAAAGTTGCAATGCAATAATAGATCCCATTGTTCTCGCCTTTATAAAAATCGGAATAAAAAAATAATAATCTTTTTGGAGAAAAAAAATCATGCCTAACGATGATGTCACTGGTAGACAGGTTTCTGGACTGTCCACAGCCCTTCTATGAGACACAGACCAAATAGAAAAAAATTGTATAATTTTATCATGAGCATTAGTGAGGACCTATTATATGAAGATAGGTTGAAAAGTGGTGAAGTCGTCCTTTAAGTATAATGCTGTGTATCATCTGCTCAATGTCTTCTTCAGGACTTGTAAGCTGTATGTCTAAGCCATATATTCCACAGTTCATGTAAAGTGTTACCACAGCAGATAACATGCAGGCTTACATGCAGAGTTACTTTAATGTTTACTCAGGCTTTAGTGTTTCACCACAGACAGTTTAATTGCTTGATTTAGTATTTAGATATTTGATATTAATTTTACCAGACACGCCCCCTTCCCATACAAACCCATTGTAACTTCAAACTCCATTTTAACCATGGTGATAGATTCATGGCTAAACACCCGTCCTTGATTCTGGTGACTGATGTTGTCCTTCTAATTAATGTGTGAGCCGGCTGTGTTACTTCAATACTTCAAACACAGAGTCACATGGTCTCTGCAGAAGACGTAGAGAAAACCACACCGGCGCATCTTGAGCCACTCACACACACACACACACACACACACACACACACACACACACACACACACACACACACACACACACACACACACACACACACACACACACACACACACACACACACACACACACACACACACACACACACACACACACAGTCCATGTGGGTTGAGCTCTTTGGAAACTTTCTAACCACAAATGCATCTGCTTTGATGTTCCTGTCTGGCATGTGGGATCTTTTCACTAAATAAGTCGCTTGGGGGGGTCTGGAAAGAAGCTAAATCTCGCAACAAAGTCACTAAGTTGGCAACACTGGACACATCCCTGTGTGTGTGTGTGTGTGTGTGTGTGTGTGTGTGTATGTGTGCGTTTTTCTGACTTCGCGCTCGCGGCTCCAGAACATTCTCCGAGGTGTCAGAGCACCCACTTCCGACATGTACTAACGGGCCTGTGGCCCGCAGCTTGGCACGGCATATATCTGACAAACAACACATCCCTTTACAGTTCCCCCGCCCCGGGGGGGAGGCGCCTCAAACAAAGTGTTGTAGAACAAGCCGACCTAACTTGATCGTGTTTGTCACTCCGCCTTCATCAGACACAAGGTAGAAGTGAACAGATCAGTCACTGGATTACAACCTCTTGGCTCAACTTTACCTTTTTACATCATGACAACTCTGAGTAAGTTACACTTTAGATCGTCTTTTGTTAACAGTAGTGTGTGTGTGTGTGTGTGTGTGTGTGTGTGTGTGTGTGTGTGTGTGTGTGTGTGTGTGTGTGTGTGTGTGTGTGTGTGTGTGTGTGTGTGTGTGTGTGTGTGTGTGTGTGTGTGTGTGTGTGTGTGTGTGTGTGTGACTGGTCGTGATGTTTGATTGGGACATTTGATCATCACGGGTAAATTCACAGATCCGATCGTCATTGTATGGAGGAGTATCATCTCTCGGTAAAACACTGTTGTATATGGTGTTCTCTCTGTAACACACAGTGGGGTGCGTTTGAAAATACAGCACTGAGCGCACTGGCCAATACAAACTAATAGGCGAGTGTGCTCTGGTGTGTAATTTCCGAACGCACCCATTATCTCAGGCCGTAACAGCCCCGGCCTCCCCTGTCGCTCTTCTCCTCCTCTGCCGTGCCGCAGGGGCGGATGAACCCCTTCGTGGTGCCCGGTGTTTGGACCCGGTTTGGTGGCCCCCGGCACCGTTTTGTCAACGGGGGAGGGGGGGGGGGGTAGTGCAGCGCGGACATGGAATTCGTCGTTTTTTGTCTTTTTTTTTTTTGACGTTTGGTGCCCCCCATAAGGGGTGGTGCCCTGTGCTTGAGCATCTAAAGTCTGTTGGATAAGTCACCTGACACTGTTGTATGAAGGAGTATACTCTCTCAGTAAAACACCGTTTTACCTCGGCCTCCCCTGTCTCTCTTCTCCTCCCCTGCCGTGTCTCTCATTCAGTGACTCAGTATGGAGTGTTTTTGTGTCTTTGTGGCCTAAACACTGCTGAATGCGTGTTGCTCCACTCGTTCATTTATTTGCTCCAGATGTGTTGATGTGTGTTTTGGTTGGCAAAGATAGCAATTAGTTGGGCGCTGTTTTGCAATACTTGTTATGCGGATCATGCTAACGAGTGCTAAGTGCTAACATCAAACTACAGAACGGATGTCGCTGGTTACGATGTGGAATAATAGACCTTATTCACACGGCGGCCATATTGGAATTAAACATTGAAAGTGCCGCCACCCGGGGTGGCAACTTTCATTGACTTCATAGAAACATGGTCTATAGAAACGAGGGACGTCTCCCCCTCAGCTATCCTCAGGCAACAGTGTCACATCAACAGTGTCACATCAACAGTGTCACATCAACAGTGTCACATCAACAGTGTCACATCAACAGTGTCACATCAACAGTGTCACATCAACAGTGTCACATCAACAGTGTCACATCAACAGTGTCACATCAACAGTGTCACACACACACACACACACACACACACACACACACACACACACACACACACACACACACACACACACACACACACACACACACACACACACACACAGACACAGACTGTGTAGGACTGGTTCTCAAAGTGAAATGATGAAATAACCACTTAAGCTTTAGCCTATTTAAGATCTAGTGAAAATAGCTGATCTACAAGCTCACACTGTATCCAGTGTTGTGTAGTGAACAAAGTGACATATAGTATTCATAGTGATATTTACATGCTATAAAAACAGTGAAAATAACTGATCTACAAGCTCACACTGTATCCAGTGTTGTATAGTGAACAAAGTGACATATAGTATTCATAGTGATATTTACATGCTATTAAAAAAAAGTGAAAATAGCTGATCTACAAGCTCACACTGCATCCAGGGGCATAATGTTGTGTAGTGAACAAAGTTATATACAGTATTTATAGTGATATTTACATACTGTAAAAAATAAATAAAGTGAAAATAGCTGATCTAGAAGGTCAGCTAATTTTGTCAAAGAGATTTAGTGTAGTGAAAAAAGAGAGGTAGTACAATTTAAACATTAACCACAACATCCTGCTCTCTCTATCTCTCATAATAAATAATAAAGAATACTATGTGTTTAGATTAGTAGCTGTTGTTGGGATTGAATAAGTGTAATAACTTGACAGAAGAAGAAGTTTATTTGTAATGCAGGTGGTTTATTAGAACTCTGTACAACTGAACTAATACACCCTCTGTGTCCTGATGTGAACTCTGTCACTTACTGGTTCTTGTTGCACATGAACCAGTCCTACACCGCCCTCTAATGGTCAGAAAGGCTCACTTCATTATAAGTATGTCAATACAGTATCAGTGTGATTCACGCACACACACACGCACACACACGCACACACACGCACACACACGCACACGCACACGCACACGCACACGCACACATAATAAATAATAAATGATAAATAATACATTCATTTTATGTTCCCCCAAAACATTGAAAGTTGTTTTTAAGGATAGTTTAGTTGATACAGTAACATATTTATTATTCTCATTATTTTAGAACAGTGATCAGGTCACTATATCCAGCTTCACATCTTCTGGCCAATCAGATTCAAGTATTCTCCATGATCATGGTATAACTAAGTGTCTGTCTGTCTGTCTGTCTGTCTGTCTGTCTGTCTGTTTCTAGATGTGAAGATGATCTACTCTCATTCATCACGTCTCCTTCTGCTGTTAGTTGTGTCTCATCTCTGCATCTCTGGAGGTAAATCATTACACTGTAACTAACCTACTGTTAATGACATAACAACATCTCTCTTACATTACATTTACATAGAAAGAGAGGAGAACAGGTCATTTTAAATGATGGACATTCTAATAATGTGAAAGAAATGAATCTCTGGTTTAACAATAAGACATTAGTTTAGTTTAAAATGATATTATAACAGCAGCATGGTTAAGTGTTCTAAAACCACTATCCTCATGTGGCCTCATGTAGCTTAATGCTTTTATTAAACTGTATTAAACTATTAAAGTCAAATATGGCAACATGACAATCAGACATATTCTAATTAAAATAGTTTTTAATAACAATTTCACTGTCAGAACTAAAGTACAGTAGTCTAGTCCAGTGACTGTCTGCCCAGATGCCCAGATTACAGTATGTTTGTGTTATTGTGTGTTTACATATTATAGTTTGTTTGTGTTATTGTGTGTAAAAGACTAAATATGCCAAAAGCATGCAAGACAATAACACTGAATGTCATGTTCACTGAAACAGGTTGTTCTTTTGGGACATTTATCTCTATGTTTTAACTGTTCAACTTGACTGAAATAATTTTCTTCACACAGAACAACAAGATGTGAAACACATTCCACTGGGAGGAATCCTTCAATTGCTTCCAGATACTAATTCTGTTACTGAACCCATCACTGGAATCCTTTGGAAACATGACAGCAATAAGGTAGCAGAATGGGATCAGGGTTTTGGTCCTGATGTGGATTACTACGGGACATATAGAGACCGCACTGCATTGAATAAAGACACTGGAGAGTTGGTCATCAACAATGTGAACATAACAGACGGTGGAATATATACTGTGGAGATAAACGGCCGAGTGCAGAGCAAGAACTATAACATTAAAGTGATCAGTAAGTATGCATTGTGTACTGTGAAGAATAAATGTTATAGTTATGTGTTGTACTTTTATCATAATATCCACATTTTTCAATACACATATCTAGTCTACAGCAGGGCTCCAGACTAACTTTATTAACCCCCGTTCCAGAACCGTCCCAAAATACACATTTAACTCTGATATGAGCAGTGACATTGATATGAGCAGTGACATTGATATGAGCAGTGACATTGATATGAGCAGTGACATTAATATGAGCAGTGACATTGATATGAGCAGTTACATTGATATGAGCAGTTACATTGATATGAGCAGTGACATTGATATGAGCAGTTACATTGATATGAGCAGTGACATTGATATGAGCAGTGACATTGATATGAGCAGTGACATTGATATGAGCAGTTACATTAATATGAGCAGTTACATTAATATGAGCAGTTACATTAATATGAGCAGTGACATTGATATGAGCAGTGACATTGATATGAGCAGTTACATTGATATGAGCAGTTACATTGATATGAGCAGTGACATTGATATGAGCAGTTACATTGATATGAGCAGTGACATTGATATGAGCAGTTACATTGATATGAGCAGTGACATTGATATGAGCAGTGACATTGATATGAGCAGTTACATTAATATGAGCAGTTACATTAATATGAGCAGTTACATTAATATGAGCAGTGACATTGATATGAGCAGTGACATTGATATGAGCAGTTACATTGATATGAGCAGTTACATTGATATGAGCAGTGACATTGATATGAGCAGTGACATTGATATGAGCAGTGACATTGATATGAGCAGTGACATTGATATGAGCAGTTACATTGATATGAGCAGTGACATTGATATGAGCAGTGACATTTATATGAGCAGTGACATTGATATGAGCAGTTACATTTATATGAGCAGTGACATTGATATGATCAGTTACATTGATATGAGCAGTTACATTGATATGAGCAGTTACATTGATATGAGCAGTTACATTGATATGAGCAGTTACATTAATATGAGCAGTGACATTGATATGAGCAGTTACATTGATATGAGCAGTTACATTTATATGAGCAGTGACATTGATATGAGCAGTTACATTGATATGAGCAGTTACATTGATATGAGCAGTTACATTGATATGAGCAGTTACATTGATATGAGCAGTGACATTGATATGAGCAGTGACATTGATATGAGCAGTGACATTGATATGAGCAGTTACATTGATATGAGCAGTGACATTAATATGAGCAGTTACATTGATATGATCAGTTACATTGATATGAGCAGTTACATTGATATGATCAGTTACATTGATATGAGCAGTTACATTGATATGAGCAGTTACATTAATATGAGCAGTGACATTGATATGAGCAGTGACATTGATATGAGCAGTTACATTTATATGAGCAGTGACATTGATATGAGCAGTTACATTGATATGAGCAGTTACATTGATATGAGCAGTTACATTGATATGAGCAGTGACATTGATATGAGCAGTTACATTTATATGAGCAGTGACATTGATATGAGCAGTTACATTGATATGAGCAGTGACATTGATATGAGCAGTTACATTGATATGAGCAGTGACATTGATATGAGCAGTTACATTGATATGAGCAGTGACATTGATATGAGCAGTTACATTGTTATGAGCAGTTACATTGATATGAGCAGTGACATTGATATGAGCAGTGACATTGATATGAGCAGTTACATTGATATGAGCAGTGACATTGATATGAGCAGTGACATTGATATGAGCAGTTACATTGATATGAGCAGTGACATTGATATGAGCAGTGACATTGATATGAGCAGTGACATTGATATGAGCAGTGACATTGATATGAGCAGTTACATTGATATGAGCAGTGACATTGATATGAGCAGTGACATTGATATGAGCAGTGACATTGATATGAGCAGTGACATTGATATGAGCAGTGACATTGATATGAGCAGTGACATTGATATGAGCAGTGACATTGATATGAGCAGTGACATTGATATGAGCAGTGACATTGATATGAGCAGTGACATTGATATGAGCAGTTACATTAATATGAGCAGTTACATTGATATGAGCAGTTACATTGATATGAGCAGTGACATTGATATGAGCAGTGACATTGATATGAGCAGTTACATTTATATGAGCAGTGACATTGATATGAGCAGTTACATTGATATGAGCAGTTACATTTATATGAGCAGTGACATTGATATGAGCAGTTACATTGATATGAGCAGTTACATTGATATGAGCAGTTACATTGATATGAGCAGTTACATTGATATGAGCAGTTACATTTATATGAGCAGTGACATTGATATGAGCAGTTACATTGATATGAGCAGTTACATTGATATGATCAGTTACATTAATATGAGCAGTTACATTGATATGAGCAGTTACATTGATATGAGCAGTTACATTGATATGAGCAGTTGGCTCAAACAATCTCTGTCCCGTCTGCGTCCCAGGGGAGATTCATTTGCGTCCCAAATACATATTTTTATGTTTCGATCTTTCCTTCAGAAGAGAACAGGATTAATGGAAGGATGTTTTGTTATGAACATACTTTATTGATAATGCAAGAATGAAGGATGAGTGAATGTGTTAAATCAGTAGAATGACTCACAATTAGTGAGGGTGATTCATTTAAGTGATCGTCTTCGCCAGGGCGAATTGCTGAAAGCTGGATGAGACTATGGGCCCGATATGTTTAAGCCCATATTTACGCAACGAATTTACGCAACATCCCACTTTAGTAGTCTGATTCATCATTCATTCTTCATTCTTTTATTGTCGGTGAATTTTGCGGGAGGGCCGCTCTTTCTCCCGTCTGCTCGGAGTTAGTCTTACATGACCAAAGCTTGCGTATGTCATTAGAATGCCTTATTCTTCATGTTAATTCAATTACAATAGGACCAAACCTCAAATAAAATATATATGTGCCCAACATTTGACAACACAAAAATAATGAAAAAATATGTCAACAATCTTGGATGCATATTATAGACATGATGCAAATGCAACCGACTTCTTTTTTAATTTCCAGTTTAGAGCTGAATTATTAGGCGTGTTTTGCAGTTTTTGCAACTTTGGTCACAGTTTGCCCTATTGGACTTTCATGCCAACTCCAATGTCAGGCTATTAATTTATAAAATTCACCACATGAGCGCAGTCTTACCTTGATGAGGATACAGTAGATGAAATCTAGGTCTGCATTCCAATTCCGATGTAGGAGTGTGACAGTGGATCAAGTAATCAATAAAGCTCTGATAAAAAATGTATATTGGTGGATTCCAGCCTCCAGCCTTTTACCCCTACCTCTTTTCTTTTCTTTTCAGGACATAGTCTGGTGAAAACAACAGTTGGAGAGGATGCTGTTCTACCATGTGAGGTTGATCCCACCACTGCTCCCACCACTGACCTCACTGCCCTGACCGTAGAGTGGACCAGACCAGGTTATCAGCATGTCTACTACCAGAGGAACGGGGCTGAACTTGATGACAATAAGGATCCTTCCTATGTGGGAAGAACTTCTCTCTTCCAGGATGAAGTGAAGAAAGGCAACGTGTCCCTCAACCTGACCAGAGTGAAACTATCTGATGAAGGAAACTACACCTGCGTTATTGATGCAATCAACACAGAATCCATTGTTCAACTCACTGTTGGTAAGACCATTGTTCTGAGAAATGATCGTGTAAATAAAAAACATTGTTTTTGTTGTAATAGTTTTAGATCAGTCACCTTTGAAATGATCCTATATTGTCTGATAGTTATTTTTTGTTAATGTTTATATTGTTGTTGTCAGGCAGAAACATGAATGTCCATATTTTAACATTCTTCTCAAAAATGTATGCATTACTTCATCATACTACAGTGTCCCACAAAAGTAGCAAAAATGGCCGATCGTAATGTGATGCATTATCTGCTATATTTTAGCATTTAAATGAAAGTTTAAGAGGTTCAGTACGTTTTTGTTTTTTATAAACATGGAACCAATGAAAAGTATCAATAAGAGCTTGTGACTAATAACTATATTAGATCCATTGGAACACAGATTATTTTTCTCTTTAAAAAGTAAGACTTTTGGACTTACAAGGTTTCTACCTGACAACAACGATATAAAAGTCTATCTATCTATCTATCTATCTATCTATCTATCTATCTATCTATCTATCTATCTATCTATCTATCTATCTATCTATCTACACATACACACACACTCTGATGGAGTAGCTCTGTTGTTACTGAGGTTCTATTTCAACAGCACATATGATCAATACATGTTATTTGGTAGATTTTCTCCTCAAAATGTTGTACCTATTAAAAAGTATTAAACATGTGTTTTTATTCAGGAATGAACGT